>NC_054833.1:15831914-16144708 GCF_018345385.1 Vulpes lagopus
CATATTCCTTCTCATTGGCATGCTGTGAAAACTAGAGCCTAGGAAACTTAAGTGAATTGCCCAGGCGTGTGGACGTACTAAATAACTTACTGATTTTTTTTTTCAAGATCAATTACCCAGTTACTCAGTTTTCTTGAATGTTTCTTGTGTTCTAGACTAGATGTTGAGGGTAAAGCTATGAACGAGATGTTCTTGGAGCCTTTGGCCTACTGTAACCAGAAGGGCTTATATTTATTAATATTTCTACTAGCACCTCAGACACCTATATTTGTCTTTCCTGGAGAGTGAAGAACAGAGAAGGTCAGTGACACATTTAGGAAGGTGGAAAATCTTTGACCCAGAGCAGTTGACGTTTCACTACAATCCTGACCTAAAGGCTGACCTTGATCCATTGACCCTCTGCCTACTTTTCTCTTTGGCTGCTTATCACCTTTACATCTTGTGAAATACTCTTTTAATTATGGCACATTTTTCTAAGACAGTGAAGACCTTCAGTTTCACTACTTCCAGGCTAACAGGCTGTCAACTTGCCTTTCTTTCCTCCACTAAACCATGTGACAGTTTTCAAAATCCTTCACTTTCCCAATGAACCCAAACCCACTAGTGAATCCCTTCCAGCCAAGAGTTGGCCATTTGGTGCAGTAAGGGAGCCCCCAACTGATTTCCAATGGACCAGGGGTTCTTTAAACTCTACGTGGCTTATAACAGTGATGATTCCCTTTGCTGGCACTGTCCTAATTCAGGGCCTTGAGATCTCTCACCAAGAGAATTATGATTGCCTCCACTCTGTTCACTTCATTGGCGATGCCACTACATGGCTTTTTCTATAATCAGCGTTGACCTTGTGCCCTCCTCTTTTATTTTATTTTATTTTTTAATTTTTTAAAAAAATTTTATTTACTTATGATAGTCACACACACACACACACACACACAGAGGCAGAGACACAGGCAGAGGGAGAAGCAGGCTCCATGCACCGGGAGCCCGACGTGGGATTCAATCCCGGGTCTCCAGGATCGCGCCCTGGGCCAAAGGCAGGCACTGAACTGCTGCGCCACCCAGGGATCCCCCGTGCCCTCCTCTTTTAGTGAGGGATGCAGGAGTACTTTGAACCTCCGGCCCTGTGTCTGTTTCTTCAAGCCACTCTGAGATGCTTACCCACCAACCACTCATCCCCCAACAAATGAAAGCACATTCAGACTTGCCATCATCCCAAACCTCTCCTGTGGGTACCCATCCTACATCTTACAAGAATTGACTCCTTACACCATTACTCATTTTACAGGGCTGCTTCTGCCCCCACCCCCCCACCCCTGGACCTGGTGTGACATTTATCTCCTTCCTCAAAAGCTTGACTCTCAACTGGTATTTTTAACTTTTTTGCTTCAGACTGTCCCTAGTCAAGCAGCCAGCCCCAGCTAGCTCCTCAGAACCGAAACCCTATCTGGGACCATTAGTTCGATGCTATCGTTCGCATCTGGCCAAGAAGATATCGAAATACTGACCATGACAACAAAAGGATTGTTTCGATCCTGTCCCTAGACTACACACAGCAGACTGGCAGCTCATAAGCCACATCCGATCGCAGGCCTATTTGGTTCAACCCTCGTAGAAGTGGAGGTTGAACACTGAAAAAAAACCCAGAAGGTTCCCCACAGAAGTTTGGACTGCCAGTGTCCCTTGACAACAATTCTCTGGGGCTTTAAGAAGCCAGGAAATCTCCTACCACCCTGGTCCCCCACCATGCTCCACTCACTCATATTGTCTATCCGGCCCTGTCAACATGTAGTTTGTAATACTCAGTTTCTAGACCTCATCTTTCACGCTGCTCACCTCACCGTGCATCACTGTCCACACACACTGGGCTGTCCTGCCACCCTTTTGGGAATTCCTGAATTGGTCTTCCATCTTCACTGGTCAGGGGTAAGGTCCAGATACTGGTGTTTTTGAAAATGCCCATATTATTTTAATGCATAGCTAGAGTAGAGAACACTTGTGCTTCACAGAATATTTTACTGAACATCTCTTCGTAAGGATAATACTTTTTAGCTTCTCAAATACCAACCATTGTGCCTCAGTAAGGAGAGATTTCATTTTTCACCAGATAAAGCAATTTTAAGTTTTAGGGATTGTAAAAGCACAGAAAAGTTCAAAGAGACCAGTTGTTTATTTTCCAGCTCCCCCAAATTAGCCAGTGTCAAGCTTTCTGGCACATCCGCTTGGTGAATCTTTCCTTTTTCTCTTCCGAAAAATATGACTCATTAATTTGTGAAAAACTGAACCCTGGTCATTAGAATGGGTTCAAATAATGCATAAAAGTACAAAGAACAAAAGTGAAAGTTAAAAAAAGAAACTAAAATGTTACAAAATCTTACACCTACAGATAACAATCATTAAGAAAACACAATTTCATAAGAAACAAGTGTTGAGGATGTGGAGAAAGAGGAACCCTCATGCACTGTTGGTGGGAACGCAAACTGGTGCAGCCATTGTGGAGAACAGTATGGAGGTTCCTCAAAAAGTTAAAAATAGAACTACCCTATGATCCAGTAATTGTGCTACTTACTGGCTATTTACCCGAAACCCACAAAAATACCCTGCTATTTCTAGCAACATTATTCACAATAGTCAAATTATGAAAGCAGCCCAACAAGTGTCCATCAATAAATGAATGGATAAAGATGTGGCTTTTACTTAGCTACAAAAAAGAATGAAATCTTGGGGGATCCCTGGGTGGCTCAGCAGTTTAGCGCCTGCCTTTGGTCCAGGGCGTGATCCTGGAGTCCCGGGATCGAGTCCCGCGTCAGGCTCTGGCATGGGGCCTGCTTCTCCCTCCTCCTGTGTCTCTGCCTCTCTCTCTCTCTCTCTCTCTCTCTCTCTCTCTGTGTGTATATCATGAATAAATAAATATATAAATCTTAAAAAAAAAGAAATCTTACCATTTGAAACTATATGGATGGAGCTAGAGGATATTATGCTTAGTAAAATACATCAGTCAGAGAAGGACAAATACCATGATTTCACTCATACATGGAATTTCAGAAACAAACAAACAAAAAATGGGCAAAAAGAGAGAGAGAAACCAAGGAACAGGGTGATGTATGGCAGTGTTGAATCACTATATTGTACACCTGAAATTAATACAGCACTCTATGTTAACTATACTGGAATTTTTTTTTTTTAAAAAAAGCATTTCATAAAGCATCTTCTTAGACAAATAAATACTTCCATGTCACCTTAAGACTTCAACACAGCTATTAACTAGTTGACTAACCTATATTGGATATAGATTGCAAATAACCTTTCACAAGTGGCTTTTACCATGGGGTGCTGGGGCGGGCACCTGGTGGCTCAGTCAGTTAAGCGTCCAATTCTTGATTTCAGCTCAGGTCATGATCTTAAGGTCATGAGTTCAAGCCCTGAGATGGGCTCTACACTGCTGAGTGTGGAGCCTGCTTAAGATTCAATCTTTCTCTTTCTCCCTCTCTCTGCCCCTCCTCTGCTCACATGCATGCTTTCTCTCACTCTCTCTCTCTTAAAAAAGAGACTGGCAGCTCATAAGCCACATCCGATAGCAGGCCTTAAAGAGAAAGAAAGAGAGAGAGAGAGAGAGAGAGATGGGTTAGGGTTCTTTAAATGAGTCTGGACAGTCCTTATGTACACATTTACCACTTTCATAGGTTTATCAATTCAAAAAACTGTTTCCTTAGGACTTAAGTTTTGATAGATTCTAGAAATGAGAGATTCTGTTGTGACTTACAACATATAAACATCAAGTACTATCATTTTCTCTGTGATTTAAACAAATAGATATTTGCAGCTTCAATTAAGTTATTTGCCCTTCCACTTAGCGGGATGAGCACCGGGTGTTATGCTATATGTTGGCAAATTGAACTCCAATAAAAAAAAATTTAAAAAAAAGTTATTTGCCCTTCAAGTGGCATTTCCTAAATTTTATGTGACTCTTTCAGATAAAAGCATTCACCAGATAGACCTCTTCTCACTCCATTACACGATAAAGGATTTCATGTCAGGGTCGCTCTCTATTGGAGTCACCAGAGCATAGCATGCCCTGTACTACTTCATTTGTTGTCTGGGAAAAGGTTCTTAACAAATCCATTAGACAAATTTTCATCTTGTCCAGGAAACACTATCTCCTTCACCTTCAAAACAAGGACCAGGCTACAACCAGTTGGACGTAAATCAAGAATTATTCGTAAATTGTAAAACATTCCTTCTAATTCCATGTAAATGCAGCCAAATAAAAAATCATGCTGGCATTAAGACTTGTCTAATTTTAATCCTTATTTTCAACCCAAGACAGGTCCAAAGGAGTTAAAGGTCAGTGGTAAGTTCCATTTGTTGCTGCATGTACCGGGGTATATATAAAGGTTGCTAATTCTGGAAACTAAGTGCCTATCTATAGCAAGCCATCTTTTATACAGAACTGGAGAAGTAGTTCTTCTGTTTACAATCTTCTGCAAATATGAGAAACATCTAAATAAACTTTCAAAAGAGAAGAAACATGGGAGGAAGAGTCTTGGGATGTGCCCTGGGTATGTGGGTATCCCCCACCCTCCATCCCCTTTCCTGCAACCCCTCTTCTGCAGCAGTTTTTAGAAAAACAGAAAGTCACAGGATGGGCCTAGCATTTCTTCTGGAAACACCTATTGAACCTGAACATTTGGATAAGAAGCACTGGGCTACAATTCAAAGTTACATAACAACACAAAGACAGGCAAAAGTCATTTAAGGGGTGGGGATGGCTGCCACTCTTGGAAGTGCCTGGAAGGGTTTCCTGGAGTGTTAGCTTTAACATATATTCTTGTGCAGGTTACTCAGGTAAGGACCAGCTTGAAAATTCAGTGATCAATTCCAATAAGTCCAGTTTTATGTATATGTAATATTTTAGTAAAAAGTTTAGGAATGTTATTGATGTGAAGGAATGTGGTATTTTTATAAATTTGTAAAATAAAAGATGAGACTTCAAAGAAACTTTGGCCCCTTCGGTTCCTTGCCTGCCCCCTTTCCTCTGCCCAGGGTCATCCTTGGGATCACAGTGCCCATTTTGAGTGTCCAGCTTTCAGTTTTCGAGGCCCTGATTTTTAAGTACTTGATTTCTATGTTAATTATTTCAATATTTTAGAAACTCTGATTTACGGACATATTTAGATCAAGACCAATAACTAATACATCGTTCAATTTATAGTAAAAGATAAACTCAAGCCACCTACAAATCTAGACAAATCTTCTATATGAGTTTTTTTGTTGGTTTGTTTTTTAAGTAGGCTCCACACCCAATGGGAGGCTTGAACTAACAACCCTGAGATTAAGAGATTAAGAGTTGCATCTTCTACCTACTGGGCCAGCCAGGCGCCCCACCAAATGAGTTCTGATAAGAGATCATATTGGGATGTTGTGACTTGCTCATTATGATGTCCTCGTATGCTGACTGAAAGGACTCACAATGGAAGTTTTGTGAGTCACTTGTTTCTGGAATAAAAGTGAAATAGCTTTTGTTATTCATATATTCTTCCAATTAAGTTTGTGATGTTACAAATTAAGTTTGTTATTATTGGATTAAGTCCCAATAAACCCACTCTAAATGGAAAATATCAAGCTGAAGGGCGTCTGGGTGGCTCAGTCAGTTAAGTATCTGCCTTTGGCTCAGGTCATGATCCTGGGGTTCTGGAATCAAGTCCCACATCGGGCTCCTCACTCAGTGGGGAGTCTGTTTCTCCCTCTCCCCCCTGCTCATGCTCTCTCTCACTCTGTCTCAAATAAATAAATAAAATATTTTTTTAAAGTTAAAAAAAAAGGAAAATATCAAGTTGAAATACATTTAATACACCTAACCTATGGAACATCAATGCATAGTCTAGCCCACCTTGAAAATGCTCAAAATACCCATATTGCCTTTGGTAGGGCAATATCACCTAACACAAAGCCTATTTGTTTTTGAGGGTTTTTAAAAAATATTTTATTTATTTGTTTATCAGTGAGAGAGCACACAAGCAGAGGGAGTGTCAGGCAGAGGGAAAGGGAGAAGCAAACTCCCCACTAAGCAGCAAGCCCCATGTGGGGCTGAAACTAAAAGAGGAAAATCAGAGAGGGAGATAAACCAGGAGAGACTCTTGACTCTGGGAAACAAATTGGGAGTGGCTGTGGAGGGGTGGGAGGATACAGGGTAACTGGGTAACGGGCATTAAGGAGGACACGTGACGTGATGAGCACTGGGTGTTATACTCTATTGGCAAATTAAATTTATAATTTTTTTTTTTTTATGATAGTCACAGAGAGAGAGAGAGGCAGAGACACAGGCAGAGGGAGAAGCAGGATCCATGCACCGGGAGCCTGATGTGGGATTCGATCCCGGGTCTCCAGGATCGTGCCCTGGGCCAAAGGCAGGCGCCAAACCGCTGCGCCACCCAGGGATCCCCGGCAAATTAAATTTAAATTAAAAAAATAAAAATTCCATTTTGTAGTGTAACAATAAAATTTTTCACTTGAGAAAAATTAATATTATTTTGTTGATGAATTCCGAACACGTTTATAGAATCTGACCATTAGCATCTATATTTCAGTATTAGATAACATATATATCAAAATGTTACAGCCTTTTTGCTCCAAAATCTAGAGAATTTCAGAGAGAAATTGTGAGAACCACTCAATGGACAGACCATTGTATTATGACTTGGAAGTCCCATCTTCAAGACCCACTTCAGCTGCTAACGCAGGTGACCCAAACGAATCACCTCACCTTCCTGGGCTTGGTTTCTCTAAGCCTAAATGATGGCAATATCCCTTCCAACTCCAGAATGAAATTACACAAAGTCATCTTGTTTTTCGTGAAGTCACTGTTCCAAGTTCTTTACTCTTTCTAGTATGGTCCATTTAAACCAAAACCAAAAGCAAAACCACATTCAGTGAGTACCTTCTTTTGTGTGTCAGGAGGGGCATTCCAGGCTTTAGAGCTACGACTGGAGTTATAAGTTACTAGTTCTAGAGTTATGGTACAGGTTAAGAGTTACTACTTTATTTATGTCTTTCAACACATGCCTCCTTTCCCATCACTACCATGAGATTAGCGGTATCATGCTCTGGTTAAGGAAATGAAGTATGAAGAATTGAAGGGATTTGTCCAACATCACAAGATAGAAGAAGCCATGATTTGAGTCCCCTCTCTTTTGAGGGAAGGGGACCCACATACTTCATTCTACCCCAGTTCTCAATTCCATGTGGACCACTGGAGGACTCTGAAGGTCAATGAGGCCAAGTCTCTTTCATTCAGCACCCCCTTACTACACGTGTCCTTATTTGTTTTTTAGTGTTTTTAAAAACATTTTTTAATGAAGAAATAATCCCATTCCAAAATACAGACACACAATCAAATAGCTTAATCACTTCACAATATAAAATGTCCCCAGGAGGTTCCAACACATACATGCACACACCACAAACACACACACAACTCAATGGATGGAAGTTGACAGGGAGATGGACCAAATGTCCCTTACTGAGACACCTTGTTTCAGGGAGGCACCTCATTCTAGAGGAGACAATAGTGCTTTTTTTTTTTTTTTTCACTTGGGGCAGAGAGAGGAGATTCAATTTATCTGTAAGTTGCAGGTATCCTCACAAGTCAAGATGTCAACATAGATGTAGGATTGTTGTTGTTCACCTGTTTCTTTGCCCCTAAGCACGAGTTTGCGCACCTACCCATGATGCATGTTGAGACAAGCACTCTCACTAACGAGTGTCCTACCATCAGTTACTCTGTTCCTCTTATTTTCCCACACGGAACAGTAGTATTGGAAGGTGAGGGGAGGGGGAAATTCAAGCTGATTCTGAGTTCTAGAAAATCGTCCAGATCCCTTGTAGTAATTTCAGAAGTCTCTGCATCATAGAAAACTTGCATTTTTCCAGTACCTGATGTCTCTTAATGAGGACAATTGGGTGGAATAAAGAAACAAAACCAAAATAAAAAACCTCACAGTTATTAGTACTTACCAGGCACCAGGCACCATTTTTGGCAACTGATACGTATTACCGCACATAATTCACTGACAATGGTAGGTACGATTATCGTCCCATTTTACAAACACAGAAACTGAGATTCAAGTGATTATATCATTTGTCTCAAATTGTATACAGTAGGAATCTGCAAAACTGCATTTGAAGCCACGCAGTCTGGCTCCAGAGAGCCTCACGGCTCTGCCTAGCTCAGTATTTATGGGTGTGCCCAGAAAATACTCTCCAGAAACAAGGAGAAATGTGCCCTTCTTACATGGTCCAGTGGCTGGAGTTTGAAGAACTTGTAAAAAGGAAAATGAAACATTCACACCAGGCTCATGACACTTGTCCATTTCTTTAGTATTCTGCTGTTTTTAGGTGTGTGGTGTGACGTGTTTAAAAACTCAAAGTCCACACACTGCTATTCTAATTCTTTTTTTTTTTTTTAAAGATGTATTTATTTACTTCAGGGGGGTGAGAGAATGAGGGGTGGGAGGGGAAGATAGGGAGGGAGAGAGAGAATCTTAAGCAGACTCCCTGCTGAGCTGGGAGCCCTACATGGGCCTGGATCCCACAGCCCTGAGATCATGACCTGAACCAAAAATCATGAGTCAGAGGCTTCAGGGACTGAGCCAACCAGGTGCCCCTGCTGTTCTGATTCTTGAGTGTCCTTGGGAGTCATCTAAAACTCTCACTGTTAGAGCTACCCAGAGATTCTTCTTGCTCTTTTACAAACATCTTTGAAAAGAAATAGTAGCAAGTCAGAGCCACTGCTGTGAAATGCATTATTCTACATATATATATTTTTTGGTGGGTTGGGTGGGGGAGTTTAATTGAATTCTATGAGAACAAGTGATAATGGAAAATACATTCATATGTAGCTGACAGCAAAAGATCCTTGTGTCATTTCCACAAACATACAGAGACTCCTAAAATAGGAAGACTATCTATTTGTCCTTTTCCGCCCCCTAAATAGAGGAAGTGGATATTCAGTAGTAGCAAGAGAGGAACAAAAGTATCACAAAACACTGCACATGAACAGTCTATCCCACTAAATCGGTTTACTACTTTTAGTAACATCGTCCTCCCATTTTCCCGGGCAGGAAGAGGAAGGCCAAGAGAAGAGAAATATTAACAAGCATTATTCTGACTCTTGCTTGTAAAGGCTAAAAGCTTAAAGAGTCTGTAGATTCAGCTTTGTTCATTAAAAAAAAAAAAAAAGGAATACATAAACAGTCTGGTTGATGTCATATATCCTATAAGATATATGGATATACATATATACATATATATGTAAGATATATATATAAGATATAAGGATATATATATATAAGATATATGGATATAGGCTGGATAAAAAGATTTTCACTTTTCAGGAAATCATTATTATGGGATATGTAGAAAGCATATTTTATATTTCCTTAGGAACTTTATATTGGAATTTTATCTTTCCTTTGAAAAGAGGAAGCTACTCATTTCTGAAAATTAGAATCAATTCAACGATGTTTCATAGATTTTGTTTTCTGGCTTTGAGTTTGTGCAGTATGTTGGTAGTTGTAGAAACTGACTGATGGGCACAAGGGGGTTATGGTGTTGTGTGTTGGTGAATTTCGTCCTGGAGCTCATAAATTATCAGTGTCAGTAGCTAGGAGGGGCAAAGTTTGTTTTCACTTTGAGGAAGTTGAACACCCAAAATGGGAAGGATGTGGCTGCGCCAGCAAAAACCTGTATTGAATGATTGCGAAAAAGCTCACATTTCTTTTGTGTCCTGGCTGTGCTGATTTCCTTTTCTAAGAAATTACATTATGTTCTAAACAAATATCTCTGTAAGGCCCGTCTGGTTCACCATATGCTGTCAGAAAACAAAACAACCTACTAATCCCGATTCCTGTTCCTTTCACCTGATGTGATCACAAAAATAAAGTCTCAAAGACACTACTGAAACCCTTTGGATTTTTAAGGAACCACTTCTCATAGATAAATATACCTTGGCAGGTATTCGTGTGAGGACAAAATGAGCAGTTTTAGTAGTTTCAAAAATTACGCCGATAACATTAAGGGAAAACAAAGTTACAAGGATTAAGTACCCATCCCAACATGTTAAACTGCTTACATTTTCTTCTACTTCCTCCTGCTTCTCTTTGGGTTTATCTATATCCACTTGTACATGGTGGTGGAGCCATAGTGTAGACATCCTTTTTTTTAATTATTTTTATTTCTTTAGACATCCTTTTATAGTAAAAAGATATTTACATTAATTTTAACACCTTGTTCCTTTAGGAACTCTAGGCCACATTAAGGTTTTCTTTATATATATATATTCATATTATTAAGTGGATAAACACTTATCCTGTCACTTGACACTCAGCTTTTTTTTTTTTTTTTTTTGACACTCAGCTTTTTCATTTAATTCTCAGAACAACTTATTTTTTATTTTTATGGTTATGTTTTATTTTATTTAAGTACTCTCTGCACCCAACGTGGGGCTTGAACTCATGATCCTGAGACCAAGAGTCACACATCTACCAACTGGGCCAACCAGATGCCCCTCTCAGAACAACTTATTAGTTGTTGTTATCAGGACTGTACAGGTGAGGCGTTTGAGGTTAGGGTTACCTGTGGTCACAAAGCTAATAAGGACAGAGCTAAAATCCATCAGCAGGTTTGCCCCATTCCTGAGCCCAGAAGATATTTACTCAATATGAACACTTCCCAATTAGCCCTTTACGCACTACTTTTCGACATCCTCTACATGCAACCGACACCATCAAGCTTTTCTTTACACAGGCTCAGTTTCCTTTTTCCTGGTGGCTGCCTTTTCTCAGTCAAGGAGAGTCTCTGATGGAAATCAACAGAACCAAGAGTTGCTGCAAATCTATAAATGGGCCAAACTCTGGAAAAGATGGTTGATATCTGCAGTTCTCCAAGCGTGCTTCCTAGACAGGAAGCATCAGTATCACCCGGGAGCTTGTTAGAAATGCAGATTCTGGGGCTTGCTGCAGACCTGCTGAATCAGAAACTCTTTGAGGGGAGGGCCCAACAATCTGTGTTTCTACAGGCCCTACAGTGGATGCTGGGGCTTTGCCGGGAACCATGGCACCATACACATTATCTCACTTAATACTTAGAACTTCTTTGGGAACTAAGTGCTGTTTATTATTCCCATCAGTGGGTAAACTGAGAGGTAGCATATATCAAAGCCAATACCACATAGTTAGCAAAATGGGAGCCAGGACTTAAACTTTCTCTGGCTCTGAAGCCCTTTACTTCTTTCCTTTCTTTAAGTGTTTTAACCCTCTGTCTCATTTTTTTTTTAATTTAAATTCAATTTGCCAACATATAGTATAATACCCAGTGCTCATCACATTCTGAAGCTTTTTTCATAGTACCACGTGGACTCAAAGGTGGTAGAAGAGATGTAATGGTGGTAGTGGTTCAGAGAAATAGACATATTTCTGTTAGATAATGTTGACATTATAATACTATACATCTATGAGGGCTTTGACACACAAAATATTTTATTGGATTGCTTCAAGAGTCATTGAAATGACATTTTATGTTTTTGTTTTTAAAAAAGGCAACTACTGCTTCTAGAAAATATTTATCTTATACAATTAGTAGACAATGATGACAATGAAAGAATATTGGAAAAATGGTCTTGCCAGTTCTGAAGTGGCAGCTCCATTAATCCTTTCTGCCAGGATTCAAGTCATGTTAAGCACTGTGAATGTTTACCAATCATAATGGTATTTATATTTAATTAAATCTTCATATATACTTTAATCCAATTTCTTCTGTCTTGCATAATGTTGTTCTGGAGATTAGGAATTAAAAGCTAATTAAGAGCAGTTGTTTCCGGATTATTTCCTTCACAGGGATGGGGAGCAAAGAATGTTTGGGCACAAATTCCCCAGTAAAGATGATTCAAATATTACAGCACGGCCAATGGCTGGAGGCATCATAAATGATCTTTCAACTGTCTACAGTTTCAGCAGAGCTTAATTACGTAATAGCAGGCAACCTGCCTAAAGTTTCTCTACCAGGAGCTCACCATTTTATGATATAAACTCATCAGTCTAGGTACTCAAGAGCCAGGATGAATTGTAAATTATAAATCTTCCCCAAATTACTGACCTGAGAAGAGCCTAGAGCTCTTTTCTTTCTTTCTTTTTTTTCTAGAGCTCTTTTCTAATGGTGGATTAAAAGGCCCAAAGGCCCAAATCACTGATACAATATTTTTAAAATGATGCACAAATGTATTATGTGTAATTAGTATTATCTGGTTATACAAAGTGGTATCATTTATTTTTTATTCTTTTAAATATTTTTTTTGAGAGAGAGTGTGCATGCGTGCATGGCGGGGGGCAGAGGGTGGGCACAGAGGGAGAGGGAGACAAGAGTCTTAAAACAGGCTCTACACCCAGCCTGACACAAGGCTCCATCTCATGACCCTGAGCCGAAATCAAGAGTCAGATGCTTAACCGACTGAGCTAGCAAGGTGCCCCTAAAGTGGTAGCATATTAAAACTCTGTTAAATAGATAGGAACCCGCGGAAGTTGTTGTTTTATATCATTTCTCCTTCAACCGGAATTGATCTCCATATTGACAAAAGAAGTACCAGGGTGAATTGACATCCGGCCCCATTCACAAAATCAGCTTTATGGTAGACCTGACTGTTCTAATGACATTGAGACTCGATTCCATTAGTCCATCAATTTGTTCTCATTCTCCATCATTGGTACAACCGGCATGACTGAATGCACCCTTTGTGGTTCTAGAAACTGATTTCTAAATTTAGGCTGATGTACAGAGAGCACAATGCATACTTTGAAAAAGACTGGGACTGATCCAGCCCCGCCCAGATTTAAGGGCCTGGTAACCTTTCCGTAGAGAACACATACCTTCTCAATGGCTCAGTGTTTACATTTGCTGGGAGCTACACCTGGAGAAATGTTTCGAGTTTCTTTCTATTGTTGTCTTTTCCTAACCTTTCACTTCCTTATATTCCGGGTTGGTTGTTTTGTTTTGTTTTGTTTTGTTTTTCTCCCTAATCCAGTAGCTGAGATGCAGCCTAGATCCAAATAAGACAGTAGAAGCCCACTGCATGAATGAGTGGGCCAGAAATAAATACTAACAGCGGGCTTGGATGGGTGCCAGGTGGTGGGAGAAACTCAAACCAGCTGTGGGGAAGGTAGGAACTAACTGGAGGTGCCCACATAGGGTGCCAGTGCTTTCTCTTGGAATCAGATGCAAATGCATGATGGGCCCCCGGAGTGGCTACCTGATAACCAGATTTTTTTAAGGAGGAACTTTGCCCTATGAACTTTCCAGTTGGAACTCTGGGGCTTGCCAGTTCTAAAGGTCTATCTGATACCTTTATCTTTGTCTTTACTGGTATCACTTGAGGGATTTAGCTATTGTGGAATTATACCTCCAAGCAGTATCTTATCTCCTGTTTCTCTAAATCCTTCCTATCAAAAATTAACCCCATCTTACCCAGATACAGGACCCTTCTATACATCCTTCCAATCTTCTCATACCTATCCATCCCCTCTCCAAATCTAACCCACAGCCGCCCAGCAAGCTCCATTTCCTCAAATCAGGATGGGTGGTAGTATGGGGTAGTGATGGGGAAGACAAGGACGGTTGTCCTATTTCTAACCCTTAAGGAACTCAAACACTGAGGGTGTAGGGCAGAGGAGAGATTCACTTAGCATGAAATTATAATCCAATGCTGGCAGCAGAGACATTGAGCAGAAGAACCCAGAGTTGGGGTACCAACCATTTAGGAAGGGAGTGATTGGAGGTGGTTTCCAGAAGTGCCATCCAAGGTGGGTTATAAAGGATGAATCAGAGTCAGGCAGAGATGGCAGGAGGGATATATTCCAGAGAGGACATCACAAAAGGCCACCACCCCTCAGCCCTAAATTAAGTGAAAATTGCAAAAGTGTGTGGAGCCAAGAAGTCTCTTGGAACATAAAGTCCGAGGCATCAAGTAAAAAGAAATGAAGGTAGAAAGAAGGGTCGGGGAAGGGGAAAGGGAGGAGGACTCAAGTCATGGAGGTCATGTCAAAATATGAATTTCAACGTGATCCTCAAGATAATGAAAAGTCGCTGTAATGTTTTAAGTAAGGAAACAACACGTATTTTACTGGCCTGAGAGTTCTACGCACTCAGCATTGTTGGAGTCTGGGAAGCAAAGATCCCTGGTGCCTTTGTCCCACAAAATTGTTTGGGTCCAGATTATGAAATGCTTCAAAATAAGAAAAACTTAAGCATTTAAATAAAATTAGCTCCTTAAAAAAAGAAAATAAATAAATAAAAATAAAATTAGCTCCTTAAATATCCGCATATGATCTATGTCTATAAAGAACACATTTGGTAGTCTTTTGTTTCTCACAATTGGGCACCTAAAATAAAGATCAAGTTTCTTTTTCTGTGTATTTTGTAGTAAACTTAAAAACAGTGTATGTAAACATTGTTTACATACAAGAGGGGCCTGGCAGGCTCAGTCGGTAGAGCACGTGAATCTTGATCTCAGGGTTGGGAGTTCAAACCCCACATTGGGTGTACAGATTACTTAAAACAAAAAAGAATCTTGGGGCACCTGGGTGGCTCAGTCAGTTAAGTGTCTGCCTTTGGCTCAGATCATGATCTCAGGATCCTGGGAGTGAGCCCTGCATGGGGCTCCCTGCTCGGAGGGGAGCCCACTTCTCCCTCTCCTTCTGCCTGCTGCTCCCCCTGCTTGTGCTCTCTCTCTGTGTCAAATAAATAAATAAAATGTTAAAAAAAAAATCTTTAGAAAAAAAGAAGAGGACCTCTCTTCATTGTAAAGACAAAGTCCTCAGGATGCCTTGGTGGCTCTGCAGTTGAGCATCTGCCTTCAGCTCAGGGCGTGATCATGGTGTCCTGGGATCAAGGCCCACGTCGGGCTCCCTGCGAGGAGCCTGATTGTCTCTCTGCCTGTGTCTTTGCCTCTCTCTCTCTCTCTGTGTCTCTTGTGAAAAATAAATAAATAAAATCTTAAAAAAAAAAAAGACACAGTCCTCAAGATGCTCCACACAGTGATTAGGTTCAAAGTCAGCCTGGCTGCTTCTCCCCTCGCCAGCCTCTTCTAAGAACATTAACAGAAAAACACCCCACAGTTCCACAGGCTCACAGAAGGAAGAGCCAGACCAAAGCCTGTTCTAGATGGGGACCGAGGAGGCTGGCAGAGCAGCCTGTGTGGGGCTAGTGAGCAGTTGCAGGAAGGCCACCTTCCTGTGACTCCAGCTAGCACAGGGCCCTGCTACGCCTCAGCATGTTCACTGTGTTCCTACACACACACACACACACACACACACTAGCACTTCATATTCCAGCGAACCTTCTTTCCAGCAAAAGTTTGCTGGAAAGTGAAGGGACACCTAACTTCCCCTGTTTCCCCACAACCCCTCGCCCCCCCGCGCTCCTTACCCGTCTCCTTTCCTTTCTGGGATTCAGCAGGGAACTTGCTTTAGATATAGGAAAAAAGAAGTGACTATTCCTTCCTTTCCTGGTGCAAATTCAAGCTTCAGGTCACACAAATCCAGGATTAGATCCCAGCTTTGCTTGGGCAAGCCGTGTAAAGATGAGCATGTTAGTTCAATCTCTCTAAGCCTCCTTTTCTTCCTCTCTACATGAGGGTAACAATGATTACTTCTCATCCTTGAAGAAATGATGTAGAGCCTACATCTGGAGCAAACTGGATCAACCAAGACTATATCAGATGCCACCTACAGCCTATTGACATGGGTTTGAAATAGTCATTTGTAAATAATAAGAATGAACACTTACTACACTGTGATAAATGTTGGTTTACTCCTGCTCCTACAAGTCTTTGCGATCTGACAATTTGGTGGCCCATGGGAGAGCATACGTCTCTGTACCTCGTCACCTGGCCCACCCTCTTTCTGCCCTGAATAGATTTTTGTGACCACCACTCCAATTTGGCTCTTAGGAATGCTGAGTTATTGAGAAAAGAGGCACCACTATGAATCCACTTTCAGATATGAAGGTAGCTTCAAACTGCACTCAAATCTGCCCATGATAATAATACTACATGTACAAGCAGGGAGTTATTGCACATATTGGCAGGCACAGGGCCACCCTCACACAGGGCTGATACACACAGCCTTGCTGTGTGTTTATTGGGACATCACCAGGAACAGGTGCTGCAGGCCACACAGGTGTTCTTAGACAACACACAGAAAACAAAATTTTGAAAAGAAGCTCAGTCCTGAATCGAAGAGGGAATCTGGTGCTGTTTCCTGCCTTCAGTTGCCTAGTATATACCTTGGACCCCCTTCCAAAGGATCATAAACAGTGGGAAAGACTTCACAGTATATGAAACCAAGAGACTGCCGGGTGGAATTTCCAATAATCTGTGACTTCGAAATTGGGAATTTCCTTTGGATCAACTCTGTATATTCCAACTCATTTTACCCATTCTTCTCGACAACGAGATATCAGACTGTATTTGTTGAACCCAGGCGGTTGAGACCTGAGTACTTGATGAGGTCTTAGATTAGAGACATTTAACTGAAGAGATAATTTATCACCTTCCAAAGAAGAGTCACAGATTTCTAAAAACAGCCCCACCAACTTTGAGCAATGACTTTGAGGATTAATGTGATGCTGCGTCAATGTGCTCTGAAAGAAACACTACCTATTTCGACCCATAAATTCTAGAAGGCTTATTGAAAATCAATTTCATCATGTTGTAGCCGTGCTTATCAAGGGCTGTGAAAAGCATTTGTTCACAAGACTGAGCTGGTATATGTCAATTATACCTCAGTTAAAAAAAAAAAAAAAAGAAAAGAAAAGACAAGCAGGGAGGCCTGGGGTGGCTCAGGGGTTGAGCATCTGCCTTTGGCCCCGGGGGTCCTGGGATGGAGTCCATATCAGACTCCCTGCAGGGAGCCTGCTTCTCCCTCTGCCTATGTCTCTCCCTCTCTCTCTCTCTCTCTCTCTCTCTCTCTCTCTCTCATGAATAAATAAATAAAATCTTAAAAAAAAAACTTTATAAAGACAAAAAGAGTGAGCTACACGATCCATGATCAGAGACAGCTTTGCCAGAGCTCCTGCAGCTCTGCATACTTCTTCCATCGCTGTACTGAACACAGTTGCAAGACAACACAGTTGGCATTAAACTGTCACTAAATGGGATCCCTGGGTGGCTCAGCGGTTGAGCACCTGCCTTCAGCCCAGGTCGTGATCCCGGGGTCCCGGGATCGAGTCCCACATCGGGCTCCCTGCAGGGAGCCTGCTTCTCCCTCTGCCTGTGTCTCTGCCTCTCTTTCTCTCTGTGTGTCTCTGATGAATAAATAAAATCTTTAAAACAAACAGCAACAAAAAAAACTGTCACTAAGTAGCAACTTAGACCAACAGTTTTCTAAGCATCACAATTTTCCCCCCAAATAACTTCAGATGAGTGTGTTCTCTCTCGAAGAGCTGAATGCTAGCGCGTCCAATCTGTGAGTGAGAAAAACCGGCCACGGAGATTGGCACATACCTGGAATCCTGTTAAGTGTCACCCAGAAATGTTCATCGGGGCTGTAGGTATCTTTGGACCAGTGGAGTAGATCAATGGCCCTCTTGTCATGGAAGATAAAGTCGACAAACTCTCTGGTGAGGGCCACGTAGGCAGTGCCAAAGTAGATGGTCATCTGATGTGGAGGCGAGGTCTTCAAAACATTGGTATTTTTCACAAAAGAGCCATCCTTGCCTATGTGCTCCCGGTGCACGAATTTCGTCCGCTTGACGGCGTGACTGGGGGGCAGCACCCCGGGGGTGATGTTTTTCCCTTTAAAACCCTTCAGATACCGAACGATCTCCTTGTTGGTCTTCAGGGGGAAGTCCTGGCCACACGTGTTGATGGCGTACTTCCAGGGCACCCGGGAGGCCGCCAGGTCCTTGAGGCAGTTCAGGTCGGCCTGGAGCCTGGAGATGCCCCCGTAGACCACGGGCTCCATCCTCGAGGCCAGGAAAGCGTTGGGGAAGCAGCTGAGCAGCTGCCGCACAGACTCCTTGAACTTGGCCGTGGCTTTGTCATCCACGTGCACACAGTAGACGTTCTGGGGCATGTAGACGGCTCTGAAGAGCCTTTCGAAGGTCTCGAAGCTCTTGTGGATGACCATGACGTAAGCCAAAGGGAAGGCAACCTCTTCCTCCGACAGGGGGCTGGTGATGTAGTGGTTCTGGAGCAGGTAGTCCTCACAGGGGACACTGCCCACGGGCGACGGCAAGGTGTTGCCCCACAAGAAGGCGGCCCTCCCCTCCAGGGCGACCTCGCAGGCGTGCAGCCTCCCGCGCCTCGGGCCGGGGCCGCTCGGCTTCCCCAAAGTGGGCGGCAGGTGCAGCTGGCTGTGGTAGACCATCACCAGGAGGAGCCCGCTGAGCAGGGCGACAGCGAAGAGGCAGCACCTCCACGAGTGCATGCTCTCCGCTTCCTCGGGGGGGGGGGACCTCTGTCTCCTGGGGCCGCAGAGGCGCGGTGGCCGGCGGCCCGGGCCGCGGCGGTGCAGGGGCGGCCCCGACTCCTCCCGCGGGGCCTGCGGGCCGGGGCGGGCAGCGCCCGCAGCGCGCTCGGGGGTCGGCGCTGCCCCGCGGCCTCCACGCCCCGCGGCGCGGACCTCGCCCGCCCCGGGTGCCGAACCCCCGCCCCCCGCGGCTCCGACCCGCGCGGCCCGCGAGGTGCCCTCCTCATTTGCATGCGAAATGCGAGCGGCGGAGCTCGGCAAACCGCGTTCTGGAATCGTCCTGTCCACCCGGGCTGAGTTTCCCCGGCTTCACCCCGCCCCCGCCCCCTCCTCCTCCTCCGCCCTCCCCCCTGCCTCCTCCCATCCCATCGATTCCCATCCGACCTCCCGTCGCTTCTCAGGCTCCCTCCCCGCGCCCCCGCTCAGCCTGCAACCTGCCAGCAGCCCTTGCAGACCACGCTCCTCAGGACGCCTGCTCCACCCCACCCCACCCTCCACCCCGATTTGAGAAATAAAAGGGTTTATTCCCTTCTCCCGCCCCGCAGCCCCTCGTTTGCATTCCGGTGGCATTTCTGCCTCCGGGCACGCGGGCGCGGGTGGGGGTGCAGGGGATGCGCTTGTAGGGTGTGAGGAAGGAGATCCCGTGGCGAGGTGGGTGCGCCCTGGGTCACAGCAGACCGGTCCCGGTGCGGTTGCAGCGCCTGGACGTGCTTGGGTAGGTTTGTGGGGAGAGGGAAAGAAGAAGCCCACCCTCGGGTTGGGGTGGGGGGAGGCCCAGGGAGGAGGGTGGAAGGGACCTGGCACTGCCCTGACTTGTGCCACCAAAGGAGCCGCGTGGCTGCCCCGGGGGAAGCAGTCACACCTCAGTCTGCAGCCGGAGGGCAAGGGGATGGTCACCGTTCCCAGAAGGCGGGTTCCCATTTCACACGAACTCCTGACTCGGTGTTATCTGCATCTGCAGCACGTGGCGTCACTGGCCCAGGGTCTTTCGAAAAGCCTGACATCTTGATTTGAGGTCATTTCACAGAACTCAAAGGAGCCTCCTTCCCACCCCGCCCCCCCCCCCCCCCCCCACACACACACATACACTTCCTTACTCTGAAGCAAGAACAAAGGCTTCAGGGCTGCTGCAAAATTCCTGGAAGTCTCAGTCAGTGTAACTCAAGGGGAGGCAGGAAGGGAAGCAGGTCTGGTCACATTACAGAGGGGTTGTCATAGCTCACCTGTGCCAGGTGCCTGGAGCACTCAGCAAACACGGAGCCCGTGGTAGACTTAGGAGGGCGGTAAGGACGTTTCTGGGGGAAGGTGAGTGGGCCAGCTCAAAAACCAGTTGTGGCAGCCTGGGTGGGACGCTCCAAGCGGCCTGCTCCCAGCTCCGGCGCAGTCACCCAGCCATCCTACCCGTCTGGGCACCATGTGGCAATGGCAGCAGGTGCCTCTGTTAGGAAGGGGTTCGGTGTACAACGCGGCAATCTCCCTGCCCCCCTTCCTGTCTCACACGCCCCTTAGCTTACTGTAATTCCGGAGCTAATAAATGACAGCAGTGCCATGGAGATGACGGATATTGATTTGGAAACAGCCTCAGAGAGCTGGCAGGGACTTTAAAGATCATCTAACATGACCCTTTATTTTACAGATGAGGAAATGGAAGCCAATAAGAATATTTTTTTTCCAAAGTCATTCAGCTGGATAGAAGCCAGAAACCTGCACTCCGCAGCTCCCTTGTCCAGATGCTGAAGCCAGTCTACTTGGCTTCAAATCCCCACTGGTCAGTGACCAGCTGTGAGACCAGGATAAAGTAATTTAACCTCTCTTGGCCCTGGGTTCTTCATCTGTGAGATGGAAAATCACCGTGGTTCCCATTTCGAGTGGTTGTGAGGAGCAGTGAAGGAGAGGACTCCTGTTCAGGGTTTGTGTATATGATCTCATATGTTCAACACCCATTGCCAGTTACTGTTGTCATTTCTCTTTTGAAAAACATCCAACATTTCCGACCGACCCTGTGAATGAACTGATACTTTGACTTCTGTTCTTAGTAATAGAGAAGAGAAACATTTATCCTGCTCAGGCTTTTCCACTGGGTTGATTTATTCCCACTGAAAAAGAGGGGAGTCTAAATCTCGCTCTTTTCCTTTCCCATCGCAGAAATATGGCCATAGGAAGAGAAGAACTGAATCGTCCATTTGGGTGCCTTCACTTCCCTTTGTTCTTATTAAGCCACACACTTTTCTGCAAAATATATCCTTGGCCAGACCTGGGGAGAGCAGAAAGGGAAGTGCTGAGGAGGGCAAGAGAGATTATAGGTTCCATGGGTTGTTCCCCCCTTTTAGCCTTGAGCCTTGGTACAAGAGGGAGCCCGGTGGAATGCCCCTCCAAATAAAACTCAGCACATCTTTAATCATGGTTTAGCCAAGGCCGATTGCAAATGGGGCAGGGAGTGGTGCGAGGTGATTCATGGTTCGAAATGCCAGCACCCCAGAAACCCTCCTATAGTCTGTCCTGCCTTATTTACAGTGGTTTAGACGAACAACCTGACATGAAAATGGGATGCCTGCTAAGCACTTAGCCCAGCGGGTAGGTTTGTTTTGCTTGGTATCTGTGGCAACTGAACAGGCATTTTCTTCTAGCAAATCATTGGGCGGGCTAAGCTATTAACTTCCACCCAGTACACGATTTCTGCTCTGTTCACTTGAGTTGGCTTAACATTGTGAACACTGTCGTCATGTAGACATTCTATATCACACTCCCTGCCTCCCTCTGTCCCGGGATAATTTTTAACAGCACCAACAAGAAGACAGCACCGGGATGGCAGCTGGCAGCACATAATCAGCTCAGCTGAACAGTCAAGAAAGAGGCGAGGCTATCTGGGGCTTTCTGAGAACACGGTGGGATGTCTTTCCCTTATGTTCCCATAGTTCTCATTAACCTTCTAGGAGCTACATAGCCCTGGCTGGGCCATGAGAGGTAACTGCAAATGCTGGTTCAGTTGTCACGGGGGCCGGGGAGGAATCCGGGCCCGACTCCTTTCCAAGTGCTTAGAGTCCTCCTTTACCTCAGATTGCTTCTCTCAGCTTAATTATTGCTACTGAATCAAGGTGATGCTTTCGGTTGGGTCCGCCACATCTCCACCAAGTATACACCGTTAGGGGTCAGTCTGCCAACCCCCAACACGTTGGCTTCAGGGGAGACACAGAAAACAGACAAGAAAAGATCTCTCAGCAGCCAAAACAACGATCATGACTCTGTGGACTGGACTCACACTGGAATGCGTATAGGAAGATAAATAAAAAGAGGAAGCGAAGCTGGTGGAGGAATGGAGAGACGGGGCTCCTAAGTTCAGGAGTGGCAGCCAATGTTTGGCCAAGGTGTCATGGCCATAGAGGGAGAGTGGGGACCACAGTGAGGAGCCTGGGTCCCACCTAAAGCAAGCAGCTCCCTCTCAACGCTGGCTATTAATGCCATGCGGTCATCGGGCCAGTGCTGCTAGCTCTTCAGATATTTTTAGCTGAGAAATCTGACTTTTATATATTAAAAAAAAAAAAACAACCCAAACTCTTTCAATGTTACCAAGTAACTAACACATTTTTAAGACACAAGGGCACGCATACGTATGCATCCTGAAGATTGCATTTGGCCCAAAGGATCCCAGTTTATCATCTTCGCTTTAAGCATTAAAGGTCATGTCCTTTGAATCCCTCTTGAGACTTAGCCTATGAACTTTTAGTTTAGACACAATCCTAACAAACCCACTCAGAACTAAGCAGATAAAAAGCCACAAATTAGGGACACCTGGGTGGCTCAGCAGTTGAGTGTCTGCCTTGGGCTCAGGGCGTGATGCCGGGGTCCTGGGATCGAGTCCTACATCGGGCTCCCTGCACAGAGCCTGCTTCTCCTCCCTCTATGTCTCTGCCCCCTCTCTCTCTCTCTCTGTGTCTCTCACAGATAAGTAAATAAAATCTTAAAAAAAAAAAAAAGTCACAAATTAAAAGAGGGATGTAGCACTGGGAGATCGGGGCACGCCATTGTCGGCAATGGGTGGCAGACAAAAGATGAGGTAGGTTCCAGAAAAACTCCAGAAGCAGAGCAGTGCACAATCATTCAGTTAAAGGGTGACTGCCACTCATACAGCTTGGTGACCATTTTATTACAGTCGATCGGTACCTCCAGTATTTGTAAATTATCAAATAAGTCAATGTATATGAAAGGGCTTGACAATCGTAACGATCAGGGCAAACATTGGGCCAACCAGATCTTGTCTGAAAACAAGCAGAGTCCTAACATGTAGTGAATAGGAATATAAATGTATTTCTATATCTTATCCATGTGTGCTGGATATGCTATTTAAAAAGTCATTTGTGGGGGCGCCTGGGTGGCCCAATCAGTAAAGCATCTGCCTTAAGCTTAGGTCATGATCTCAGGGTCCTGGGATGGAGCCCTGAGTTGGGCTCCCTGCTCAGTGGGGAGTCTGCTTCTCCCTCTCCCTCTGCAACTCCCTCTGCCTGAGATCTCTCTCTCAAATAAATAAATAAATAAAATCCTTAAGAAAATTGAAAAAAAAAGTCATTTGTGAACTGTTTATTCAGAATCTTTTTTTAATTAGCCATTTTCTGCACAAAATGGGAGGTGTTCAGTTATTTAATAACCTCACAATTATGACAAATTTTTTGCTGAAAGTATTAGGTAACTATGTTGACCACATGATTCTACATCAGGCATTGGCATTTTTTCTTTTTTCTTTCTTTCTTTCTTTCTTTCTTTCTTTCTTTCTTTCTTTCTTTCTTTCTTTCTTTTTTCTTTCTTTCTTTCTTTCTTTCTTTCTTTTTTTTTTTTTTCATTTTTTTCTGTAAAGTAATATTTTAGGCTTGTGGGACTTTTGGCCTCTGATGCAACCACTCAATGCTGTTACCTTCACAGCATGAAGGTAACTATAACAATATGTGCCTGTGTCCTGCTAAATCTTTATTTGTGAACACTGATATCTCAAGTTCATGTAATTTCCACTTCACCAGACAGTCTCTTTTTGATTCTTCTCCAACCATGTAAAAATGTAAAGTCACTCTTAGTTTGTGGACAGTACAGATAGGGACCAGATTTAGCCCATGGGCTTTACGTAGTGTGCTAATCTCTGCTCTAGATTGCAATTATGTTCCTCCAAGGTCCACATTTTGCAATACTGGAGTCTTTGCAGTCACCTGTAATTCCTGTGTAATTTCTGTCTTATCTTTCCAGATAAAGAAATGTGAAATGAGGGCAAAGAGTAATGTTGGTAAAGACTCCTAACTCTAGGAAACGAACTAGGGGTGGTGGAAGGGGAGGAGTGCGGGGGGTGGGGGTGAATGGGTGACGGGCACCGAGGGGGGCACTTGACGGGATGAGCACTGGGTGTTATTCTGCATGTTGGCAAATTGAACACCAATAAAAAATAAATTTATTATTTAAAAAAAAAGAGTAATGTTGGTCCTTACACCTGCACGAAGCCCTTTTATATACACCATCTGGGTTAGAGTGCAGGGCACTGGACTATGTACCTCAGTGTCCTTCCTTCTTCTATAAAATGGAGATGTTAAGAAGCCTGATCACATAGAGTTCTAAAGAGATTTAAATAGTATGGGACATAAAAAGAGCTTAAAACAATGTGTCTGCTAAAGACACATAAGAATTACTCAACACATATTAAGACATCTCTCTGTTGGTAAACTTGGTTCAACTAGGAAACTACCTGCCCTGCCTGCCTTCTTAGGTATGTTTAGTGCAGCACAGCAGCTGTGCTTGAAGGGTCATTTTGCTGCCTGTGCTGGGGGCACCTTAGTGGCTCAGTTAGTTGAGTGTCCGACTCTTGATTTTGGCTCAGGTCATGATCTCAGGATGGTGAGATAGAGCCCCATGTTGGGCTCCAGTCTCAGTAGGGAGTCTGCATGAGATTCTTTCTCCCTCTGCCCCTTCTGCTCATTCTCTCTCTCTCTCTCTCTCTCTCTCGCTCTCAAATAAATAGATCTTTCAAAAACAACAACAACAACAACTCACAAGGCTCTGCTGCTTTCTACATGACCCTGAAAAAGTCTCTTAGGATCACTGTGCCTTAGTTTCCCAATTTTTAAAAAACGAGTAATCTATCCAAGTGGTGGAAAGTAAATCTGGCTAAGAAGGCTTCTTCTGCATCTTCTTCTGCTATGCCACATACCACCATCCTAGCCCACCTCGTTCTTCTGGGGTCACACTCTTTGTCCTACTTCCCTGGAAGCCTGCTTCAGGTATCAAAGTTCTTTCCCTTCTGGGGTTAATCACCCAGATTTAATTCTTTTTTTTTTTTTAAGATTTTTGTTTATTTATTCATGAGAGACAGAGAGAAGGAAGGGCAGAGACACAGGCAGAGGGAGAAGCAGGCTCCCTGCAAGAAGCCCAATGTGGGACTCAATCCCAGATCCCGGGATCACGCCCTGAGCTGAAGGCAGATGCTCAACCACTGAGCCACCCAGGCATCCCCCAGATTTCATTCTAATTGCCCAAACAAAAACAAAAGTAAAAATCAAATAAAAAATGCAAACAAAAATTATATCGTTGGTTGTAAGCTGTTAAGTTTCAAGGAATGGGATGGGTGACTGTCTCCTCTGCCCCTTTTCTAAATATCTCCTTTGAGGAAAAAAAGATTGCGAATTCATGAAGGGAGCTTGCATGTCCAAGGTCCGTCCAGATCCAGGATAGTCTCCTGCCTCCCTTCTAATACCAACTACCTCCAAACTCCTCCACCTCCATATTTTTGAACATCGCACTGGCATTGCAACGGGGATGGTATTTCTACTAAGAGACAGTATTTTATTATTCAGCAGCTTCCAGAGATCTGTATCTGGAAGATACCCTTCATCTTTTTAACATTTTCAAATAAGTGGGAGCCAAACAGTCTTAAAATAGAGATAGGCAGTGGTTCCCTCCAACTTCTACTTTTAATAGCTCTATTAAATTCTTGACTTGTGCTCAGTTTATTCAAACCGCTGTCCTACTAGCTTTTTTCCCACAGAACCTGTTATTAACTTGGGTTTAGACTGTTTATAGGACAGAGGGCTTGGATCAATCCCAAAAAGCAGACACTTCTTTCTTAGACATTAGAGCTGGAACACACTTTTCTCCAAGATATGTCCTGTGCAGTTTATTGAAGATCTTTGCATTTGATTCTCCCACTGGCTAACATGGTTTTCGATTCAGATTTTATGTGTACCAACTTACCCTTTTGAATGACTTCCTTATACTCTATCCCTTCTCCTCAAAAACAATGGAAAAATTGTTATAAATAGAGTAGACTTGGTCCCAGGCTGCTTTGGTTTGGGCCCTCATGACTGTTAGTACAGTTTCAATCACTACCTTCCAATGAGTCTTCGGTATAATGGAAGCTGCATACCTGAGTGGTTTGATTATAACTTTCCCCCAGTTTATTGATCAGTGCTGTTCTATGGAACACAAGTATCTAAGGCTTTAATTCTTGATCCTGAGATGACCTTGGCATTGGGAAGTGAGGAGGAATGTGCTGGGGCAGCTCTTAGGGTAACCATCTGTCCTGGTTTGCCCAAGACTGAGGGACCTCTGGGGAAGTGGGATTTTCAGTGCCACAGCTGGGAAAGTCCTGGGCACACCAGGACGAATGGGTCACCCTAGACACCAGCAGTCCTACCCACTCACAGCTGAAATATATTTGACTAAAGAGTATACAATAACTGATCAGTGTGTGGGGTGCTTGGGAGGCTCAGTCAGTTAAGCATCTGACTCTTGAATTCAGCTCAGATCATGATCTCAGTGTCCTGGGGTCAAGTCCTTCCTCCACCGCCAGATGCTGGGCATTGGTTAAGATTCTCTCTCTTCGCCTCTCCCCATTCCCCCCCTCAAAAAAAGGAAAAAAAAAGGTTAAAAAGAAAATACCAGGTGCACCTGGGTGGCTCACTTTTTTTTTTAAATTTATTCATGAGAGACACACACAGAGAGAGAGAGGCAGAGACACAGGCAGAGGGAGAAGCAGGCTCCATGCAGGGAGCCCGATGTGGGACTCGATCCCGGGTTTCTAGGATCACGCCCTGGGCCGAAGGCAGATGCTCAACGGCTGAGGGTAGCTCACTTGGTAAAGCATCTGACTCCTTACTTCAGCACAGGTCATGATCCCAGGGTCATCAGAGCAAGCCCACAATGTGCTCCGTCCTCAGTGGAGTCTGCTGGAGATTCTTTCCCACTGTCCTTCCCCATGGCACACTCGCTTCTCGCACCCCCCCCACCCCGCCAATAAATACATATTTTTTTTTAAATAACTGATCAGTGTGGGAGGAAAAGAAATGTTCAAACCACTGATCTGGGTTGTGGAGCATACAGGCCATCAAAAGTCTGCAAACTGTAATGCATAAAAACTGCATACCCCTCCCCACATATCCCAACCCCTGAGGACTGGGGACAAAGCGATTCGTGTTTGCAGGATAGCTTCACCATGAACAAAGAGAACACACACATCAGTTGTGCTACCTGCACAGATGCTCCCCCAGTGGATATAAAAATGTCTTAATAACAACCTGGGTAATGGAGGGAGAACCTGAAAGTGTTATTAAAGTGTTAACGGATTCTGAAATCCCTTCCCTCCACGTCACATGTGAATTGAGAGACATTCTTTCTATTAAGAGGAGACTAATAGAAAAACATGGGAAGGGGGGTTCTTATGAATTAAAATGCTCATTTTAACATTTACAACAAATGGGCAATAAAGCCAGAAAATGTTCACTTATTTACAGAGCAGCAGAGTCAACCAGCCATTTGAGCTCTCCGGCTCTCAATTTCCAAATTTGTACACCCTTAAGATTGGAAGTAGACGTTCCCTCAGGCTTCTTTCAGCTCTAAATGCTGTGATTATTCTAAATGCTGCCCAGAATAAAGAGGAGGCTGTCTTTACAGAAAACTGCACTGGGGAGTTTTGTTTCGATTCACTAAGTGCAGAGGAAAGTCCAAAATGTGGTAGGATAACTGACCCGAGATAAAATCAAGAAGTTTTGGAGGTGGGGTGGAGGGCAGGTAAGCTCAGACAGACCAAAGTCCTGGGAAAGGAGAACCCACATGGGGGTGTGCAGCCTCTCCAGGAGACTACCTGACACTTAACCAGGACTTCAGGGTCTTAGCTGGACAGTTTTCGCATGGGATGTGGGAGAGTGTTTGGGGTCCTGGGCAGGAGGGCTTTCCTTCTGTAGACTCCCAAGGAGCTCTGCCTTGAATTGAGGTCAGAATTATAGACTTTCATGAAAGAGGAATCCTATGAGTTTGTGGGGCTAAGGAAGGGGGTGGCTAAAGAGGAAGCATCTAGAAGAGGCGACTGATGATGGCAGGAAGCCAATGCATTAGGGTGATCTGAGTATCTGCAGCTTGTTTAGTAAAAATAGGCAGTTTTGGAGCACCTAGGTGGTTCAGTTGGTTTTGGCTCAGGTCATGATCTCAGGATGGTGGGCTCAAGCCCTGCATCAGGCTCCGTGCTCAGTGGGGAGTCTGCTGGAGAGTCTCTCTCTCTCCCCCTCCTTCTCCCCCTCCCCTGCTTGTGCTCACATGCACACATGCTCTCTAGCTCTCTCTAAAATAAATAAGTCTATATAAAAATGGCAGTTTTATCCTCCAATGTATTCACAATTAAGTTCTGATCTTTGAAATCTGGCTGAAAAGAAAGATTATGGGGAATGAATATCATCCATCTATTCTCTGAAAACATGGCACTGATGTGGATACGGGATAAACAGATTTGGGGGAAAAGCTTCTGCCACTAATGATGGCTTTTGTCCAAAATCATCTCAAGAAAGAATGTCATATACTCTGCAGGTCAGAGGATGAGGGAAAGACAAGCTTATAAACAGCTCTGGCACTGAGAAACCGCACGAAGAAATGGTTAGGAAACTAATCTATTTACTGCTTTGGATGTAACTTTCTAAGATTGCAAATTGTCTACTCAGAAAAAAAAATCACCTAAAATCTTAGCAAGGTCATTTCCTTTATCAATTGATGAGTTAATTCCATTAAATAAACAGCCCTATGGGGCATCTGGGTGGTCCAGTTGGTTGAGTTTCTGACTCTTGGTTTTGGCTCAGGTTGTGATCTCAGGGTTGAAGGATGGAGCCCCGAATTGGGCTCTGTGTTCAATGTGGAGACTGCCTAAGACTCCCTGGCCCTCCCCATTGTACTTTCCCTCTCTCTTTTTTTTTTCTCTCTCTCTCTTTCTCAAATAATAAATAAATCTTAAAAGAAAAAAGCAGCTTTATGAAAACCCAGATCTGATCTTTAAAGCAGGGCCTCTACTATTGAGGTTTTCTTTTTACTTCTTTGGTGCAGAGTAAGACACCAATTTGGTAAGCTCAGGCATGAACTTATGCTTCACACATGAAGCATGAACTTATGCTTCAGACTGAAGCATAGTCTGGCTTGAGCCAGTACAGTTCCCAAAATAAGACTGGCATTGCGAAGCATTCCCAAGGTGAACAAGATGCTTTGGAAAAACTGAAGGAGAAAGAATAGTCCCATTGCTGTTGACCAGAAGCAGAAAAGACTTCAGGAAATGTCTGAACATAACTAGAAAATGCTATCTGAAACTGATCCTTGGTGGTGGAGGAGATGATGATTTGCAGCTGACTGGGCAGCAGGGCTGAGGGGCATACTAAAAATCATTTCCATTTAGAAAGAACAACATTGGAAGTATCACAATTTCGGATGTCAGTATATACTGCAAAGCTGTAGTAATCAAAACAGTATGGTTCTGGCACAAAAATAGACACATAGATCAGTGTGTAGATCTCCAGCTTATGGTCAATTAGCCCATGGCAAAGAAGGCAATAATATTCAATGGGGGAAAGACAGTCTTTTCAACAAGTGGTGGTGGGAAAACTGAGCAGCTACATGCAAAAGAATAAAAACTGGCTTTCTTACACCATACACAAAACTAAACTCAAAATGGACTAAAGACCTAAATGTGATACCTGAAATGGTAAAAATTTCTAGAATACAGTAATTTCTTTGACATTGGCTGTAGAAACATTTTTTTCTAGCTATGTCTCCTCAAACAAGGGAAACAAAAAATATGTAAACTATAAACTATTGGACTATACCAAAATAATTTTGTCAGTGCAAGAAAGCAACAAAAGACAACTTATTAAATGAGAGAAGATATTGGCAAATGATATACCTGATAAGGGTTAATATCCAAAGTATGTAAAGAACACAGAAACTCAACAGCATAAAAACCCAATTCGACTACAAAATGGGCAGAGGCCCTGAACAGATATTTCTCCAAATAAAAAATACAGATGAACAATAGACACATGAAAAGATGTTCCACATCACTCATCATCAGGGAAATGCAAATCAAAACCACGATGAACTATCACCTCACACCCAACAGAATGATTAAAATTAAAACAAAACAAAACAAAACAAAAAACTTGTGTTGGTGAGGATGTGGAGAAAGGGAACCCTCATGTACTATCTGTGGGAATGCAAACTGGTCCAGCCACTCTGGAGAACAGTACAGAGGCTCCTCAAAAAATTAAAAATAGACTTACCATATGATCCAGGAATTCCACTACTGGATATTTACCCAAAGTAAATGAAAATGCTAATAATTTGAAAAGACATATGAGGGGATCCCTGGGTGGCTCAGCGGTTTGGCGCCTGCCTTTGACCCAGGGCTCGATCCTGGAGTCCCGGGATCGAGTCCTGCGTCGGGCTCCCAGCATGGAGCCTGCTTCTCCCTCCTCCTGTGTCTCTGCCTCTCTCTCTCTCTCTCTCTCTCTCTGTCTATCATAAATAAATAAATAAATAAATAAATAAATAAATAAATAAATAAATAAATCTTTTAAAAAAATGAAAAGACATATGATGCACCTTTCTGTTTATTTCAGAATTATTTACAATAACCAAGACACAGACGCAACCCAAGTGTCCATCTATAGATGAATGGATAAGGAAGATGGTGTGTGTGTGTGTGTGTGTGTGTGTGTGCACAATGGGATATTACTCAGCCATTTAAAAAAGAAGGAAATCTTGCCATTTTTGACAAGACCATACAAAAGGAAACAAACAAGAACCCAGACTCTTAAATACAGAGAGCAAACTGGTGGTTGCCAGAAGAAAGGTGGGGGGAGGGTGTGGATAGGTGTTAACAGATAAGGAGGGGTAATAGTACACTTATCTTGATGAGCACTGGGCAATGTACAGAACTATTAAATCAATGTATTGTACACCTGAAACTAATATAACATTACATGTTAATTATATTTGAATTAAAAAATATTTCCATTTAAATCAATTCAATAACTATTCTCACCCCGCTGGATGTTCACTATGTTGGGCTGCCAAAAATGTAAAAGGTCAGTCAGGGCAATATGATATTCACATAATTATAACATAGAGAAGACTGTAGAATGACATAAAGGAGTTACAGCAAAGGTTTACAAAGTGTATAATTGGAAACCAAAATCAGGAAAAGCTTCCTAAATGACAAGCCATTGAATGCAGACATATTAAAGCCGTTATTTAAATGGGAGAAGTGGAGGAGAATGGTCCATGTAGAGAGGATGACCTGAAGAAAAGTGCCAAAGGCAGGAACACAAGGCACAGTGGTTTTTCTGGAACATTCTTTTCAAGGAAAGCAGCAGTGGGAATTGACAGTGAAGTGATATTGTGATAATGAGGTGATATTTACTAGGAATATGCTGATATCCAATACGCCATGTTGAGATGTTTATACAGAGTAATTCAATAAGCTGTGGGAACTCCCTGAAGCATTGGGTTTGAGAAGTTATTCTTAGAGCCATGCCTTGATTAGAAAAATATGTCAAGAGTGTTAGAATGGTTTGAAGAGAGAGACCTGGGCTAGAGAGCCCACTTGGACGGGTCTAACAATCTATTTGAGAGGCACGATGGGCTGGAGTTTCAGTGGTTGTGATGGGAACAGGGCGGTGATACTCACTAGAAACCATCCCAGACAGAATGTACAGAATGTGCAGATTAGATATGGGGCAGAAAGGCGTTGGCTAATGCGATTAGATATGGGGAGAATGGTGGTACCAGTTACAGAGACTCTGGAGAACTGGGTTTGTGGGAGTAGGGAGGTGGAAGGGGAAGCATCTCAGCAGGTGCCAATGGGAGTCTCAGGAGGAGATATCCAAAAGACAAGGAGAAAAGTAGGAGAGGGCATGGGGAGCGTGATGCAGGATTATGATGCATTAGTACCCAAACAGTGTTGAGCTGTAGACATAAATTAGAATCACCAAGGGAAAGAGAACAGTAAGAGCCAAAAAAAAAAAAAAAAAAAAAAAAAAAAGCAAGCTGAGGAAAGACTTCAGGGGGATGCTTCCTGAAAATTCAAATTTCCCCAATTCTGAATTTCTCTGAGAATAGTGACCCTAAAATCAATTATCAATCAAGTCTTAACTCAATAGTCAGTAACCAAGAGTATGAAAAGAACAAAATTATCCATTTAAATACAAGTTTCTCAAAGAGGGATTATAAAAGCAATGCCCTTTAACACATTTGGCAACATGATAGCCTTTCCATAGTGTTGAAATCATAGCTGAAAAAGTTAAAAATAGAACTACCCTATGATCCAACAATTGCATTACGAGGTGTTTACCCAAAGAATACAAAAATACTAATTCACAGGGATACATGCACCCCATGTTTATCTCAAAATTATCTACAATAGCCAAATTACAGAAAAAACCCAAGCGTCCATTGACTGATGAATGCAAAGAGAAGATGTGGTATCTATATACATGGAATATTACTCAGCTATTAAAAAAAAAGAATGAAATCTTACCATTTGCAATGGCATGGATGGAGTTAGAGAGTATTATGTTCAGCGAAATAAGTCAGAGAAAGACAAATACCCTATGATTTCACTCATAGGTGGAATTTAAGAAACAAAACAATTGAGCTAAAGGAAAAAAAGAGAGAGGCAAACTTACCATAGACACACACTCTTGACTATAGAGAACAAACAGATGCTTACCAGAGGGAAGGTGGGTGGGAGATGGATGAAAGAGGTGATGGGGATTCAGGAGGGCACTTGTGACGATGTGTGCAAGTGCGGGATCACTATGTTGTACACTTGAAATTAATGTCACACTGTATGTTAACTGACCGGAATTTAAATAAAACTTTAAAAAGATCATGTACTTCTTCCAATATGTAACAGATAATAAATAAATAAATAAATAAATAAATAAATAAATAAATAAATCTAGACAGTCTTCAAGAAAAAAAAATTGCCATGACAAAGTATCGTTCAAAGACTACTGGCTTGAATCTTCGGTAATTATTTCCTTGTGGCTCTTACCGTATCTGCCTTTCTAAGTAAAAATGACTTACAGAAAAGAACAATTCTATACATGAACTGTAGGGAGGGGACAAAACACTGGATTAGCCCTAAAACAAACTGAATTCGTGTTCTGACTGTGCCAATGACCAGCCGTTCAATAAACTCACGATATATTGAGAGAAGGATGTGCATCCTACAGGGAGTTTAGGTTGAAAAGTCAGTGTATAAAGGGGAAACAACATTCAGTCAAAATTCCTCTGGAGAAATCCCTTGGGAATGTGCCACATTAAGATGACACAGAGTCTCCATAATCCCAACACGACTGATTTTTCCCTTTAATCTTAGTCCAGAGGGTGGTTTCTTCTAACAAGAGCCAGATGAAGAAGTTGGCTCGAGCTGAGGAGCTATCTTATGAGATGTACACGAAGTCTTTAACACTAGGGAGCTGTGGGAACCAAACCCATGGTGGGTATAAGTAGAATCCACCTCATACTCACTCTGAGCCCCAGACAAACTGGGTGGAATGGAGGGCAGAATGGCAAAACCATTAAAATTTATAGACACTGTGTGTGTGCATGCATGTGTATGTGTGAAAGCAGTTGAGCTTGTGCAAGTGAAATGAATATAAGTTGAGACTCCATTATATTGAGCATTGCTCATGTACCAAGGGTTGTGCTGGGTATGAAGAAAACAAAAACTAGCAGGTGCAGCTTCTACCTTTGAAGCTCAGCCTAGAAGGCTACGGAGAACACAAACACAGCTCTCCAAGACTAAGGATAGTACAGTGTGATATGGGAGGAGTGAGTCCCCAGGAGTGAGAGTTAGGAAAGTCTTTTTACAGAGTGACTTTAAGCTAAATCTTAAAAAATAAAATGTCAGTCAAATGAGTGAGAGGGAAGAAAAGCCCAGAGATTCTGTCAGGGGGACTGGCATGAGTCAAGGCAGGGAGGGTGGGAGTGGCACATCTGGGACTCACAAGTCATCTGGTAGAGCTGGAGTACAGTATGGGATGGGGTGCATAGCAAGAAGAGGTGCTGAAAGGCTGAGAGGCCAGACTGCAATGAATGCCCTGTGCCCAGTGAAGGGGCTGAGATGTCATATTGGAGATGCTGAGGCTCCACTGAAGGTTGTCCAGGAGAGAGATGATTGCATGATCAACTTTTTTTTTTTTTTTTTTGCATTATCAGTTTTGATAAAGGTCATCCTGTCACTATGGAGGATGGGTTAAAGCAGGCTGGGAATGGAGTCAGGGGAAATACAGTCAACCCTAGAACATTGCAGGGCTCAGGGGTGCCAGCCACTGGTGCAGGAGAAAATCCACAAATAACTTTGGACTCTCCCCAAACTTAACTATGAATAGCCCACTGTTGACGGGAAGCCTTCCCAATGACACATAGGCAACACAAATTTTGTAAATGATACGTATCGTATACAATATTCCAACAATAAAGTGACCTAGACAAAGGGAGGTGCTATTTGGAAAATCATAAAGAAGAGAAAATACATTTGTAGGACCGTACGGTAAAAATGTGTAAGTGGACTCACCGAGTTCAAACCCACACAGTTAGAAAGAAAGGAGACTGTTGTGGGGGGTGGGGGGGACAAGGGGACACAGATGGGCAGCACCAGGGGTGCAGAGGAGGCAGGGAGCCAGATTCAGTTTATTGACTGTTTAGTCTGTATCCAGCGCGGTGCCAAGATCTTGTACTCATAGTCTTGTTTTGCGTGTTGCCAGGTCATGTCATCCCCGTGGCCGTCACATGAGGGCCTGGCCCACCTCATGCCAGGTCCAGAACTCACCATCACTCACTTGGCCACGACACACTGGCTGCTTTTCTGGCTCCTGAACCCCAAGATCTGCTCATTTGCCCCCCCACCCCGCCCCCGCCTAGAAGCTGTTTCTCAAGGGCTTGGCTGGCTCGTTCTCATTTAGGAGACGCAGCTCTTGTGCTACTTAAACCAAAAAGCCTTCCCCGACCCACTCCATGTAAAGCAGGTCCCTTTCTGACCAGCCTGCGTTTCCTTCAGAGCATCTACGGTAATCTCTAATTATCTGTCTGCTTATTCTTATCCATGTTCCGCATCTGGAATATATGCTCAGTGAGGTGGGGGGGCCTTATCGTCTTGTAAAGGACTATATCCCAATGCCGAGCCTAGTATCTAGGCTTCACCACAAATATTTATTAAACGAATATGCATTTTATAGATGAAGACATCATAACAACAGTAACAGTAATAAAAATTAACGCAGGGCACTGGCCCAGTTCCTTTAAGCTTCACATGCTTGATGTGATGTAAATATTGATGTAAATATTACTCTCTTCTTCATTTTATAGATGGGGAAACTGAGGCCCCCAGTTCAGGTAACCTATCCAAGGTCACACAGCTTGTAAATGGCACAACAGGCATTTAAATGCAGGCAGTTTGGGGACACCTGGGTGGCTCAGTGGTTGAGTGTCTGCCTTTGGTTCAGGTCGTGATCCCGGGGTCCTGGGATCGAGTCCTACATCAGGCTCAATCCCCACACAGAGCCTGCTTCTCCCTCTGTCTATGTCTCTGCTTCTCTCTCTGTCTCTCATGAATAAATAAATAAAATCTTTAAAAAAATTAAAAATTAAAAAATTAAAGATAAATAAATAAATCCAAGCAGTTTGGCTCCAGGCTCTACTACTAGAAGACTGTGCTTTTTTTTTTTTTTTTTTTTTTAAATAAATGTCAGGCCATGTGGCTGGGAAAGGAGATGCTGAGATTCCAACCTGGGTCTCTCCAAGGCTTGGAACCCAAGCTCTAGGGAAAGTCAGGTCCACAGAGATGAGGCAATGAGAACTGCCAAGAGAGAGAGAGAGAGAGAGAGAGAGAGAGCCCAGGCCGTGAGGCAGAGCTAAGAGAGGATGGTGTGGGATTCGAGGACACACAAAAGTGAGGGTGTAGGCTGAGGTCCAAGTGTGCAGGATTTGAGGCGCTCTCTCCTTCGCCGTGCCTTCTGCTTTTGGAGCGAGGCACATAACTCAACCCTTCCGATTCCATCTTCACATCGGGTTCAAGTACTGACCAGACAAGATTCTTGAGATTAAACTAAGATAACACAAACCCATTGGCAGATGTTCAGTAAATAGGCTCCTCATTTTTCCTGTACCTCTCACTCACACGGAAAAGCCCGAGTTCCCGGAAAATGGCCTAACTATCCAGATGACATAAGGAACAAGACAGGACATTCTTGGCTGGCCCCATCCATATAACCATTCCACAAGCTTAAAGAGACTTAACCAATTAGCAAAGTTGCATCTTCTGAACATTTCCAGTTTTTGCAACAATTAAATGAAGAATTCATAAAACTCGGTACCATTTAATCTAAATGTATTAACACAGGTCTCACCTCTCCTTCCTTTACATGTTTCTTTCTATTTTTACTTCTTGCTAGGTATACGAAATATTTGCCTTTGTCACGTATTTTGTTTTTTTTGTTTGTTTGTTTTGTTTTTTTTTTTTTTTGTTTTTGTCACATATTTTGATCTTCGAGTTTCTCGTCTGCAAAATGGGAACGATGGTCCTTTTATAGGGGTCTTACAGGGGTTAAAGGAGATCATGCATAAGTACTTTTCACAAAATATTCTTTGAACATAACAAAGGAACATTATTAAAAGTATTTTTTATGGGGGTGCCTCGCTAGCTCACTTACTAGAGCATGTGAGGTTTTTTTTTTTTTTTTAAAGATTTATTTATGTGAGAGAGAGAGAGAGACAGCAGGGTTGAAGGGCAGAGGGAGAAGGAGAGAGAGAATCTCAAGCAGACTCTGTGCTGAGCATAGAGCCTGACTTGAGGCTCCATCTCACGACCCTGAGATCATGACATGAGCCAAAATCAAGAGTTGGATGCTTTACCAACTGAGCCACCCAAGGGCCCCAAGAGCCCCAAGCATGTGACTCTTGATCTCAGGGTTGTGCATTTGAGCCCCATGTTGGGTATAGAGACTACTTAAAAATAAAATCTTAAAAAAAAAAAATCTTTTAGGGCACCCGAGTGGCTCAGTGGTTGAGCATCTGCCTTTGGCTTAGGTCGTGATCCTGGGGTCCTGGGATCGAGTCCCACATCAGGCTCCCCTCAGGGAGCCTGCCTCTCCCTCGCCTATGTCTCTGCCTCTCTCTCTTTATCTCTCATGAATAAATAAATAAAATCTTTTTTAAAAAATGCTTTTATGAGGCAGAAAGGATAAGCTTATTGAGATCATGCCACCTCCACGAAAGTAATTTAACTAGTATTCTCCAAATTACAATTGCCCAAGGGCTTAAAGTTTTATAATTTGGCTAAATCTCACCCCTCTAAGACCAGGTGGAGATGCTCATTAGCACTCTGCCCACAGGACCAGGATCCATGTTGCAGTGGGGAGTTGTGCTGTCACCTCACCAGTGTCACCCTATGGAATCATCTTCCTCCATTGCCTGCCCTTTGGGAAAGTGACCCAAGAAGAACTGGTCAGCATCCTTCACTGCACCCCCTCCCACCCAGTTTAATTAGGGATAGGAATTGAGACTGAGGAGGTCCAATCTGAGGACTCTCTTAAACTATTGCTGGAACTCTCAGGAAAAAGACTTTCTTGCCTTTCTTGACTTTCTTGAATGGGGCTGACACAGAAAGAGAGGGTGACCAACTTGTTCCAGTGTACCTGGGACTTTCCTAATTCTAGCACTGAGCATCACATACCTAAGACCTCCCTTTAGCTCTGGAGAAATAGGGATGGTTTTTAACCCCCCAGAGAGACCACCTGGCAAGAGAGAGTCCTGAATACATTGTTTCCACTCTGCATCTAGCTTTATTTGGAGCCCTTGAGCATCTCAATTCTGTGACCCAGGGGGTTCTGGGATCTATTTCAGCAACTTTCAGTTGTGTTTCTGTCACTTGCCACTTAAGGAGTCAGAGCACACTCCCAAAGAATGTGCCCATATAAATAAAACTCAAAGTGAAAAAAGCAAAATAAATTGAAGTAGGAAACACGCTATTTTTAGATTTGAAAAATGCGGAAATGTGATCACGCGGTCACTTCTGAGGTTGAGATAATTTATTTGAAGAAGGGGCTCTGAAAAAAAATGTATACAAAATGGAAAAAGGAAGAGAGGCAAATGAAAACATTCTTATGGAAGAAAAACCGCATGGCATGAGAAAGGTCAGAGTAATGCATGAGCAAAAATTCAAAAGAACAAACTTACGCGAGAGAGAGGGTGGTGGTGGGGGAAATAGCTGGGAAAGGACTGGCCCTAAAGTGGGACCAGAAGACAATTTAGCCACGGGAATGGACTTGCAAAACAGCAGCCCAATAGCTGTTTCTGCAGATAATAATCAAGTCCACAAGATTGAAAGCAAAGACTTAAATGGCCTCTGGCACGCCACCATGGGGCAGGTAGGCCAAAAACAATGTTATAGGAATAACCAGAAAAGTTAGAGAACTTGGTCTTTTTCCAAGGTGACACAGATCAATGATTACAAAGATCTGATCAGTTGGAAAATAAAAGCATACACCAGAATTCAAGGTGGACTATTGCTAAGCAGAGCCTGGTGTTCTGCGGTGTCGATCAGAGAAATGTTGAAAATTGTGCTCCTGGAGGGTTTTCTTTGGGAATATGGCCTGAGGGAGAGGTCTAGACAGTTTGTCCAGGAGCCACATAGAGTGGCATCCTTCCAACAATGCCACTGCTGAAGCAGGATGTGAGACTGGGGCCTCTTTTCCCCAAGGGACTCTTTCTGGCCCGTTTCAATACCATTTCTAATTCCATTGCAATATGGGAAAAGCCTAGGGGTTGAAAACCAAGAGAGAAATCATTTTCTCAATAGAAAGAGAACATCAGGGGAAAAAAAGCTACATGAAGCTATGTGATTCGGTGCTACCTCTGTGAAGGTACTTTTTATTGAGTCTTACTTACCAACTTTAAACCAATTTCACTTGGTTTTCTGATGTCATCTAATTATAAGGAACTAGTCATGTTCTTGGTCCTGTTACTCTTGTGGGTGATTTGGAGAACCTGATGCACCCATGCACCGTCTTTCTAGCACAACCCTTTTAATTTAGGATGTGTGGTCGAAGAGAGGAAGGGACTTTTGAAGGAGGAAAGGAACAACACTACTTGTACTTTAATTTTTTGAGAAAAGATGTTGACACTGTACTTGCGGAAGGACTTTTCTTCTCTCTTTTTTTTTTATAAATTTATTTTTTTTGGTGTTCAATTTGCCACCATATAGCATAACACCCAGTGCTCATCCTACCAAGTGCCCCCCTCAGTGCCGGTCACCCAGTCACCCCCATCCCCCACCCACCTCCCCTTCTACCACCCCTAGTTTGTTTCCCAGAGTTAGGAGTCTCTCATGTTCTGTCTCCCTTTCTGATATTTCCCACTTGTTTTTTCTTTTCTTAACCTGACATTGAAAACAGAAGAGCTAGTATCGCTAAACGTTGGTTGGTAACCAAGAACCAAATTCACACACTAAATCTCAAGTCACGAGGAATACTCAAGCATAAAACCCCGGAGTTACTTGAGTGTGTGATTGGATTTTACATTGCCTTTGAAGATGGAGACATCCAGCATGGGTTAGAGCATTTGATGAATTGGTTTTTGTTGGTTTTTTTTTAAACTTGCAATTCAGGAAGGCCCCACCTACAAACAGGATATCCTTTCTCCCTGAACCAGGATGCCATCCAGCGTCTAGGAAAGGAAGGAGGCAAAGCCGCAGGAGACGTCCTGTTAGACTCTAATGCATCCCTTGCAGAATCACACCTGAGGGATCACTGATCCTGGGTGGTACCTGCCTTCCTCCCTGGAGGATGTCCTTGGGGGAGCTCTTCCTTTCCTCCAAAGGAAATGGAATGCATTCACCAAGGCTAATGGTCAACCCAGAATCCAGACTCACCAGAATTTTTACCTTCCTATAAATTCCAGGGTCTTCTGCAGTGAAAGGCATAGGTAGAGACAAAGGGGGGTCTTCTTACCTGGGCCCTCATTTGGCAGTTGGAGAGATTTGAGGTTCCAAGAGGTTATGTGATTTACAAGGAGTCATACAGTCGCTCCGAGAAGCTATAAAGGAGCATATGACAAACCTATGGCAAAAATGTTTTCCTCGGGATCCCTGGGTGGCTCAGCAGTTTGGCGCCTGCCTTTGGCCCAGGGTGTGATCCTGGAGTCCCGGGATCGAGTCCCGCATTGGGCTCCCTGCATGGAGCCTGCTTCTCCCTCTGCCTGTGTCTCTGCCTCTCTCTGTGTGTGTTTGTCTCTCATGAATAAATAAATAAAATCTTTAAAAAATAATGTTTTCCTCTCCTGTGCTTATCTACATATCAATCTTGGTCTCTCACCTTGTCTATTGGACTAGGGCTGGAAAGCAGAAGGAGGCTAAGGAGATTTAAAAAAAAAAAAAAGGAGGAGGGTGAAAGATTCCTTCTTCCCTTGGTTTTCTTCTATTGATTTGACAGACTGACTGTCCACCTGTCACAGTAACCAGGGACATTTAACTCCAGCCCAAATCCACATTTGTCGTTTTTTAAAAAGGAGAGATTCCAGATTTTGTTAAGTTCATGAAATGTCTTCATCTCAGATCATATGTAAGAAACCACATAGCTAGTACTGACCTTTTAGACACCAAAAGGGAATAGTGAGAACAGAAAGGACTACATATTTAAATATGAAAATCAGCCTCTACGGACCTGAAGCACCCAAATTATCTACAGATGATGGAACAACAGACAAGAGGTGAAAGTGGGGTCATGCAGAGAGGGAGGTCAGGAGAGAGAGAGCTCACAGTACAAGAGCAAACCCTGTTCACCAGGCCAGTCACCCTGGGATTCAGAGACCAAACACGGTATTTTCCAGAGAATACTGGCATGTTTATCGCCCAGCAGGCCCTGCCCTGCAGCCTGAGAGCACCTACCAGTGTTTCCAAGTTGGCAGCCCCCCAAAACCAGAACAATGATTGCTTTTCTCTTGCTATAATAATGCTGTTGAGTTCATCAGAGATCCATTTAGTATTTTTCATGGAGTCCAAAGCATGCGATTTCCTTTAGAGGAAATCTTATCATGTTTTATGTAGCTTAAAAAATAATTGATCTCGTCCATTAGTAAAGGCAGAAATGTTTTGATGAGAGAAGGAGCTGCTCCTAGAATCTCATTTGTGATCTGAAGTAAGATGTTAAAAAAAAAACCCACAAAACTCTATACATGTGATACAGTATATGTATGAGTCCAAATATTTTCAATTCAGTGGGTCTTAGGGAGACAACCATGGTGTGAAGCCTTATGCTTGTTCATTCATTCATTCATTCATTCATTCATTCATTCTATCACTCAATCATTTATTTAATTTATCCACCATGCAGTAGATAACAAGATAGAAAATGACCCCAACATCATGGAGCTTATAATGCAGAGGAGGCCAAGAACAAACCCATGCAAATAAGTAAATATGATTATTCTGAATGAAAAAAAAATGATTGTTCCAAATTCCTTTGAAAGAAGAACAGGGTGGCGTGGTGAGCTCAACCTCTGTGAGCTATAGACATCTGGCTGACGAAAAGCCTATAAAGGTCTGGGGGTAGGAAGGAGATTGGCTGAGGCCAAGGCCCTGGCGTAAGAGCGGGTCTGACAAATCTGGGGGAGAGCAAGACCACCACCATGGACTGAGAACAGTAATACCTATTGTGGCAAAGATGTAGCAAGATGCACACAAGAGACCATGATCAGTTGTCAGGCAATACTGCTGAAAGGTATTACTTGGCCACGCCAGGCCCCGATTCTGCATCTGGAAAGGATCCAGAGCGAGAACCATGGATTTCACTTTTCATCTTCTACGTCCACTACAAAGGACCAGGCTCTTGAAAAGCCTTTCCAAGTACACCACGTCGTCATTATGTGAAACACGGAATCGCACATACCTGGGATCCTATTGAGCGTCACCCAGAAATGTTCATCAGGACTAAAAGTGTCTTTGGACCACTGGAGCAAGTCAACAGCCCGTGGGTCGTGGAGGACGAAGTCGGTGAACTCTCTTGATAGAGCAACATAGGCAGAGCCAAAGTAAATGGTGAGATTATGGGGAGGGGGTGGTTTCAACGCTGTGGTTCTGATCACATAGGAAAGCTCTTTGCCCAGGTGCTCCCGGTGGACGTACTTGGTGCGCCCGATGGCGTGACTGGGGGGCAGCACCCCGGGGGTGATGTTTTTCCCTTTATAACCCTTCAGATACCGAACGATCTCCTTGTTGGTCTTCAGGGGGAAGTCCTGGCCACACGTGTTGATGGCGTACTTCCAGGGCACCTGGGAGGCCGCCAGGTCCTTGAGGCAGTTCAGGTCGGCCTGGAGCCTGGAGATGCCCCCGTAGACCACGGGCTCCATCCTCGAGGCCAGGAAAGCGTTGGGGAAGCAGCTCAGCAGCTGCTCTACTGCATCTTTAAATTCAGCTGTCGCCTTTTCATCCACATGCACACAGTAGACATTCTGAGGCATGTAAACGGCTCTGAAGAGCCTGGCGAAGGTCTCGAAATGGTGATGGATGACCATGGTGTACGCCAAAGCAAAGTCAGCCTCTTCTGCAGATAAAGGGGCCGTGATGTAGTGGCTCTGGGTCAGGTAATCCCTGCACGAAGTCCTCTGGTGTATCATCAGTTTGTTTCTCCACGGGAACGGCGCTTTGCCTTTGATAAAGGATGTGCAAACCTGAGTCAGCATCAGAGCCTCCGAGTGATTCAGCTTCTGGAAGCTTTGCTCTCCCCCAGAACCCAACATGTAGCACACGATAAAAACGATCACGCAGGAGACGGCCGCTATGTAGAGGTAGCGCGTGGATGAAGGCATGCCTCCCAGGGGCGAGGCTGCAAGCCGGCCAGGATCTGCAAGTCCTTCCCCAGACTTTCTTCTGCCTCGGAGTCCTGGCTGTGGCACATGCTCCGGTGCCTCCTGGCCCGAGGGAGCGCGGGGAACTGAGTCAGTGCCACCCGGGAGGCCTCCCCGGGCTGATACCAGCAGCCTCGTTCTGCTTCTGGATCGCCTTTGTCCACAGCCCGGTGGCAGGTCCCCGAAGCCCAGCCTCCCCCCCAGCCCACCTCCTGCCTGCACCTGCTGGCCGCCGCCCCCCAGCTCCGGCAGCTCCTGTCCCCCCGCAGATTTGGCTTCTCAGATGTCCTGCCTTGGAGTTGCCCGTGTGTCTCTCCCCCCACCCCGGCGCCTTCGTTTTGGCCACGCAGGGAATTAGCCAAGCGAAAGCCAAAGTTGAAATAATGTGCTCTGGCAGGCGTGCTGCTTCCTGCTAGTCATCCCCAGGCTGCTGTCCCGTGGGGCTGTCCCCTCTGGTGGCTCCTGGCAATCACCTGGCCCTGCGACCCTTCCTGCACAATCCGCGGGATGCAGCGCTGCCCCCCTTCTCAAACTCTTAATGAAAAAAAAATGCTCTAATGACAAAAGCCACCGAGGTGACAAGATCTGAAATGAAAAGCAACAGCATCCATCGCGGCTCCTTTGTAATGCTTTGGGGCCCGCCCTACCTTTTTCTAGAACAAGAGATGACGGGATTTCCAGTCCTAGGGGACGGGCCACTGCAGGTTCCCCATCCTGGGACTTTGAGATTAGGTGTCAGCCCCTCTCCTCCCCTTGGGAGGTCCACGCGGTGCTTTGTCACAGGGTGCTGGAGCCACGCGAACAAGTCCCAGGTGACCTCCTCTCGTTTACTTAGGGCTTTAAAGCTTCCCTGGAATGAATTTGAATCCTGGCCACAAGTGATGTTCAGATTAGGGGACCTGGGGGGCACTCAGTCTTAAACACCCAGAGAACATCAGCTGATCCTCAGAGAAGGGCTTTGTACCTGCCCACGCAGGCTTGTTGACCACCTAGGAAATGAATGCTGTTTCCCCCACCTGTAAAGGTAGTGTTTTGGCTAAAGAATATCAAGCTCTTTGACTTAGAAGTTTCTCATCTTCAACCCTCCACTTTTCTAACAGCTGTTTTTTTTTAAATATAGATGAATATATTTTATTTATGATGACTTCTAAAATTGCAGGTTCAACTCCTGAATGCCTCCCTGTTTCTCCTCACTCTGAATGTCATACCTCAGACCCTCCACCCTATGGCATTAACCCAATGAGCCCCCACCCACCCTATGAAGAAATAAAGTCCTTCAGTGTGCTTTCTCTCCCTCCTTTTGAAAAGTCTCTACCCTGCTACTAATGGAAGGAAGAAGACAGTAGGCAGGGGTAGAAAAACCAATCCCAGCCCCCATGATTCCAGGCACTGAGCTCCAAGTGATAGACACACCACTTCCTGAGCACACTGTATTGTTTGTTTGTTTATTTTCATTTTTTTAAAGATTTTATTTATTTATCAGAGAGAGAGAGAGAGAGAGAGAGAAGAAATGGGGAGAAGGGCAGAGGGAGAGGAAGAAGCAGGCTCCTCTCTGAGCAGGAAGCCCAACATGGGGCTAGATCCCAGGACCCTGAGATCATGACCTGAGCCAAAGGCAGACGCTTAACCGCTGAGCCACCCAGGCGCCCCTGTTTGTTTGTTTTTGAAATAAACTCTATGCCCAACATGGGGCTCGAACTCACGACGCCCAAGATCAAGAGTCTCGCGTTCCATGGACCAAGCCAGCAAGGCGCCCCTCTGTAGCTTTCCTTTCTGCCACTTTCCATTTTTCCTATTTTTCATTCTCCCAACTTGTACTTTATTTTCCTCTCTTCATCACTAAATCTTCCTCCTTCTTTAAGACCCACCACAAATGAACTCCATGTAGAACCCACCTTCAAATTTTTCGGCAAGGTAGAAAAAAAAGAAAATGTAGCCATTATGAGCTAAAAGGCAGGGAAATATAATTCTTAACGTCTTCCACAGAAGAGGAATAAAGCAAAAAACATGACAGAGGTGTGCATGATCATGGAAAAGTCAATCCCAAGCTTCTCTTTTTCCCAATAACACCTTCAAATATTAGGTTATTGTATATTTTGTTTCAAAACAACAGAGAGTAATTTCAGCATCTGGCTTGGCAAAGCTTCTTGGCTTAGAATGACTATTAATATATTTGCAGCCTGACGAAGTGTTCAGGGTGCAGATGCGTAACTTAATTAGGCCAACAGAGGCTGTTTACACTGTTGTTTCCAACTGGCCTGCAGCACAGGGGTTTGCATCTACACAGGCTTGGGGACAGACATTATAGTGCCATGATATTAGGAAATACACACTGGCCAAATTAGGAGCTGCCCTAATGTTTCTGAATTCACTCTATTACTTCAAATGGCATTGTTTGTGCGTTGAAAATTTAGCTGTTTCTCCTCTCTGCCCTTTTGGCTGTCCTGGAGCCAACTTCCCCCACCCCCGGGTTCTGCTATTTAATAAAAACCAAGAGAACCCACAGGAGAACTTTTTAAGCAACCGCATGTCAAACAGAGAAAGGCTGTACTTGTTACCTTTCCCTCCTAATAGGCCCTAAGACCTGCTCACCCAGAACAGACACCGTGTATTTTTTTGATACTGAGACTGAACAGCTCAGCCTTCCTTCCCTACACGCCTTTGACTGAAGGCAAGGACCCGGCTGGCACCTGCAAGCCTAGCAACCGAGCCTTGTCACTCACCTTGGAAGCAATTACTCCCGAACTAGCCAATTAATCAGGCGAGACATGTTTACCCTCCCCTGGGGCCCCCTTAAACACTTGCTCTTTCTTCCACTCAGTTTTTATTTTTTGTGTAAATTTGTAAGGAATTCTTCTAGTCATGGAGCTATCTAGAACATAGCTCCAAAATTAAGAGAGTATCCTTTATTTGGAAGGATAGAAGATTCTGAATCTCTAGGAACGAAAGAAATCGCCAAGGGGACAAAAGAAGATCTACTGGCACCTCAGTACCACGAGGCTTCCCATGTGAAGGGACAAGGTGGCAAGACCTAGAGAGCACTGAGTTGAAGCTCTGTTGTGCGTGGCTAGGCAGGCTGTCATAAAAGGTCTTGCATGAAAAACTTGGCTTTCATTTTGTTGCAAAGGGAAACCATCGAAGACATTTTTGGGTGGCGGAGGGCTCCCAGGCAACAAGTGCCAGCCAATGGAGGGGCAAGAGCAAAATAAACCATGGTGAGAAAGTGTGTGTCAACTCATAAATGCATATTGCACCTGTTGATGATAATAATGATAAATGTAAATAAAGCCTGTTAGACTATGAGGTAAAGGTGCTAGCGACACCTTAATGAACAATGTCTCCTAGAAACCACTTTGAGGCTTTGGTGAAGTTTTAGTCGTGTAAAATAGCCACAGGACATCAGATACTGCATGTTTTGAGATTTTTTCTTAAAGAAAGAAATACACATAGAAAAAGGATTTAAGTCCCAGGGTCACTGGGACGCCTGGGTGGCTCAGTGGCTGAGTGTCTGCCTTCAGCTCAGGGTGTGATCCCGGTCCGGGGATCGAGTCCCACATCAGTTCCCTGTGAGAAGCCTACTTCTCTCTCTGCCTCTCTCTGTGTCTCTCATAAATGAATAAAATCTTTTAAATAAATTAATAAATTAATAAATTAAATACATAAATAAATAAATAAAGTCCCACGGTCACTGAGGAATTAATGGGCTGGGAATTAGTGGAAAGTCTAGCCTTACTTTTCCATTCCCTCAACCTTGTAATGTATAAATATGTATGTTACCATATTTATACTATTGATTTACCTATTTGTGTGTGTTGAATGAAGGAATGAATGAGTGAGTAAAAGAAGTCCACATCTCCCTTGGTTCCGGGCACCCATTGGTAAGTGTACTCCCATTTTTTAAAAAAGCTTTTATTTATGTATTCATGAGAGAGACAGAGACATAGGCAGAGGGAGAAGCAGGCTTCCTGCAGGGAGCCTGATAGGGGACTCCATCCCAGAACCCCGGGATCATGACTTGAGCCAAAGGTAGATGCTCAACCACTGAACCACCCAGGCTTCCCGGAAAATCACTCTTCACTGGAATTGGGAACAGAATAACTGATACCTTTTATTTTGACAAACAAAAACCTGACCAGATAGTTTATTGAAATGACATTTAAAAATGCACAACTTTCAATCAAATTTCTGTGGGAAATCATGCATGCTGTGTTTTCACTTGTGTAATAAGAAGAGTTGCCCAGGGCTGCCTGGCAGGCTCAGTGGGTTGAGTGTCTGCCTTTGGCTCAGGTCATGATCCAGGGGTCCTGGGATCCAACCCCGAGTCATGCTTCCTCCTTAGTGAGGAGTCTGCTTCTCCCTCTCCCTCTTCCCCCTCCTCTGCTCGTGCTCTCACTTGTGCTCTCTCTCTCTCTCTGCCAAATGAATAAATAAAAAAACTTAAAAAAAAAATGAAAGAAGAAGGGCTGCCCATGAACCTGAGTCAGACAGAGGCAAGGTAGGGAGAGACAGATAGGGGGCCATGGAATCAGGCTCACAAAAATCCCAAAAACATGGAGATGAAAGGAAATCAGAGATAAATACAGCAGACCATCCTGCCCAGGTGTCAGAGGTGGGGTCTTGTTATAACAGCTACTTACAACCAACGAAGAATTACCAGACACTAAAAAGGAAGCAAGCCATTGAAGGTGCTATCCCTAGTCCTTCCTCAATGGTGGTATCCATAGAGGTGTTAAAAGGATTTGGGTTCCTTGGTTGGCTTTCAATACAAGAGCAGCCCTATAGAGCCCCCAGTGGCAACCCTGTCGGGACCCCTCTCACTTCTGAGAGCTTTTTCTCTAGCCTCACTGAACAAAATTCTATGGTTTTACTCTCTTTCGTCCTCAAGATTCATTCTTCGACTCCATGAGACCAGAACCTACTTTCCCGCTTCAAACCCTCCCAATATTACCAACTGGCATGGTGCAAAAATCGGGATACCTGGATTCTAGTCATTTCTCTGACTTTTACTGAGTACATGATCTCAGGTCCCTACTTGCTTCATCTTTAAAAAGGATATTCTCTATCGTCCCTTTTCACTAAAATGAGCTATAATTCAGGACGTGAATGGTGAATCCACTAAGTAAGGGTGACAGTATCCAGGAAGTGTGCGGAATGGCCCCTGTCCTATAGGAAATTATACCTGTATGTACGTACACAACCTGCAAAAACACAGAAGACTGTGGATCGGTTCCAAACGAGAGGATATCCACGACGTGTTCTGAGTGCTCAGAGGGGAAAAAGCTCCTTTGGAAGTAAGATGGGGAGAAAGGGCTTCTGGTGGGTGGATTTTGACACTCAGAACATGGAGAAGCCATTCAGATTGGAGAGATGACAACAGCAGAGCAGTACAGAGACAAGAAAGCCCAATGTGGAGAAATTTCCCAGGCAGAGTTGTGAATCTGGAACTTCTCTGGCGTAGCAGCAGATAAAAACCTCCCTTTCAGCCAACTGTGACCTCAGAGTACGGGTCGTGGTGAGAAGGTGGACTTCTTCTTCCCCAGCAACTCAAACAGTCTTCTGTTCTGGCGGGTGGGCCATTCGGCATACGCTGCGTTCAATTCTTGTTGAACAGGTCCAGAATCATCCGGGCATTTGAAAAGAACAGTTTTCAGGTTCCCTCTGCCTATGTCTCTGCTTCTCTCTGCCTCTCATGAATAAGTAAGTAAGATCTTTAGGGACAAAGATGAAAAGGGCAGTTTTCAGTGATGGAAAAAGGAGTGTTAAAAATCTATCATTGTTTTAATTTGTGTTTTAGCACAGCATAGGAGAGCCCTCCATGATTTGTGATCTTACTGCTCCAGTAATCCTTTTTTTTTTTTTTTTTTTTTTTTTGCTCTCCTGTCTCCGTGTACACCTACAGAGACCTCACTATGAACGTACCACATTGGCACTAAACTCTTTGAAGTGGCACCTCCTCACACACCTTTTCTTTGCTTAATTGCATGTACTTATGCAAACTTCATTATAGTTTCATAATTATTCTGGGAATTGTTTTTCCATTCTCAATTAACTGCTGTCCTTTATTTGGGAAAGAGATGGAGGGGACACAGTCTTGTGCAGGCACACTACATTTAAAATGTTAAATAACAGCAGGAAGGGCCCCACAAGGACAGAGTCTGATGAAGTTTATCAAAGTAACATTGAAAGCGTAAGGCCCGTGGCAGAAAAGGTTTGGGTGAATGAGGTGAGATGTTATCATTTCTTGGGCTCGCTGATGGCTGTCCTTTGGAAGGACATTTTGGTGTGGTGTCCTTTGTTATTGAAGCAGGTCAAATGACTCAGGGACTCACTCTTAATTATAACATGTTGGGGGATATGTTTTTCCCTTGAACTAAGAGTAATTCACAAGGAAAGTAGAGAATGGTGACAATCCAATTCACTTTGGACAGCCAACTACATAATTCTGTGCTGGTGGCCAGATAGTTTGCAAATGGAGGTTTTTGGTTTTCTTTTTCATGATGAATCACAAAGTTAAAGAGAAGAAGAAAGAAGACATTTACAAAATACCTCTTCAACTAAAACAACAACTCCCATAACTGAAGAGTCCTCTGATGGGGTTCTCTGGGGAAAATCCACCTCTCCTGAGACCCAATCATTTTGCTTTCTGTACTGTTCATCTAATTAGCAACAGAAGAAGTTGTTGTCTAGATCACTGAACCCAAAGCGTTATTTCAAACTCTCATCTCAGAGGAAGGAAGAAGTTTAATATGCAGATTTTTAAAACCTAGAGAGCAGGTCCAGGGGATGGTTATGCTAGACTGAACCACGGCAGTGTGAACTGAAGTGATCTGCATCTGATTTTGATGGAGCAAAGGTATCGTGGAAACACTTCCTGGATACTTAAGAATGCTACGCAAATACTTGCAAGAGATAGCATATACATATTCAAATAGGCAAATGTCCAAGCATGCGTAGATAGGCGGCAATGTTCTGGTAGCATAAATGTAGCAATTGGAAATATGAAGATCCTGAAATTCGGAGGTTTACCCAATGAAAACAAAATTACCCCAAATAAGTCACAGCAAATGAATATTCCAAGATGAAGGTACACTTCATCTGAATTTACATATGGAAGCGAATTGCTTAACCCTGGAGAACCAAAACATTTGTTTCTATAAGTATGTAGCCAAACTAGGTGTGTCTGTGGCTTGGGGATAAGGATTTTCCAGGTCAAAAGTATGCAAACTTCTGCCAAGCATCCCAACCCCTGGAGGGGCTGTAAAAATACAGGTTGCAAGGGCCCTCACCCCAAGCGGTCAGTAAATTCCAGGTAGAATTTAATAGTCCACTTTTCTTTTTTTTTTTTTTTAAGATTTATTTATTTATTGAGTGGGTGGGAGGGGGAAGGGCAGAAGGAAGAGAGAGAAACTCAAGTGGGCTCTGACTGAGTGTGGAGCTGGACTCGGGGCTCGATCCCATGACCCTGAGATCATGACCTGAGCTGAACCCAAGAGCTGGACACTTAACCAACTGAGCCATCCAGGTGCCCCAATAATCTATGTTTCTAACAAGTTTTTGGAACCAACTGTTTGAGAACCAATAGATCAAAGACCAAACTCTTTGATTTTGTTTTTCCTCAATGACCCTACTTGATCTCTTTTCCTGTGACTAAGTAATTTACCATAAAAACAAACAAACAAAGTTTTGGGAAAAACAATATGGTACGATTTGAAAATACTTAATAAGCATGAACTCAAATAGTGGGTAATCTGATCTCTTGAGTAAAATTTACCTTGGAAAGCTTATCAGCACCACCAGGAAGAATGGAAGAAAATGGACATACAGAAATGTGTTAATACTGCTATTTAAGCCAGAAAAAAAGCCCAGGGGGCACCTGGGTGGCTCAGTCAGGTAAGTAGTTGACTCTTGATTGCAGCTCAGGTCATCATCTCGGGTAGATCTCTGGTCGTGAGATTAGGCCCCACCTTGGGCTCCATGCTCAGCAGAGAGTCTGCTTGAGATTCTGTCTCCCTCTCCTCTGCCCCTACCCCCCACCTCTAAAAAAAGAGAGAGCAAAGCTCTAGCTGCAAGGGGTCCTGCCCCAAATCCCTTCTCTAATTTACTGTATACAGCAAGCACACCTGTGCATAATTCCAGTCTCCTGCAAAAGATGGAACAGGATTACTTACTGAGAAACACTGATATTTTGGGTATCTAATGTGCCATAAACTGAATTAGAAGAAGGGTATGAGAGAGATTTAAAAACAACAACTCAGGGGTGCCTGGGTGGCTGAGTCAGTTAAGCATCAGACTCTTGATTCCAGATTGGGTCATGATCTCAGGGTCATGAGATCAAGTCCCGAGTCATACTCCATGGGTAGCATGGAGTCTGCTTGTCCCTTTCCCTCTGCTCCCCTTCCTGCTGACATGCACTCTCTCTCTCTAAAATAAATAAATAAAACCTTTAAATATATATATATATAAATACAAAACAACCCCCCCAAAAGAGAGAAAGAAACAGAAATACTAATTATTGGGGGCAAATGTGGGACAACCTGCTGCTGGTCAAAGTGCGAATGGAAAAAACTCTGGAAAATGCAGTAACTTCCAGAGCTGAGCACAGGCAGGTCCTATGACCCAATAATACCATTCCTGGGAATTTACTCAACAGAATTGTGTACATGTTTATGAAATGACCTACAGCTCAGTATTCACTACAGCCATGTTCACAACAGACCCAAATGCCCATCAACCCAAATGCCCATCAGGGTTTCTCAACCTTGGCACACTACTGGCATTTTGGGTTGAATCTGCATTGTTGTGGGGGCTGTCTTGTGCATTGTAGGATGTCTAACAGCATCTCTGGCCTCTACCCACTACATGACAGTAGCACTCCTTGCCTCCAACTGCAAGTTGTGACAACCAAAAATATTTTCAGATATCTCCAAATGTTCCCCTGGGGGGCGGGGGAAATCATCCCTCCTCACTTCATGCCCCTCCTTCTTTCTAAAGAGCAATGAGAGAAAAAAATATATTGTGTTTGCAACACAAAAAATGAATCTCATAGACATAACATTGAGCCAAAAAAAAAAAAAAAGCCAGACAGAAAAAGAGTACAGGCTGTTTATTTCCATATATAGAAAGGACAAAAACAGGTCAAAGTAATCTATGGCATTAGACATCAGGGTAGCGACTGGGATGCGGATCATGTTCTGGGTCTTGATGGTTGTTACTTGAGTGTGTTCAGTCCGTGAAATTTTATCAAGCTGATCACTACTGATCTGTGCACTTTCCCATGTTCTACAATTCTTCACCAAAAATGAATGAATGAATGAATGAATGAATGAAATGAGTCATGGTCCTTTTCCCAGAAAAACTCTGCTAGGTGAGTCTTCTAGGTGAACAGGGATCAGGAGTCCTAGAAAAACTAATATTTACAGGTTATTATCCCTTGTGATTAAATGCGCTGCAGTACCACGTGCAGAGCCTACTCACTTCCTCAAGGGGACGGATTGCTAAGGGTGCTTCTGCTCTGGTTCCTGGCACCAGCCACTCTGGGCCACGACCCAACCGGCCACCTCTCCTTTCTGCCAGTCAGCAATGCCCAGAAGAAAAGGAGTCAAGAGAAAACAGAACAGGAAGTCAAAAATTCAAAAACTCTTCGCGCTCATCAACGGTGAGCTGAGTGCCAGCCACTTGTAACGTGGAGCAGATGAGGAGAGAGGGAACACCCAGAGACAAGCAGAATGTGTGTTATCAATGGATATGATGACTGCTGGCATCTGGGGCCATCACCCTTATCTGCCCAGCGAGGAATTATGACTCAGGGATCTCCCATCCAGGGTCACTCAGTGGGGAGGTGTGACCTGGGACTGGAAAGTGAGCCACTTTGCCATCCTGTGCCCCATCAGGCAGGCCCAGGAAGGCATCAGCACCCAGATGGCTCCATGGAACCATTGTGAGAAGGAAGTGGGCCTGGGTCCACTTCCAGGGAGGCGCAGGCATTCCTTTTCTCCAGCACTTCTTTTTTCTGTTTCAAGTTCAATCGGTCAACAGTGTTGAGAAAGCACCTACGTCAGAAACACTATGGAAATTCTTTCCTTTCCGCTGCTTTCTTTCTATAGCTCAGAAAAACCATCTGGACAAATCTTTTCCTTGCAGCTCGTATGATGATTGATTTCCAATCTCCATCCCTCCCTCCCCTGTGCAGGTGACCACACTGCTGCATGTTCTGACTGGTCACAAGCAGAAGACATGATCCAGGTAACTCTTGGCCCCGGGTGAACTGGGTTCCTGAGGCCTGGCCCTTGAACTAATTACCAGGTGCTTGGTAAGAATCTGGAGCCCAGAGGCCCCGTGAACCATCCTCTCTCTTCTCTTTCTGCAGAAAACAATTCCCCACGCCCAAGGTTCTCCTTCCTCTGTTCTGACTTGGGGACACCAGGTGTTCAGATCTTGCCTCATGCTTCCTGGATTCCTAGCCCTTCGCAATCCTTAGACACCTGCTGTCCCAGTGACTTCTGCTAAGTTTCTTTTCTTTTCTTTTCTTTTTCAAGCTTTCCTTTCTCCGGGAGACTAGGTTTGAGGCCATCCACATGACTGTTTTATTTGACTGGGGTTTGATACACTATTGCGAGAATTCCATCACAACATAACCCCGCTCCCAAACTTGAAAAACAGTGTTGAATAGCTCCCATTCAGTCCTTTTATTTATTTAAAAATTTTTGTTGTTTTTGTGGGAGCACCTGAGTGGTTCAGCTGATTGGGTGTCTGACTCTTGATCTCAGCTCAGGGCTTGATCCCGGGGTTGTGAGTTCAGGCCCCATGATGGGCTCCACACTGGGCATGGAGCCTGCTTAAAAAATAATAATAGTAATTTAAATATAAATAAATAAAGATTTTTATTTTTAAGTGATCTCTACACCCAACATGGGGCTCGAACTCACACCCTGAGATCAAGAGTCACATGCTCTACCAACTGAGCCAGCCAGGCACCCCTCCATTTGGTCCTTTCAGATCCCTCCCTCTGTTCTCCATCCTGCAGGAGGGCTGATTTACGGGGAGCTTATTAAGCAGCTCTGGCTCTGGTTGGGTTTGCCAATGAGGGCACGAGAGAGACCTCAAGGTGTTTGCTCCCCAGCTCCTCTCTTGCCAGTCGCAGCAGGATAGCTCCTTCCTTAGACCGAAGCTCTCCTCAAAGGGGCCCAGTTCACAGCACTTTTTCCAACCACTCCTTCTTCCAGGCCTAGAAATGGTAATAGTCCCATTATCACTGGCTCTGGGTATTACCATGCACTTTATGGTTTCCCTCCACTCTGCCCACCTTGTCAAAAACAGTCCCTTCAGTAACATTGCATGCCTGCACGGCCTCATTTCTCTGGTATCTTTGCCCAAAAGGCATACCCTGACTCTAATCATGAGGAAACATCAAAATTGCAGTCTTCAAAATGATAAGATCTGGGGGGACAGAAATTTTCTGGGAAGTTTTTCCAAATTAAAGGGGATTAAAGAGGTATGACAGCTAAGTGCAGCTTGAGATCGTTAATCAGATCCTAGTTTAGGAAGGATGTTCTCAGTACCACCAGTAAGACTGGAATAGGGTCTGTGGTTTGAAGAATCATGACGTTCCACTGGATGGTTGTGCTACAGTCATGTAAGAGATGACTGCGCTTAGGAAACACTGCTTGAAATAGTAAGGAATAATTGGCAAATGGTGTAGGAAAAATAAATAAAAGAGAGAGGGAATAAAATAAGGCCAACATGGTAAGATGTTATGGGTTGGAGGATGTGGGAATGAAGGGTACCAGAGAGCTCTAAATTATTCTTGTAAGTATAATAATTTTGAAATGAGTTTAAAAGAAAAGGTTAAAAACTCATTAAGATCTTTAAACATTTTCTAAATAATCAGTCATATTTTCTTTTTTTTAAAAAAATGTTAATTCCAGTATAGTTCACATACAATGTTGTATTAGTTTCGGGTGTACAATACAGCAACTCCGTGGTTCCATATGTTATTCAGTGTTCATCACGACAAACGTACTCTTAATCCCCATCATGTATTTCACCCATCAGCCCACTCAGCTTCCATCTGGTGACCATCAGTTTGCTCTCTATAATTAAGGGTCTGGTTTTTTGGTTTGTCTCTTTTTTCAAACTCATGTTTCCATTAAGTGCACAGCTTCAGCTGTGGGAATTTCTGCAGGGCAGCCTAGTGGATTAAACTGATCATGAAGTAGGGGGTCAAAGAAACCTAGGTGAGGTCATTTTACCTTCTCAAGTATCAGATTCTGCACCTGCAAATTGGAGGTAATAATATCTACCTCTCTTAGAATATTCCTTTAAATAAAAAAAAGATTGATTTATTTGAGAGAAAGAGAGCATGAGCAGGGGAAGGGACAGAGGGAGAGAGAAGCCCAAGTAGGCTCCCTGCTGAGCACCAAGCCTGACTCAGGACTTGATCCCAGGATCCTGAGATCATGACCAGAGCCAAAACCAAGAGTCAGCCACTAAACTGACTGAGCCACCCAGGCACCCCTCCCTCATTTCTGTGAGGCTTAAATGACTCAATCCATGAAGCATCAGTTTTAAATCTTCTGCTTTCTCCTTGAGAAAGCATTTGTTCTATAGAATTTCTTCTTTGAGAAAAACGTACATTATTGACATCAACAGAACTGCCAACATTGGGGCCATCTAGAAAGTGGAGATATCCCCATTTTATAGAATTAACATTGGACAACGATGCTACCTAAAGATCCATGCTTCGTTATTGGATTCAGCTCTTCCCTACATTTTATGACCAAATGGAAAGCTTGCCTCTCTGAGATTCTGAAATCTAGGGTCTAACATGGGATGGCATAATAAGGGAATACTTTTGCACAGTTTTTACCCTGTGACATATACTGAAAACAATCATGTGTCTGGCACTTGTAAAAAATATGGTCCAAAAAAAAATATATATATATGTATACAAAGCTCTCTCATCCAGAAGTGTCTGGCCAAGGGACACCAACTGTCTGGGGCCTTGCGTGTCATGCGTGCTGCCGGGATCAATATGCAGCTGATTGGCAACTTCTGCCAGCACATCAGCACACAGACAGCTGGGAAGTTCAGCAATAAGCACAAAGCCTAACAAGGGAAGACGCTGTTGTTACAAGAGACGGTTTGGGAAGAAGCTGAAAACACTCCACACGCTCTGGGAAAAGACTGAACTGCTTAGTGGGGCCTGGGTGGCTCAGTCAGTTAAACATCTGCCTTTGGCTCAGGTCATGATGCTGGAGTTCTGGGTTCAAGCTCCCTGCTCAGCAGAGGGTCTGCAACTCTGTCTGCCCCTCACCCTGCTGTGTTCTGTCTCTCTTGCTTTTCTCTGTCTCTCAAATAAATAGATAAAATCTTTAAAAAAGGAAAAAAAAAAGATAGAGCTGTTTCCAGCTGTACTATGCATTCAGCTGTGCTGGGTGAACCTATGACCTTCAGAACAAGGCAAGGTCTCTACTCTCAGGACCCACATTTTGCCAATAGTGACCTGTCATTGTAAGTAATTTCCTTCCCAATCCTGCCTTGTCCATGATTTCATTTCCACTCCTACCTAATCTTCCCTTTTATGACTTCAGACCAGGAAACAAGGACAACCATAAACCCCAACCCTCGCCTCGCCTTTGCCTGATTCATGACACTGCAGACACTGGAGTTTCGCACACCGGGAAGGAGCCCCAAGAAGTCACAAGAGCAGCTAAAAACAGCTGCACAGGTTCAGCATTTGCCTGGAAAATTCTACCAGGGTGACTTTATCTTCCATAAAACTGTTATAATCTTTCATCGAGGCTTGAAGGAGGTTAGTCAGGATTGCACAGATTATAGGAATTTGAAGCTTGCTTCTTTCCTAATAAGGAGAAAACTGCAGAGATGCATTTAGGAATCCTCTGAAGTAAAAACAACTGGTTGTGAAACCCTGTCCAGTGCTGCCCTGAATTTGCCAAGCTCAGTAACACAGAATGAGCATTTGGAGCAGCAAACTGAGGTGGACTTAAACCACCCATCTTCCTCAGCGTCCAGGTGTCGGAATGCAGCTAGCACAGAGCAATGAGCGCCCCCAAAATGGAGACCACAGCCATGGGGAGGGACCCTTGAGAAATGGAAGAAACAAAAAATAAAAGCTGCAGAAACGTCAACTAGTACTTCAGCACAAACCCTTCCTTATAAAGATTGGGGAGGAGAAGGATGCAGGCTAAAATAGCCCATAGGGTTTCCTTAGAAAAGAAGGATTGGCGCCATTTGCTTCTTAAAAAAAAAAAAAAAAAAAAAAAAAAAAAAAAAAAAAAAAAGGAGGAACCACAGTCTGCATAAATCCAGAGAAAAAGTAACTGCATATTATGAGCTCCCTTATTTATTTTTAAAAGATCTTCGTTAAGGCTTATTTATTTAAGCAATCTCTACACCCAATGTGGGGCTTGGACTCAAGACCTGGAGATGAAGAGTCGCGTGCTCTACCTACTGAGTCAGTCAGGCACCCTGCTTTATTTATTTATTTTTAAAATAAGTCTTAGCCATTGCTTAATCAGGGGATTCAGGAGGCAGAAACTTGAACATTTGGGGCCACAAGGTATGTTCTTAATCTGTGTTGCACAATTTCATCTCTTAACCCACTCCATCTTCAAAACAAACTTAATCATCTTGACTCTTGCACTTACAAGCTGGGTGTCTTCAGGCAAGTACCCCCAAATTTTCCATTCTTCCATTTTCTCATCTATAAAATTGGATTGCAAGTACCGAAATTCAAGGAAATAATGACCAAAAGGCAGTTCATCCTCTCAGAAGAAGATATACCAAAGGCCAACAAGTACATGAGAAGACATTTGACGCTGTTGTTCATTGGAGATATGCAAATCTAAATCACAGATGTGATTTTACAGCCACTAGAATGGTGTAAATAAAAAGACAAGCAGTAACAAGTGTTGGTGAGCATGTGGAGCACTTGGAACCTTAAGGACTACTGTTGGGAACGTAAAATGGTGCACCTGCTTTGGAAACCAGCTGGGCAGGTCCTCAAAATGTTAAACATGGAGTTGCCACATGGACCAGCAATTTCACTCTTGGGATCTACCCAGGAGGAAAGAAAGAAAACATATGTCTGTACAAAGACTTTCTCAAGCATGTTCTCAGTAGCACTATTGGTAATGGCCCAAACATGGAGACAACCCAAATGGGTACCAATGGACGAATAAACAAAATGTGGTACATCCACATGATGGAATAGTAGGTCACCCATATAATGAAGTAAGTACTGATTCGTGCTACGACATGAATAAACCTCAAGAATATCACAGAAAGCAGAAAGAGCCAGATATGAAAAAAATACATATAATTTGATTTATATATAGTCCAGAAAAGGCCTATCCATACAGACAGGAGAGTAGGGTTTGGGTGTGGAAATAGAAAGTAGCTATAAAGGACATGAGGTTCCTTTTGGAGGTGATAAAAATATTCTAAATTAGATGAGGGTCATGGTTGCACGATTCTGTAAATACAGTAAAAATTGTTGGATTGTTCACTCAAAATGGGTGAATTTATTATTCTACAATATGTGAACTAGACCCCTGAATCACATACCTCGCTTTTGTGGTATGTAAATTATACCTCAAGGAAGCTGTTAATCTGGGGGTGGGGGGAGGTAATTTATCCAGTGCCTGATACTGCAAGGGCTCAGACCTTCTGGAAAGGCTTTACAGCACGGAAACCTGAGGCTGAGAAAGCAGCTGGTAATCCTGTCAGCCTATTGTATGCTGTCAGTGACTTGGACAATAGGAAACTTCTGGATTTGCTTGAAAGCACCACCCTATTTATTTTATACAAACAACATAAGGTGAACCGAATTCAACCTGACACCAAGCTCTGCGCGGGTTGAGGCTTGCAGAAACGTAAAGCTCTCATGACCCTCTAGGACTGCATTCCATCAGCCCCTGTAGATGCTAAAAGACAAAAACCTAATGAGAAGATAAGGGTCATCCATCAGGTAAAAACCGAGTAGCCAGGGTCCAGAGGACACAGGCCCTCTCTGCCTGGGGCTGTGGATTGTCAAAGGTTTCACCGACAGTACCAGTCAGCTGGGCCCTGGAAGATAATCAGGATTTCTCCAAAGAAGGGCCCAGTGGGGAAACTGGCGTAAAGGCCAAGAAATCTGTTTGGCGCCTAGCAATAATTATTAAAAAGAGTTCAAGTGGTAGTCAGTTAAACCTCTTTGTCCGTATTTTCTGGATTTTATTTATTCATCTGTTTGTTTGTAGGCAAAATATTATCTCTGGATCTTCAAAACCAGGCGTTCCTGGGTTCTTGGGGTCACACATGGCTTTAGAACAGTAACACTAAAACCTCAAAAATCAGTGTCCAAGGAGTTAGTCTGTTCCCTTGGACACGGAGTTCCTACAATAGACCAGAGCCTTCCAAAAGGCCTACAAGGAGATATTTCATCTTCAACATAAGGTGAAGAATCAGTCTCAGAGAAATTAGGCACCTTGCCCGAAGTTACAGAGTGTAGGTGGCAGAGCCAAGGCTGCTTTTAAATCCCACCAGCAAATGGAAGCCACCCTCTGAGTCCACAGAGTAAACAGATCTTTAGAGCATTTTTCAACCCACTCCACAGACCACTTACGTTTAAAATGCCTTCTAGTTGACCACTGACTCTAGTTGAGTTAGGCCTAAGCCTTACTTTTCTTTCTCTTCAGTCTACTTTTATCTTCCTCAGTATAAAAGTAAGATGGGTTACCACAAGAAGAAATGTTATCTCTGAATATTAAATATTAATAATATTTTCATTAACTTAATTGAATCTAAATATTAATATATTAATTTAATTAATCTAGGGTCATGTCTCCAGCTATTCCTCAGAAATCCCAGAAGACGCTCTAATTAACAAAGTGAAGTTGTTCATATACATCATCATTATGATGTAAACCATTTTTGATAGTAATATATGTGGCTATGTAAAATGCATATAAATCAACTAATCAACTAAATGCGTATAGATCAACTAAACTTAGGGCAATTTCTGATTTGTGGAAATTAACATTTTGGTTTTTTTTTTTTTAAGATTTTATTTATTTGAGAGAGAGTGAGCAGATGCTTAACCAACTGAGCCACCAGTTGGCTCGGAAATTATCATCTTTTTGAAAACTCAGAAAGTACCCCAGAAATTATCATCTTTTTAAAAACACAAAAAGGTGTCAAGATCTCCAGTGGTTCTTGATTCTCAGTCATCATAAGCAGATAAGCCTGTTATTCTATAACTTAAACCATAGAAGACACTGAACTTCTAGGTGCCCTCAGTCCTATCAAGGTGTAATTGTCAAGATGACAAAGGTCATCCTCTTGAGAGGAAAGAACCAGGAAATAGTCTAACTTAGTAGGAAGGATAAAGAGGAAAGTTAAGGATAGAGGATGAGCCACAGAATGCTCAGAGAGCAAATCCTATGACCAGGGAAGGAGGGCAGACAAGTATAGCACAGATAAGATCATTCAAAGGTTACAAACCACTTCCCCCTGCCTAGCCCCCATTTCATCTGGAGAAATAAAACTAATACCACTATTTCCTTGATAATCTATCTACATAAAGGTGAAATGTGTCATGCCGTTTATCACCTTCTCAAGGGACTGTATTTCCTTGAAAAGAACTCACGGGGGCCCCACTCACTGATTTCCTTTTCTGTAAGTTGACAAAATTGGTATTTTCTAGCAGACATAAAAAAGATATTGTTCAAGCTAATAGTAAGACTTAACTCCCCGCCCCCCTGCAAGTCTACCCATATGCCCGGTGAATCTGGGAAGCTCTGTGAACGTAATGTGTTTGAGGAACATAAATTCCCTCTGGCAGCCAAATCACTAGGGCCACAAGCACAAGATCCCAGGATCACTGTGATTCAGATCTGCTCTCCCCTGACTCTTGAAAGAAGCAAGAGCTGGGCACCTCAGCCCTGCATTTCTACAAAGATGGAAAGTAAAGAGATTAGCCAATCTCAGCTAAGGGTAGAGTTAATCTAGTGTAGCCTCTACAGGAGGCCCTCTATCAAGGGCACAAGGGTATGACACACAAACCATGGGGCTGGTCTGTAGGCTGCCTCCAGGAGGAAAAGAAGTAAGAAGCAGGGAGTCTGCCTTCCAGGTCCACTATCTTGAACATTCTTCCTTTTTCTGTTTCTTCCCCTCAGGCACCTTGGCATGCCTTTCTCCTCCCATCTCCAACAAAACCTATAGTCAGGTTTTGTTTTTTCACTCATTCAGATTTTAATATGAATTTTGAGTAAACTCCCACGGAATCATATTCCAAATACTCCTTAGTAGCAAGTGAGGCAGTCATCATCGGTCAGTTTTTAAATCTTGAAATCCAAGGAACCCTCGCCGAATGTCACAGCCACTGGAAGTCCTTAACCCAGGTAGAACCACGCAAGCCAGAAGAGCTCAAGAGGAGAAACTTAGAAGGAAAGTGGGAGGCCAAGAACTTGCACCTCGACCTACAAATGAATCTTTTCCCCAACTAGACACCATGCCCAGCTGAGTCAGAAGATTAAGGGGCTGCCATCTGGTGGCAGATGGATTAAGGAAAAGAAGTGGGGGAGAAGAGAACTTGGAGAAAAATAGGGGAAAGACAGAGGCAGAAAGAGGAAGCAGGGAGGGCAGGAAGGCCTAAGTTCATAGCAGCTGGTGAAGTTTATTAGGCAGCCTCTTAATTTGTTTTAATTTTTATTTATTGGGAGAAGGGCAATCTCTTAAGACCATAGCTGGGGGAGCCCGGGTGGCTCAGTTGGTTAAGCGTCTGCCTTCGGCTCAAGTCAGGATCCCAGGGTCCTGGGATAGAGGCCCATGTTGGGTTCCTTGCTCAGCGGGGAGTTTACTTTTTCCTCCCCTTCTATCCCCCACTTCCCCTCCTGCCTGTGCACACACTGTCTCTCAAATAAATAAATAAAATTAAAAAAAAAAAAGACCACAGATGAACTCCTTTTCTATCACCCTTCTGTCCTCATGGCCACCCTCGCCTGTGTAGGTTATGCGCAAATCCTTACCTTCTGAGGCTTCCAGAGGACCTGCTAACTTCTTAGGGAGCTGATGATGTACAGGGGGCCATGTTTTGCTTTGTGCTTTAAGCCACAGCTGCCCAGAACTACCCGAGGCCTAAACAAGTGGCAGCCAGGCACACGGTAAGCAGCAGCACCCTGTGAGGTGACGTGAACACTCGCCATGTAGTTCCTACATGACCCAAGGAAAGCAAGACCCTCCGGACATATCTGAAGAGGACACAGTGAGAAACTGCCATCAACAGAACAGTCCAGAATCTGGCAGCCAAGTGGGAAGGCGCCAAGAGTACAAGCCATGGGGGGCCATGGGCACCACAAACGAGTGGAAGCTCTGAAGCAGGGGTGAGGATTTCAGACAAGGAAAAGGAAGCAGGCAAAGCTAAAGAAGCAGAGGTGGAGACGCTGAGACACAAGCATGGTTGACTTCTCGATGCTGCTGGGAGGGCACCACGGTTGTCTGACCATTTTACCTGGAAAGAGGAGGACCCCCGGTTCACGTACACCCGGTACAGGAGCCACCAGCCACAGGTACAAATAAATGATAATTGGGGTATACTGGGTTAAGTACAATATTTATTTAAATCAATTTCCCCATTTGTGTTTGCTTGTGTAGACTTTATTTATTTATTTATTTATTTATTTATTTATTTATTTATTCATGAAAGACACAGAAAGGCAGAGACACAGGCAGAGGGAGAAGCAGGGTCCCTGTGGGGCTCCATCCCAGGATCCCGGGATCACAATCTGAGCCGAAGGCAGATGCTCAACCACCCAGGTTGAGCCACCCAGGTGCCGTGTTTGTTTCTTTTCATGAGGCTACTAGAAAATCTAAAATTACATACATGGCTCACATTATATTTCTATTGGATGGTGCTGTTCTAGCTCCCTGAGGCCATTTTGGTTGTGAGATATTTTTTGTCCTGGCCTATTACTTCTTTGAGAATCCTAACAAGCCCCGGATCACTGCGATGAACTAGAACAATCTTAAAATGTCCCAAACAACCAACCAGCCAATTCATACATCAATAAGAAGCCCCTTCCAAACAAAATCCGATTTCCACAGAACAGGAGTAATAGTTAAACAAGACGGCCGCTTCGGTTTCAGTTCCCTTCCCTCTTCATGAGCAAGCCCTATACTCAGGCTCACCCAGGTCCTGCATGTGCCAGCTGCACCAGTGAGAGGGCACTGGCTTCCAGAAAAGATCCTTCATACATATAAAACAGAAACTACTTCAAGGGCTCAGTCTTCTAAGTTTTTGAAAAGCACGGAGCAGTACATTGGCTTTCTATAGCTTCACTGCTAACCAGAAGTGTAAGAATCCATCTCCAGTAGATTAACCAGGGTGAGAAAACAGGCTTTTATCTTTAGGTTTCTGTTCAACGAACTGATTAGAATCATCCTTTAGAATCTAACTCTCAGAGTGGAAGAGACTCACAGGCCATCTTGTCTAACGCTTGATAAATGAGCTGCCTTTGCAGCATTTCCCCTCTGTTTCTCCATATCACTTGGGCTTGTTCACCACTGAGGAAGCTACTCATTCCAATCCCAGATTGACAGGTTTTTAAATCTCCCACCACTGACCCTAGATTCTTCTTCCAAATGAACAAATCTTTTAGTTATATGAAGACAACGATCCTTCTTCAAATCTGTTTCAGATTGAATAAACTTTTTGTCTTAGTTCTTTCTAGAAAAAAAAAAGAGGGGGTACTGGCCTTTTATCCTTCTTGGGTACCATCTTTGGAACTGCTTTGTCAACATCTCTCCTTAAAATATGGTGCTCATATCTGAAAAGTCTACATCATGCTTGATCCTCACAACACTTAAGACAGAAGTGGGGTTTTTCCTCCCTTATTCTGGACCCTATAATTCTGTTGAAACAACTATATGCTTGTGACTCCTCCACCTCACTTTCTTGAGTTCTGGTATCTTTTATCACTGCAACATTACCCCTTCCAGCTTTTGGAAAACCACAGATTTAAAAAGCATTCTATGAGATAACACCTCACACTTGTTAGAATGACTATTATTAAAAAGACAAGAAATATCAAGTCTTGGAGGATGTGGAAAAAAGAGAACCCTATTGTACTGTTGGTGGGAATGTAAATTGGTGCAGCCACTCTGGAATACAATTTGGAGGTTACTCAAAAAATTAAAAATAGAACTACCCTATGATCCTATTGCTGGGTATTTATTTGGAAAAAAAAATACTAGGTAAAAAAGATATGGCACCCATGCTCATTGCATTATTTATGATAGCCAAGATGTGGAAATAACCTAAGTGTCAATAAGTGGATGAATAAATAAAGGAGATATAAAATCTCTCTCTCTCTCTCTCTCATCTATCTACATAATGTTACTGAACCATAAAAAAGAATGAAATCTTGCTATTTTTAAAAAATTTGTCTCATGTCAATTGAATTCTTAGACCAGTCAGAAGAACTTTGAAGAAGAGGGGTAAATTTTTCCTCTCTGACAGTATATTTGAAAATTGCTAAAAAAGCAATTCTTAAAAGTTCTCATCACACATACCAAAAATTCTTGTCACAAGAAAAATAAAGTTGCAATTATATGGTGATGATTGTTAACCAGATTTCTAGTGGTGATCATTCTGCAATATCTACAAAGAGCAGTACACCTGGAACTAATATAATGTAATATGTCAGTTATATCTCACTTAAAAAATAAATCTTTAAAATAAATAAGTAAAGAGGCTGTTTTCAAGTGTTTGAAAAAAAAAGGGTCCTAAGTCTATAAAGGTTTGTAAACAACAGTTAAGACAAGTATCTGCAATGATTCACAGCCCTGGCTGTCCTGGAGAATTACCTAGAGACAGAACAAACACCTAAGGTGAGGTCTACCCTAGAAGTCAGGCCCTATGGGAGGTGGGGCCTGGCCTTATATTTTTTTAAAAGCTCTGAGTGAATGTAGAATGCATCCAGGTTTGAGCCACTAATCTCAAGAAACCATGAATCTGGTCCTCATATTGATTCAAGTTACTTCTCCCTTGAACTATGAATCCTAATTTTTATTTTGAATTGAACTAGTAGGACTGAATCAGTTCACTATAAACAACTAAAGGTCATTCAGATCGGTTAGAACTTGGACCAAAGGAAAGGTGCAGTTAATTTAGTAACAACTGAGATCTAATGGAAATAAAAAGAACATCAGGCTTAGGAGACCTGGTTTATATCATTTGCATGATCATTCACTAGCTGGGTAGCTTTTGAGCATATCACGCAATCACACTGCAGTTTCTCTGTCTATACAATAAAGGCACTGGTCTAGAAATCTTTAAGGTGGAAGTTTCTGGGTGGCTCAGTGGTTTAGCGCCTGCCTTCGGCCCAGGATGTGATCCTGGAGACGGGGGATCGAGTCCCACGTCAGGCTCCATGCAGGGAGCCTGCTTCTCCCTCTGCCTGTGTCTCTGCCTCTCTCTCTCTCTCTCTCTCTCTCTCTCTCTCTCTCTGTATTTCATGAATAAATAAATAAAATCTTAAAAAAAAAAAAAAAAGAAATCTTTAAGGCCTTCTAAATTTCTGATTCAATTCCAGGAAAGAAATTGCAAAGAAGTTTTAAAGTCAAATCCTGCTCCCAGTTTGAAAGCCTGTGAATTTAGCTATTGGAACTTCAACAGGAGCGAAAGTATTATTAAAACGTTCACATTGTCATTCAAATTTACTGTATAATATTTATCTCTGATTGTAAATGACATCACACTTCGGGGAGAATTGGGTTTAGTCTTTCATATGCACAGCAGGCTTTCCCTCAATTCTTTGCCCTGTCCAAAGCTGCAGCACACATCTGACATGGGTCTGTGGATCCAGAAAGGCAGCTTGGCATATGAGCAAAAGCCAGTAAGACAGCTGAGCTCCACCTCTGCCCTGCTAATCCCTATGCCTTAGTTTCCTCATCTGTAAAATGGAGATGAATTATATCATCAGTGATATCTGTGAGCAGAACTGCTATAAAGATTTTTTTTTTAAGATTTTATTTATTTCATTCATGAGAGGCACAGAGAGAGGCAGAGACACAGGAAGAGGGAGAAGCAGGCTCCCTTCAGGGACCCCAATGCAGGACTTGATCCCAGGACCCCCGGATCATTTTACAGTTGCCTGTAACACCCAGTGAAGGCAGATGCTCAACCACTGAGCCTCCCAGATGCCCCTATAAAGACTTTTTTAAATTAATATTTGAAACTATAAAGATCTTTGAAATAACCTTTTGTTTTTTTACTATTTTTTCAAAAGCAGCTCATTCAGTATTGACTGTGCAATGTTCACTCAGAAGAACAAAAGTTAAGAGACTCACATACCTGGGATCCTATTGAGCGTCACCCAGAAGTGTTCATCAGGACTGTAAGTGTCTTTGGACCAGGAGAGCAAGTCAAGCGCATGCTGGTCTTGGAGGACAAAGTTGGCGAATTCCCTGGTGAGGGCCACATAGGCAGTGCCGAAGTAGATGGTCATGTTGTGAGGAGGTGGGGTCTTTAATTGTGTTGTTTTAAGCATGTAGGAATTCTTTTTGCTTAAGAGCTCCCGGTGGACGTACTTGGTCCGTCCAATGGCATGAGCGGGGGGCAGCACCCCGGGGGTGATGTTTTTCCCTTTAAATCCTTTCAGATACCTAACGATTTCCTTGTTGGTCTTCAGGGGGAAATCCTGGCCACACGTGTTGATGGCGTACTTCCAGGGCACCTCGGATGCCCCAAGGTCTTTAAGGCAGTTCAGGTCCGCCTGGAGCCTGGAAATCCCACCATAGACCACAGGCTCCATCTTCGAAGCCAGAAAAGCATTTGGGAAGCAGCTGAGCAATTGCTTCACTGCATTTTTAAATGTGTCTGTTGCCTTTTCATCCACATGCACACAGTAGACATTTTGGGGCATGTAAATCGCCCTGAAGAGTCTCTCAAAAGTGTCAAAGTCTTTGTGGATGGTCACTGTGTAAGCCAGAGGGAACCCTGCCTCCTCTTCTGATAGTGTTTCTGTTATATAGTGACTTTGAGCCATATACTCGTAACAGGTAGAGTCACTGAGAGTAGTTTTCAGTGCGTTCCCCGTTGGGTAAAAAACCCTCCCCTTAAAAATCTGGTGACAGACTTCTGTTAACGCCGAAGCATTGGACAGAGATGCCCTCAGAAAATGCTTCTCCTCCCATAACTTGTGATTGTAAACAAATACAAAAATCAGGGCAGTGATAAGAGACACAGTGAAAAGGTAATGCTTCCAAGAGACCATCATTCAAGACCAGAAAGCAAGGAAAATGTCTCCTGAGATCCGATCAGAGTGTAGATATATTCAACTTACATGTTCTCCAGAATCCGTAGATCATCCTCTTGGTTGACGTGATTCTGAGCAGCTATTCCCCGTGCCCTTCCAGGTAACCGTTTGGACCTTTTTCCTGTCTTTGCTTCTCATTCGCCGCTGTGTTTCATTTCCACCTTTCTTTGACACATTTCTGAAGTAGCTCCTTTGGATTTGCTTTGCTCCAGCTCCCGTTCACCATGCAACCTGTTACCACACGAAAACAAGCCGTCTCGGGGAGGTTCTGATTCTGAGGTGTCCACCTCCCGCTGCTGGAAAGTCACCGAAGAGTGAGGTCACCATTCTGCGAGTCAGCGCCCCCAAGACTTTCTCTCCCAGCCTTTTCTCCCAGCCAAAGGTTGGCAACTGTGTCAGTTCCCCAACTTCCTGTTAATCATTGCGTTCAACTGACTGGCTTTGTTTGCTTAAACAGCACTGCCAAGTTAAAAGCTTCAGTTCTAAGCATGTGAACACCGCCTGGAGAGACATTCTGTCAATAAATATTTAGTGCTTAAAAATGAATCGCTTAGCCTGTCTTTTTCCACACACACACTCCGACCTCCCTATATTGACTGGGTATGCTATAAAGCAAGACGTATGATGGGCTGTTGAGCCAAATTCTTTCCAGGGCTTAATTGTCTCTGCTGCTAGTAAGGTCCTTAGAAAGGCACATTTGCAAAATTACCTCACCACCTAACTTATTACACAAAGTGACTGGGGTGCTTGATGAATTAAGGTTAATTAAAAAATATATATATATGTATATATATACCCCCAAAACACCCCACCTCAAACATCTGTCCCTACCCCAAAATTATATAAAGGCTAAAACTGCAGTTTGTGAAATGCCAAGTTGATCTCACCCTAGCCCAAGTTGTGGGTATGTAGAAAGCTAAGAGAGAGCCAGTGTCTCACTCTGGGAAGTTCCAAACTCACAGAGAGAGGTTTTTATGAACTTACAAACCCCCTCAAAGGGTTTTTCCCTATGCAAAAAATGAAAATAATTTTACCACCTCCCTAGGTTAGTCATGAGAATAAAATGAAGTAACATAAAGAGTTCAGGGCCTTGCCCAGCAACCAGTTGAGGTGAGAGAGAAGAATGAACAAAAGTCCCTCCCCCATCACGTGTCAAGAAAACGACACCATCACCACCACTCTGTTGAAACCTTTTTACACTTCCCTTATTCTTCCTTCTGTGAGCCCGAGCCTGTTAGATGAAATGTCAAAGTTAACACTGACCAGTTTTAGTTTATTTGGTGGTTAGCTGCGTGGGGGTGTGAACGTACGCTGTGCATACTTGCAGAAGTGGCGGGTTAGCCCTGAGCTCACATAACCTTCATCTGTTTCTAGCTCCCACCACTGTCTGCACATGCTAGACAATCAAATATGTATTGATCGAGTGCTCTAGTTTTCATTTCTCTGTTTCCCTGATCACATTAGCATGAGATTCCAAATATTAAGGACTTCTAATCTTTATTTGTATCTATGGATGTGGGTACATTCAACATACTTATTTTCCCAATACATCTTAGTTATAAAGACAACATACTATTACAGAGAGTTGGTAAGCACAATGCTTTCATGTCTGGTAGTCTATTTACCTCTTGCCCACAGACACACACATTTTGATTTTTGTGCTCAGGGTAGATGCAAGTGCACATCCTGCATTTTGTGTTTAATATCATAGCCTAATATTTCCATGGTGCTACTCAGTCTTCATGGGGTATTGTCTTCACAATCATTACCTTAGAACACAAGACTGGGATAATTATTTGTTGTGTTTTCCCACCTCGGTTGAAAGCTTTATGCATTGGTGAAGGGATCTTCAGGAGCACAGGAAATGATGATAAGAATAGATGCTGGGAAATTCTCCAGAACTAGGTACATCAGTCTCACTGGTTTCTGGAATCTGATTCTATAGCATGATTCAGACTCACCATCTTGTCTATATGATCCCAAATAGAATTCAATCAACCCAAATACCTATTTACATAACTATCTCTCATGTGCGTACCTACAATTCTTTTGTACTAATCATCTCTTCAGTAAGGTAGTCATATAAGAATAATTTTTTCTGAAATGATGACTAAAATTTCTCTTGTTTAAAAAAAAATCTTACTATCCCTCCAGGTCTCTGTCCACATCAAATGAAAGGGACCAGAGATGATTAAATGAAGCCATCAATACCTAACATGCTTATCTAAACTAGCCAAATTTTTACAGCTTCTCCTCTTAATATATCCAGATAACTTCCTGTGTTTATTCGGGCTATCACCTCATTCTTGGCACAGTCCCATCCCTCCAGACATTTCATATAGAAATGCATCTCTCACAGTTTGCTGGCTCTCCTCTGAATCTACAATCCCTGAATTTATAGTTACAGGGCGAAAAACAATTACAGTTTAGTACTTTGCTTAGTAGTTAACTGTACCTCACCAGACCTGCTACAAGGGTCCTCTGATTTTAAGCTCTAGAAACATTCACAATTATTTAAAATAGAATCTTCAACAATACTAAACATTTATTTTATTTATTTATTTATTTATTTATGTTAAAGATTTTATTTATTTACTTGATGGGATGAGAGAGAGAGCAAGCATGAGCAGGTGGGGAAGGTTAGAGGGGGAAGGAGAAGCAGGCTCCCCATCGACCAGGGAAGCCCATGTAAGGGCTCAATCCCAGAACCCTGAGATCATGACTTGAGCCAAAGGCAGATGCTTAGCCAACTGAACCACCCAGGTGCCTGGTAACAATGCTAAACATATTTTAAAGAATTAGTACCTAGCTTCTTTTTTTTTTTTTTTGTTTCCATCAACCCAATCTATCTGCTGCTTAACTTCCTGGTAAGCATGTAGGAAATGTGGGAAATGTTTGTTCTGATCCTCCTGGTTTTCCTGAGGCCCTATGCAATGTACCTCTAATCATCCTTCTAAATCCTGAGCTCTGGGCTCTTGCACTTATGAGAAATCATAGAAGAGGATGGTAATGGGGGACCATAAAAAACAGTGTGATTCTTCATCCCAGCTTGAGCATTAGATCCAAATGAGTACCCTCAATTCTAAATTGGAGGCAGTAATCAGGTAAGATGGAGTTCTGAAGAAACGGAATTTGTTCTGACTGGTGGCTTGGTCACTCAATAAATAGTAGGTGTATATTTATGTCCCCAGAGTTCAGCCTGTGCTTACTTATTAGCGTTTTTTTTTAAGTTTATTTTTTAGTAATCTCTACACCCTACATGGGGCTCGAACTCCCCACCCCAAGATCAAGAGTCACATACTCTTTCGACTGAGCTAGCCAGGCGCCCCATTATTAATGTATACTATAAATCCTTATCCTGGGCATAAATTAATTTTTGGTCCTCTAAGAAAACTGCGCTTAGAGTTTAATCTCAACAACTGATTTTAGAAAGGGAGCAGAAGGGCTCCATTTCTACGGATGTGGATAAGCTACCCATGATCCTCATTTTACTTATTCTTGGGGCCACAGGATGCCTAAAGCACTTTTTACATACTTCACCATGACATCGCCTCTACACTCAAGTTAGAAAAACTAGGGAAGCCACATGGATATTTGCTCAGAGTCTACATCTACAAAAGGCTTGTTGAGATCGCAGGGAATGAGCGTCTTGGATTAAATTGGTTTTAAATGCTCTTGACATTTTGCCTTTTTTCATTATTCCAGCTCTTGCCCTGCCCTGGCTCTCCTCCTCTTCTTTCTTCCTCTACCTATTGATATATTTACTATTGTTAAATTCAGTACCCTGTCTTATCCTCACCAATACTTTTTTATAACCACAGGAAACAGCCTGAAACAAGAATATAGACTAAAAGAGTCCTGGATTCTGTGTCAGAAAGTCTCCAGTTGGACCAGTACCACCATGGATAGTTCAGAGTCCCTGCACAAGGTATTGGATCTCACACCTTACAACTGGAGTTCAGACCTCACAGGAATGTCATGGGGAACTAATGAAGTAAAAGTACATTTTAACCAGCAGACAGTGCCAAATACTTTATTAAAGTCTGGAAACATTTTCCCCTTGCCGGAAGAAAACTGAGGAACATACTGTAAATCATTAAATTAGAAATGAACATTGTCCTTTAATAAAAATTTAAAAGTTGTAATTAAATATATGTGGATATTAATGAGTTAACAGGACAAATGGAAAAAATCCCAGTCCCCAGTAAGTACATGGCATAATGGGACACACTACTCTGAGCTAGTCTTTGAAAAGCCTTTAGAAATGGAAATCCTGTGTACCAGTATCCAATGATTCATTCACTCATTTGACAATCATCTTTTGTGGGCTAACTTTATGCCAGGCAATGTGCAAGGTTCTAGAAATATAAAACATAAAGGCAGCCCACATGAATATAATCCTGTTGGGTCGTATACTGTTTGGGATTAAACAGAGATAACGGTGTGTGCCTCTCCCTCCGATCTCTTCTCCCCAATAATTTTTCCTAAATTAATTTTCTCTCTCTCTCTCTCTCTCTCTCTCTCTCTCTCTGTCATTCCCAGGTAGATGAAGTTGCCCAGAGGCATTCCAGAGCAAATACCTCCTTCTCTTCAAGGTAAAGGCAGGTTAACCAAATTAACCTTAATATTTAGAAGTGGGGTAACGAAATGTGGAAGCACAGTGCTCTGTTTGCCTTTAGTCCCACCCCAAAGGATCTGTGCCTGGACTCTTGATGTGTCAAGTCACTGTTATCTAGTTACTCCTGGCTTATCCCTTCCCTTCAGAATCCAGAAGGGCTTTGAATCTAATGCTTCCAATCCCGAAGAGGTTAAAAGCAGTTGCATAGGGAAACAGCCATCCTTGCCATAACTGGATCTCCCATTAGGACGCTTTCATGTAGGATGCATGAGATTTATTCTCTGGGATTCTTCTGAGACTGACCATCCATTTTCTCCACTCAAGTTTGCTTTTGCCAGAGAAGGGATTTTTGGATTTTCTTCAAAGATCATTGCTGCTTATGGTTCACCCTTAAACTAAGTTCCAGATGGGAAATCTGATGGTCCCAGATCCAGAGTGAGTTAGCCTGGATTTAGATCTGTGTTCCTCCCACAGATCTGCCCACTAAGGACGGGAAATCACAAGATGGCAACAGGATTTAGTAGAAAATATCCTGGGTTGGGTGTTAGGAGGCTGGATTCCAGCACCCCTAATGCAAGTTGTCTACCTTGAGCAAGTTACTTTTTTCACAATGAGCCTCAGGCCAGGCAAACTAGGGTATGTGCACTTTACATACCCTTCCAGAAATGAATCATGGCTCGAGTTCCAGCAGAACAAGCAAGGTGACATTATACTTTTAGCCAGATTCCCCTTCCTGTAAATGACTAGAAGCAACTTATAAAATCCAATGGGTTTTAAAAAACAACATTTGCAGTGGAGTCAAGAAAAGCCAAAGGAATAGCATGTCAGCAATTCTCAAAATAACTTTTTCCCAAAGAGACTAAAAGAAGCCCAACTGTTTTAAGAGAGTTTTCTTTTAAGTGTTGGGATTCTGAGAAAGTACTGCTTTTATGTACTTGTTCCTGTTTTTCGTACTTACGGTCATGGATTATTTTTCTAATCGGAAAAGAAAAATTGTAACGGCTTCAGCTGGTTATCTTTTCCTTCATCCCCAGCCCCACTCTGTGTGTTGGACGTAGATCGACAATTCAACTTCCTCATTAGCATTCAACTTCCTCAATTCTGTACCACTTGCAAAAGTATGAAAAAACAGACCCTACTCCATAGGAATCTTGCTAGAGAAGTAAATACAATGCTTTTTTAAAGAAAAATTTATTTATTCATGAGAGACACAAAGAGAGAGGCAGAGACATTGGCAGAGGAAGAAGCAGGCTCCCTGTGGGGACCCTGATGTGGAACTCGAGCCCAGGACCCCGGGATCATGACCTGAGCCAAAGGCAGACACTCCCACTGGGCCACCCAGGTGCCCATAAATACAATGCTTTATGGGATTTTACATCTTTTACCAACAAAGGACAAAAATCATCAGATATCTATTTTTGTATATATTGGTGCTTTTTGGACTCAGCTTTTGAAGGTGGTGGGGAAGAAGCAGCTCTTCTGAAGGTTAAGTATTGGGTCCTCTCATTTTGAAAGAGCCAGTCGAGCCAAATGATCTCAGCCAAAGCTGGTTTTCCATTCCTTGGCAATGACTTTATTACTTCACCCTACCGGTTAACAGATCGTGCCCATTCGAATTACTTCAGGACTTCCCTGATCTTTAGGGGCTCCATTCTCTTTTCTAAATACCCTCATCCTTCCTTCCTCTTGATCCACCTAACTGACTCTTCTCCATAATTAACAAGAGAACATTTAAATTCCACGCCCTCCATGGAGAAAACTGGCCACCCATAAAGACAAAGAAAAATGGCTAGTAGACATTAAGAAAGGATCAGCTCTCAATGAATTGCAAATAAAAACAACAAAGCATCTCTTTTCTCTTTAATACAAATAACTTTTAAAAAAGAAACACCTGGGATCCCTGGGTGGCGCAGCGGTTTGGCGCCTGCCTTTGGCCCAGGGCACGATCCTGGAGACCTGGGATCGAATCCCACGTCGGGCTCCCGGTGCATGGAGCCTGCTTCTCCCTCTGCCTGTGTCTCTGCCTCTCTCTCTATCTCTCTGTGACTATCATAAATAAATAAAAATTTAAAAAAAAAATTTTAAAAAATAAAAAATAAAAAAAAAAAATAAAAAAGAAACACCTAAAATGGGATGCCTAAGTGGCTCAGTGATTGAGTGTCTGCCTTAGGCTCAGGCGTGATCCCAGGGTCCTGGGAGGAATCCAGCATCGGGCTCCCTACTGGGAGCCTATTTCTCCCTCTGCCTGTGTCTCTGCTTCTCTGTGTGTGTGTCTCATGAATAAATAAATAAAATCTTAAAAAAAAAAAACCAAACCCACAAACACCTAAGAGTACCCCCTATGTACAGAGGTGTGATGACATAAGCCCTCTTGTACACTGGTGGTCTGATCCATAGTTAAAACATATTTTGAAATGCAGTGAAAGGGTTCAGAGTATGTTGTTCAAAGTCTACCATTTTGACCTAAGGATGATTGTGAGCTCAAGTGATTCAGAAGAAGGAAACAGAGGAAAGTCTGCCCTTCCCCTCTCTAGCAGGAAAAGCAGGATGATCCTTCACACTTGATCTTAGCCAAATGGCCTTGAAGTGATAGGATGCTCTTAATCCCTGACACAACTCTAGACCCTATGGAATAGCACCAGAGGAATCTACATCACAAACTGTACTAACTAGCTCTTATTTTCCATAGTGTCCCCCACATATTCCTTTTACTACAACTTGCTGCCTCCCCGGGAGCCTAAGCTCCTTTTCCTTTGTCTTAGCACTTTTCTACAAATGTATGGTTCTTTGTTAAGATGCTGTATACACTCCAAGTTTCAGCCATGCCTCTGAGTTTACTCGCCCCTGAATCTCTCCTGCGTGAATGTGCACTGCATATTGTAATAATAAATGACAATCTGTATTGTCAATGTAGTTTCTAGAACCCTTAGGTGAAGAATCCAAGCAAGTAAACCCAAGGTTTTCTTTTCCCTCCCTTAGACAATTTTACAATATATATCAAGAACTTAAAGTGTTCCTATCTCTCAATTTCTTTTGTTAATTGTTGTTATGATATTTTAACTGAAGTATAGTTGACACACAGTGTTACATTAGGTTCAGGCTTATGACATAGTGATTCCACTATCTTCTGATTCGTGAACTTTTTATTACAAAGGCACGTGTGACAAAAAGCTTTATGTGAAAAGGTGTTACTTCACTTTTGATGTTCTTCAGCATCGATTATAACATTTTCCACAGTAGGAAAATGGAAATAAATGCTCAACAACTGGCAAATTATGCTTCATCCATACTGTGAAAAAGAAAGTGATTACATCATATTTCCAAGAAGACAGGGCAATCATTCTCATATATTATTAAGAGAAAGTAGCAGGAAACAAAATTATATAAATCGATATGACCTAACTACAGGGGTGCCTGGGTGGCTCAGTCACTTAAGCATTTGACTCTTGATCTCAGTTCAGGTCTTGATCTCGAGGTCATGAATTCAGGCTTCTTGCCAGGCTCCACACTTGGCATGGAGCCTATGAAAGAAAGAGAGAAAGAAAGAAAGAAAGAGAAAAATATATATGACCTAACTACATAAAGCAATACATGGAGAAGGAGAAAAATAATACAAACATTTTCACAGCAATTACTTCTCAATTTGTTAATGTGTAATTTTTGTTTCCTTACAATTTCCCCTTAGCAATTTTACTTTACTCTTTTCTTCATTTCTCAGATTTTTTACAATAGGGCTGTATTTTAGAATAAGAAAAAAGTGTTTTTAAAATTTTTCTGCTCATCAGTAACTAGTGGAGTTTTCAAATTTCACATGAAGGGTAAGTTCCTGAAGGCTCATCCACACCTGGAGTACAGAGCTAACATTGGATGGCAGGATTTCTATTCACCAAGCAAAGTGAGGCTGCTGCATGACCGAGCGTAAACACGTTTGGCCTACAGTGCTAAATTCTTGAAATTCTGGACAGCTTTAAAAAAAATTAATTTGGACTGATTTGCATTATTTCAAATTGTTTTTATAGGGATCTTATTGACATTTTTCAGATAGCAAACTTCCCAAACTCCCATAATTCAAATTTGCACAAAACAAGACCATAACAGATAATCCATGTTAAAGATAATTGAATTCCTAAACCACACAATGTGATTGCTTTAAAAAGTTTTGTGTGTCCTATCAAAGATTAGTGACATACAACGCAGTAAAAATTTAATGAGTATGTTCTATAAGCAAACAGCATATTTATTACTGATATGTAAGAAGTATAATTTATTTTATATGAATTCCATTGAAACAGACACACAAAACAGTCTATCAGGATGTCCATAGGGATGCCTGGGTGGCTGGCTCAGCAGCTGAGTGTCTGCCTTCGGCCCAGGACATGATCCCGGAGACCCGGAATCAAGTCCCACACAGGGCTCCCTGCATGGGGCCTGCTTCTCCCTCTGCCTGTGTCTCTGCTTCTCTCTCTCTCCTTTTTGTCTCTCATGAGTAAATACATAAAATCTTTTTTTTTTAAAGGATGTCCATAAAGACTGGAATATATATAATGCCATCAAGCTCATTTTCAAAGTGTAAAACATGCACACACACTGCTTCCAGACTTTGTGTAGAATGGAAATCAAGTTTCATGTACCTCTGATCCTCATGAGTGTCACCCAGAAATTTTCATCAGGAGAGTAGGAGTCCTTCAGCCACCCAAGTAAATTGATAACCCTCTGGTCTTGAAGAACAAAATTAGCAAATTCTCTTTTAAGGACCACAGAGGCAGGGCAGAAGTAAATGCCAGGTTATTTTTTTTTTTATAAATTTTTATTTATTTATGATAGTGACACACACAGAGAGAGAGAGGCAGAGACATAGGCAGAAAGAGAAGCAGGCTCCATGTACCAGGAGCCCGACGTGGGATTCGATCCCAGGTCTTCAGGATCGTGCCCTGGGCCAAAGGCAGGCGCCAAACCGCTGCGCCACCCAGGGATCCCTAAATGCCAGATTATGAGGAGGTGTTTTTCTCATCCAAACAGTATAAAGTAGAGCAAACAGCATCTCTGCTCTGAGTGCATGTATCTGGTCCTTCTGATAATATAAGGAGGAGGCAGCAATCCTGGAGTTATATTTTTTTCCCTTAAAATCCTTTCAGATACTAAACTAGTTTCTTATCGGTTTTCATCTTGCCCACAGGTATTGCTGATAGACTTCCATGGAACTTCAGAAGCTACAAGTATTGCCAGGTTGTTTTGATGACTGAAGCCTGGAAATTTCTGCATAAACCACAGACCCTCTCTTGGATCTGAAAGGTATTTGCAAAGCAGCTCAATAGCCTTCCCATTGCATCTTTGAAAGCAGGGATGACTTTCTCATCCACATGAACACAGTAGAAGTGTTGAGGTGTGCAAATAGTCTTGAAGAGACCTTCAAATATATCCAAATATTTGTGGATGGCTATGACAGATACCAAGGAGAACTCAGCTTCATCTTTATTTTTTTATTTATTTTTTAAAAAGGTTTTATTTATTTATTTGAGACAGAGAGAGAGGGAGCACACATGGGGTGAGGGGCAGGGGAAGAGGAAGAAACAGACTCCCCAGGGTCTGGGGCTCAATCCCAGGACCCTGAGATCATGATCTGAGTTAAAGGGAGATGCTTAACACACTGACCACCCAGACACCCCTCAGCTTCCTCTTGAGACACAGGTTTCATTAGGTATTGATTTTAGATTCAGTATTGTTGGCAAGTTACATTTCTCAATGGTGTTGATGGGATTCAGGGCAGCCTGCCCCAAATATGCTTCTTTGGCATATTGATTATTTTGAATTAAAATTACTTAAGAAAAAGCTGGTGCAAGAAGGATGTACTGACTCTCCTTTGTTCTCCTGGAAACAGGAAATAAATATCTCAGGTGGAAGGTGCCCTCCCTGTATTTACTAGGAGAGAGAGGACATCCTTACCACTAGAGATAGGGAATTTAGCGCCAAGAAGGCCACATAAGCAAACCTTGTTGCTTTTTCACTAATTTACTACCCCTGACCAAACTTTTTCATCTTTTTCAATTCTTCACAAATTTATTGTTTCTTTGTCTAAACGGTATAAAAGCTGCCTGCTTGGATCACCTCTTTGAGTCTCATATTGCTATGAGCTCCCATACATATGAAATTAAATTTGGTTTTCTCTTGTTCATCTGTCTTATGTCAATTTAATGACTAGACCAGCCAAAGAACCTAGAAGGGAAGAAGGGAAATGTTTTCCTCCCCTACAGAGTCACTGGCATATTTTCATCCCAGGAGATTTTTCTGTCCTTTCATGTCACAGGACTTCTGCAAACACTGGAGTTTGAGATTTTCCTCACTTGCAGCTATTTTTGTGAAACTGAGTTAGTAGAGAGGAATAAAAGAGTTATAGAAATGGCTGCAAGCCCATTAAGAAAACCAAACACCTTCAGCTTTATTTTTCCTACCATCTCTTCTTCGTTTGTCACTTGCTGGACTTCGTACCATTGCCGAAGTCAGTCTGCAGGTTTATCCCTAGGTTACTAAGGAATCTACTCCCACTTGTTATTTTGAGCAAAAAGAGAAATTTTGCAACTCACTTAAGGGGATCAACTGTAAGTCTGAAGTTCTTCTCTTACATTGAATGGGTTAAGCAGATCTGAGAACATGAGCAGCTGGGGCCAATGGAGCAAGATCTGGACAGTGTTGAGTACCTTTGTCTAAGGCCAATCTCAAGGTAAGATCCTGACAAATTGGACACAGCCTCCAACTCAGAGGGGGGTATTCTCATGTGGGGTGAAGGTGGAACGTTTGTCCATCTTGAAGTCCCTTTACTCCACAGAGGGGCCACCTTCAGAATCTCTTGATGCCATCTTTGAATACAAAGGACAGTATATTTCTTCAACTTTGGGCACTTTCAGTTTTGGTGAGGCAAGTCACCATTGCCATTGACAACATCCAGAATTGCTCAGTGGCAGTGTGTCTCTTTATTTAAAAATTAAAAATCATGAATTCGTAGAACTTCAGGGCTGGAAGGAATGTGGCACATTATTCAGACTAACTCATTTGATTCACAAATGGAGAACATTGACTATGAACTATAATTGATATTCTATTACACTCTAGTCTCTGTCTTCTTACTGACAACTGATGAGGTAAGCATTGACATTATATCCATTTGGGACACAAGGAGACACAATGGAAGCCCAAGGGTACACTGACTTGCCTGATGGCCAATAATGAGTTAATGGTAACCATCAGGTCTCAAACTAATCCTTCTGACTGTACGGGTTTTCTACCTGAAATATTCTCTCCCTCTACATTCTCTTGATGAGTTCCACCCATCCATTAGGTCCCCATGTGGTACCACTTCCCTGGTGTCCCTTCTCTATCCTCCCAAGTCTGGGTTAGGAGCCCTTCCACCTTCCTAATAGGACTTTGTACCTTTCTAATTACTTGTTTTCTCTGGCACTAGTCCATGGAAGACTCTTTGGTCTACTGATGACTGTATTTTCAGCACTTATCAGACAATAGGCAGTGATTCCTCTTCCCTCTACACAAACCATGACAGGGGATGCGGAGGGGGCCCCAATCTAGGCCTCCACGTATTTTTGTACAGCCTGTGTACTAAGAATGGTTTAATATTTTTAAATAATTGAAAAAAATCTGAAGAAAAAACCACTTCATGACAGGTAAACATTATACGGAATTCAAATTTTAGTCTCCATAAATACAGTTTTATTGGGACACAGACACGCTCATTTGTTTACAGATTGGCTATGGCTGCTTTCATGTTGTAACAGCAGTTGGCTAGCTGGAACACAAGCCATCTAGCCACCAAAACCTAAAATAGTTACTATGTGGCTTTTGACAGAAAAGGTTTGCTGATCTTTCCCCTGAAATTACCAATGTCTCTGCAAATCCTTGTGTTTTCACCTCATGGAGGTGATAGTTGTGGACTTGGTACAGCTGTACAACCTTTTGCTTTATTTTCTAATTTCCTCGCGAATGTTGTAATAATATTTAATAGCAGAGCATGGGTTTTAAAGAGGGACTTATGTGGTTCTGCTGGTTCCTAGCTGACTGACCTTGGACAAGTTGCTTTACCTTTCTCTTTCAGTTTCGTCATCTGTAAAATAAAGACAATACCAGTAGGATTTCTTATGAATTAATGAGTTAATAAGTGGGATGCACTTTGGACAGACTCTGACACATAAAAAATATTCTCAAATGCTGGTTATTATTATCTATACATGGTCACTTTTGAAGTCTACCCGCACCCCTAGTAAATAAAAATTCATAGCACAGTGCTTTGCCTGACTCCATTGGGCCCAAACTTAGGCAAGATGTGGTGCTGCCACACAGTGGCTCCATACTGTGTAGCTGGACATGTCTCTTCTTTCCTCTCAGTGGTCGAAAATCTTGTGAATGGGAAGAGAGAAGAATTTCTTACCATTAGAGCATTTTTTTAAAATTTTTTTTAATTATTTATTTATGATAGTCATATATATAGAGAGAGGCAGAGACAAGGCAGAGATAAAGGCAGAGGGAGAAGCAGGCTCCATGCACCGGGAGCCCGACATGGGATTCGATCCCGGGTCTCCAGGATCACGCCCTGGGCCAAAGGCAGGCGCCAAACCGCTGCACCACCCACGGATCCCCCATTAGAGCATTTTGTTCCCCACTAGACTGGGCATAACTTGAAGGAAAGTACATGTCTTCAAAGGCATGGGAGGAGCACTCAATGTGGCGTTGGATGGGTACTGGAAAACACGTCCCTCTCAAGGTCTCCTTCCCAGCAGCCAACCAAGGGATCCAGAATGCTATTTAAGAGGTCTCATTAGAAGGCACATTGTTTAAATGAGTTATGCAAGAGGGATGACACAGTAGATATTTCTCGGTATCTCATTGAGCCATTAGCAACCAATGACACTCAGTAGACCCTCTGAAAAAAATGGGGTGAGGACAGGTTAGATTAGATGGAAGAAATGCAAGTGAGGCCTGGGGTATGGAGTGCTACTGGGGACCCTTTGGAGCATGCTGGCAGGGAGGGCAGACAGGACAGACTATGAAGGCAGGAAGCTGCAACCGGGGGTCATGCACCATCACTCATATTATCATTTTCAGAATTAGAGATGTCTTACAAATAAAAATTCCCCCAATGTCCTAGGTACACTCACCTCAAAATTCAAGTTTCATTTCAATTCTTTTCATACCGTTTGGCTGAATATTAAATTTTCAACTCTATTTCTTTCTAGAACAGTTAAATGATTACAGAAGAGAACAGTCCAAGGAGACAACTGAAAGAAGGCTAGAGGGCCTCTTATCCCATGCTGTCACTCTTCAGGAGGAAGCAAGACGCCAACCAGAGGAAGAAAGTGACTTGCCTAAAGTCACACAGTGATCGAGCACCAGCCCCAGGAGTGACAGCTGGCCCATGCCATCAGCTACTTCCAAAAATGTTTCCTTCCTTGGTCCGATAGAGAAGACTTTAGAAAACACCATTTCACAAGCACTTGCCTCTCCTAATTCTGAAAGGCAAGTTAAACAAGGGATGAGATTATGTTAGCTTCATGGGCTTTGTTCTTATGTTCAGTTTCTACCCTCAGAAACCCAGGCTAAAGGTAATATTTGTGCTCTTCGAAGAGGCTGGTAAGATATTTGCACTTTGAAGCACAGTGAGATAACGCTTCAGCTGGTTAGTCCTATCAGGACTGGGAAAATATATCCACAGCAAAACAATGATTTTGGAAATTTTGTGGCCAAAGCCAATAGGTATGTTCAAAACTCTTGTGAAGAGCCCCTAGTTGTCCTGACATTTATGTTTATGAATGTTCTCTTACTCCTCAGTTATCTTCTGAAAATAGGTTATTTCTGATAAAAACAAGAATTAACCCAACACATTGGTGTATTTCCAAGCTCATATTCAATGTCTCCTCCATGAGGTTCCGCTGTAGATCTTTTCACCCATCTTCCCTCCTGTGGCCTCCACCCTGTCCTCCCAAGGTTGACCTATGCTTGCATTTCTGTCTGATTGGCTAGAACAGGTGCACCTACAGGAAAATCTGACACAGAATCTTTTCCAGCCCCTAATACTGAGTCTGAAACCTCTAAAATTCAAATCCAATCTGTAGTCATTGACGTGGAAGACTTGCTAAATCAATTCCTTTTGTGATATAAAAACACATAAAACTTGCTTTCTTAACCACCTTTAAGTACACAGTGCCGATGTGAACTATACGTATATTGTGCAACAGACGTCTAGAACTCTCATCTTACCTAACTGAAACTCTACACCCACTGAACGATTTCCAAATTTCTGTCCCCTCACAGCCCCTGGTAACCACAATCTGCATTTTGTTTCTGTGAATTTGACTACTTTAGATACTGCATTATAAATGGAATCGTGCAGTATTTGACTTTTGGTGACCGACTTATTTCATTCAGTAATATTCCCTGAAGCATTTTTCTTAAAGAAAGATTGTATTCATTTATTTGAGAGAGAGAGAGAGAAAGCGAGAGAGCACAAGGGGTGGGGAGGGACAGAGGGAGAAGCAGGCTCCCCGCTGAGCAGGGAGCCTGACTTGGGTCTCAATCCCAGGACCCTGCGATCATGACCTGAACCAAAGGCAAACGCTTCACTGACTGAGCCACCCAGGCGCCCCAGCCCCCACCCCCCAAAGCATTTAACATGCACTAATCTACCCAACAATCATGAGGTGAGGGCCTAGTACTGGCTACTGTCCCAGGAATTACTGTTGTACTAGAAAAATCTACTTGTAAAACAACAAAAAAAGCAGCCTGGATTTGTCAAGTGTTTATGTTTATATATTATGCCATTATCATTAAAAGCAGGGTGTCTGGGTCTCAGCACTGCTGACATTGGGGGTTGGATAATTCTTTGCAGAGGGGGAGCTGTCTTCTGCATTGCAGGATGTTTAGCATAAAATCTCTGGCCTATGCACTAGACACCAGTAGACACCCCCAGCTGTGATAACCAAAACTGCCAAATGAATGTCCTTTGTGGGACAACCTTGGGCCAGTAAGTTAATTTCTAAAAGCAGTAAAATGAAAGCAACACTACCGACTTCCTGAGGTTTGTATAATGACTAGTAAATAACACACGAAGCTACCTGGGAAACAGCAGGCACGAAATAAATGAGTCATCACTTAATAACAATATTACACCAAGGAGATGAAATTGATTAGCGGCCTATTGATTATGATTCATTAATGTAACATTGGACACAGATTCGCCGGATGGGACTGTAATATTTTTATTCTACATCTGGTTCTACCTCTGATTTGCGAGTGATGTTGGCAAAATCCCTGAGACCGTGTCTCTGGGTCTCAGTCTCACCCACTGTGAAGGAGATTAAATAAACTTGCCCTGCGTACTTCATGAGGTCATAATGAGGTTAAGATGATATAATAAAAGGAAGGTACTTTGAAAGTCGAAATGTATTACAACTGCAAGTCTTTGCTATTACCATATAAGGTTTTTGTAGTCTTTAAGGAGATATAATTCATGTACTCCCTAATTCACCCATTTGAAACTTACCTTTTGGTGACTTTCCTTATATTTACAAGGTTATACTATCTCACCACTATCTAGTTCCGTAATATTTTTATTATCTCTCAAGGAAGTCACCTACCTATTAGCGGTCACAGCCCTGACTGTCCTCCAACTCAGACCCAGGGGAACTAATCTAACTTTTCACAGATTTCATAAATTTGCCTGTTCCGTAAGTGTCATGCAAACTGACAATGATACGAATTTAGTGTGTATAGTTTTATAATCTTTTATACATGAATATTTAGTTGTCTTTATTGGACGTCTCCTCTATAGTGGGGATAAAGCTCAGCATGTGCTCAGTGCTTGGGAGATGGGTGAGAGGCAGACTTTCTTGCCCGCCCCCCCCCCCACTGGAATGTTAACAGTGGTTATTCCTGGGTTATAGGAATACAGATTATTTTTGTTACCCTCACTCCATTCCAGAGTGTACATTGCTTTTATTCATGGGGAAAATATGTTGTTTAGTCTCATTTTTAAGAGCTAAGTACTGGAATTCAGGAAGAGCACAGTGGAAGCGACCTCGACTCTAGGAGTACGGCGGTGTCTAAGTGTGGACATCCTGAAGAAGGAACAGTGTTTCCAAATTATTGTGGATCTGAAATTCCTAAGAGAAATATCCAGAGACTTCTGGTGGCATACATTTATGAGAAGAAAAAGAAATCGTATCTGATATTTTTATTAAGTTCTTTTCTGTGTCCTGGATAATTTGATTCAGTTTAATGAAATTAAGAGATTAGTCAGGAAGAAATAAAACACTGTCTTTCTTTCGATATGTTCTTTCCAGAGCCAAGAAAAATTGAGGGGGGGCAAGGTAGGAGCAGTCATGTCCTCCAGTTCCTCCATCTGCCCTGTCCTTGACTCTGACCTTCTGGCTACTGAGTGAGGCACACAGACCACCTGTTCATATCCTTCTTGAGCCACACGCTTCTAGAGTGGGAGCTTGGACTCATTAAAACAGTGCTCACTATCAGGGCTTGTTTCATTTTGTTCTGCTGCCTTATATTTCAAGTTTAAATGCCTACTATTTATCAACTTTTATTATGGATTTACTCTGCAACAACAAAAAAAGTAATTTAAGAAATACTAATCTCCCTCCTCCTGGAGCGACAATTCTAACTAAGCCGTTAAAGGTTCTGAGATGCCCGGTGGTAAAGAAACCTGCTGCACTTTGTTTAATCCAGTATTGTCCCAACTCCTATTTTAGCACTTGATTGTTTATTTTACTGTGGTAAAATATGCAAAAGATGAAAATGTACAATTCAGGGATAGTAAGCGCACTCATAATGTGGTACAACTATCTGCACTATTTCCAGAACTTCGTAATATCCCAAACACAGATTCCGAACCCATTAAGCAGTGTCTCTGCATCCCCACCTGGGCCCCTGCTAACCTCTACTCTGTTCTCTCTCTGTGAATTTGCCATTCTACATACCTCATATGACTTGCAATCATATGTTTATCCTTTGGGGTTTGGCTTATGTCACTCAGCATAACATTTTCAAAGCTCATCCACACTGTCACGTATGTTAGAAATTTCATTCTGTTTATGGCTGAGTAACCTGTTGTTTTGTATGCTACACATTTTGTCTATTCGTTCATCTGTTGCTGGACACTTAAGTTGTTTTAAACTTTTGGCTATTGTGAATTGTGCTGTTATGAACATTGGTGTACAAGTATCTGTTTGAGACCCTGTTTCCACTTCTTTTGAATTAATCCTTAGGACTGGACTTGCCAGCCCATATGGTGATGCTCTGTTTAATTTTTTTGAGGAATGGCCAAACCGTTTTCCATGTGACTTATAACACTTTACATTCCCACCAGCAAAGCGCCGATTTCTGCACATTCTCACCAATACTTGTTATTTTGTTGTTCGGCTAATAGCCACTCTAATGGGTGAGTGCCCATACTTATTTTGAGACAGAATACTTTTGTTCTAGGAGTCCCATCAGTAACCCAAGGAGCTAGTTAAGGTCACGTAGAAGGCACTTGAACAATGCTGGGTGGTCCATTCGACATGTGTGATATACTACATTCCAACTATACTCACATACATGTCAGACACACTTTTCTTTTTTTTTTTTTAAGATTTTTAATTTATTCATTTGAGACAGAGAGCACGTGAGAGCACAAGCAGCAGCGAGGGGCAGAGGGAGAGGGAGAAGCAGACTCCTTGCGGAGCAGGGAGCCCAATCAACGCTGGGCTAGATCTCAAGACCCTGGGATCATGACCTGAGCAGAAGGCAGACACTTAACCAACTGAGCCACCCAGGTGCCCCCGGGACACACTTGTCTTTTAAAGAATTCTCAATAAGGGCTTTTACCTCCTTTATACCAGGGCAGTAGACACCACCAACATATTCAATATCTTGATTCCTATTTTTTATATTACTGTTGTTTTTTAAAATATATTCTAGGTTAGTTTCTCCTCACACCATAGCCCTGTCTAGCATAAAGGGCAGAGATTACACAGGTGTAAATGCCTGTATCTCCCTCTCACCTTTACCCATTTTGTCCATCCTCCCCACCTTCCTCCTCTCTGGCAACCATCAGCTTATTCTTTGTATTTATAGGTCTAATTCTCTTTGTTTACTCATTTATTTGTTTTTTTTTAGATTCTATATATAAGTGAAATCATATGGTATTTGTGTTTCTCAATCTGACTTATTTCACTTAGTGTAATATCCTTTAGATCCACTCATGTTGTTACAAATGATAAGATATAATCCTTTTTTATAGTTTTGCAATACTATATATACATATATATGCCACATCTTCCTTATCTATTCTTCCTTGATGGACACCTGGGTTGCTTCCATATTTTGGCTATTGTTAATAATGCTGCAAAAAAACATAGGTGCATATATATCTTTTGAAATTAGTTTTTGTTTTCTTTGGGTAAATAGTAGTGGAAATACTAAATCATAAAGTAATTCTATTTTCTTGAGGAAGTGCCATACTGTGCTCCATGGTGGTTACACCAGTTTGCATTCCCATCAACAGTGCACAAGGGTTCCTTTTTCTACACATCCTCCTAAACAGTTGTTATTTCTTGTGTTTTTTTTTTTAATTTTAGTTATTGTGACAGGCATAAGGTGATACCTTATTGTAGTTTTAATTTGCATTTGCCTGATGATAAGTGATGTTGAGCATCTTTTCATGCATCTGTTGATCATCTATATGTCTTCCTTAGAAAGATGTCTCTTTGCATCCTCTGTCCATTTTTAAATCAGATTGTTTGGGTTTTTTTGTTTTTGAGTTGCATGTCTCCTTTATATATTTTGGATATTAACCCTTATCAGAAATATCATTTTCAGGGGCGCCTGGGTGGCTCAGTGGGTTAAGGGTCTGCCTTTGGATCAGGTCGTGATCCTGGGATCCTAGGATTGAGCCCCACATCAGGCTCCCTGCTCAGTGCTGAATCTACTTCTCCCTCTCTCTCTGCCCCCACCCCATTCATTCTCTCTCTCTCTCCCAAATGAATAAATAAATAAAAAAAAAAAAAGAAATTCTGGGATGCCTGGGTGGCTCAGTGGTTGAGCATCTGCCTTCAACCCAGGGTGTGATCCTGGAGTCCTGAGATCGAGTCCCACATCTGGTTCCCTGCATGGAGCCTGCTTCTCTTTCTGCATATGTCTCTGCCTCTCCCTCTCTGCATCTCTCATGAATAAATAAATAAAATCTTTAAAAAAAGAATATCATTTGCAAATAGAAGATAAAGTCTTTATTTATTTATTTTTTTTTTTTAGAAAACTGTTTTTTTTTTTTAAATTATTTATTTATTTATGATAGTCACAGAGAGAGAGAGGCAGAGACACAGGCAGAGGGAGAAGCAGGCTCCATGCACCGGGAGCCTGATGTGGGATTCGATCCCGGGTCTCCAGGATCGCGCCCTGGGCCAAAGGCAGGCGCTAAACCGCTGAGCCACCCAGGGATCCCAAGATAAAGTCTTTAAAAGGGTAATTAAAATTCAGTGAGGTCATTGGGATGGGCCCTAATCCAATAGGACAGATGTCCTTATAAGAAAAAGAAATAAGTACATAGACACACACAGAGGGAAGACCATGTAAGGACACAGTAAGAAGGTAACCATCTGCAAGCCAAGGAGAGAGACCTCAGAAGAAACCAACTCTATTGACACACACCTGATCTTCAACTTCTAGCCCTCAGAACTGTGAGGAAATACATTTCTGTTGTTTAAACCACCCCATCTGTGATTCTTTGTTATAGCTGCCCTCAGAGAAAATCACCAAGGGCAAGACCACTTTAAGGACCACAAGAATGAAGGATTTCCAGGGTCAGAGTCAGGTGCCAGCCCAGCTAGTGAGGATCTTAGGATTCATGATTGCAAAAGATAGAAATTTGTTGGCAAATGACTTCTGAGCTCTCTCTCAAGAAGAGCAGACCACCCTCTCTGCTCACTTGGCCACTTGCACATGGTCTCCTTTGGCTGCCCCCAAATCACAAGCTCCTTAAACAAATCTACAGAACCTTTGAAATCAGCATCTCCACAGCTAACCAACTAAAACACTAATAAGATACTGACTTTAATAGAAATTCCTAGGGAAAAATGTGCTAGATTAATGTAGGTTGGGTCAGTTTTCCATTCTAATAGTTGTGATTGGGAATGCTAGAAGAGTAGAGAAAGGCAATGGGTATAGTTCTAGGTCACATACTTTCATGGAAAGAATAGGTTCGTTTTAATTTTATTTTATTTATTTTTAATGATTTTATTGTTTATTCTGTGAAAAACACAGAGAGAAAGGAAGAGACATGGGAAGAGGGAGAAGCAGGCTCCCTGCAGGGAACCCAATGTGGGACTCCATCCCAGGACCCCAGGATTATGACCTGAGCCAAAAGCAGATGCACAATCACTGAGCCACCCAGGCGTCCTAACAGGTTCTTTTTCAAAGGAACTATGTATGAGTGGAGAGAAAATTCTATCCCTGACTTGGAAAGAAAAGTCTCCATTGCATCAGATCCAACTAAAATCCAGAAGAATGGATTTGGGACTCAAACTTGTAAGAACTTCACTCTTCTAGGGGTATAGGACTAATAATTGGGCCAGGCCTACCAGGCCTAGAAAGTGAAATGTATAAATCAAGAGAGCCTGAATTCAAACAATTCAGGGAGGTAGAGAGGCCTGTGGACTATAAGAAAATGGAAACCTGTTGTCCTTGGGAAGAACTATGAAGTCACTTACAACATCTCCTGGAGGAGCTGTAGTGTTTCACCTGCTCTGATAATAGCCCACTTTCTTTTCAGAGAAGTCTCCCCCAACATCACGTAGTTCTCTTGAGGTTACAATCCACAGTAGCCTTCTTTTCTCACGCTACTAGGATATGTAGGTTCAGAATCAAGAAATACTCTAGTGTATACATTATTCAAAATAATTCAAATAAGTTATTAATACAAAATCAAAGCTCAGTTAGATAGCTTTCAGTAATCAGGAGACACACTTCATCTTATTATTGCTAACAGTTTTCAAACATAGGATATCAGGTGGACAAGACAGTGACCCCTGAGGAGGGGCTGTCACATGCAGTGAGCCCTATGATTGCTCCAGCTTACTAAGAAGGGCGAGTTTCCCAACCTCAGAGTGGGAGGGAGGAAGCCGGGTGGAGCCTGCCATATTCCTGAGTTGTACAAACAGACTTGAGAGTTCTAGGAGGTCAAGAAGCATCACAGGAGACAGTGTTGAAAAAGAGAGAGTAAGAGGGCGAACCCCAGACACATACAGATGGTCCCCTCAAGTCTCAAGCTAAGTACTGATCAGGAAATAGGTATAAGAAAACTATCCCAAGCCAGGAAAAGAACAAAAAGTATTAAAGAGAAGAATCACCAAAGCCTACATGGGGTTGGCAAGAGTGTGTGTTCCTACCAGCTAGAGTTGAAAAACCTGGGGGTGCTCGGGCAGCTTAGTCAGTTAAGCGTATGACTCTTGACTTCAGCTTAGGTTATGATATCAGAGTCATGAGATTGAGCCCCGCCACGGACTCCTTGCTGGGCAGGGAGTCTGCTTGAGATTCTCTCCCTCTTCCTCTACCCCTCTCCCCAGCTATGAACTCACATGGGCTCTCACTCTTTCTCTCTCTCTCAAATAAATAAATAAATCTTAAGAAAGAGAAAAAAGAATGAACTCTTGGTACACGCAGCAACGTGAATAAACCACAAAATATTTGTGCTGAAAGCAGCCATACAAAAAAACCTAGTACTTACTCTACAATTCTATTAATATACAAATCTATAGCGGCAGAAAGCAGGTAAATGGTTTTCTAGAAATGGTAAGCAAAGACGGGAGAGGTTATAAGGAGAAACAAGGAAACTTTGGGGTCTGATGGATATGTTGGGTATTTTGATCATGGTGATTGTTTTATGAATATATTAATATGTCCAAGCTTGCCACTTGTATCCAGTGTATGGTAGGTCAATTATACATCGATATCATGGGGGAGGTCTAACAGAAGAAAATGGATAAAGCAATCTATAGGATAGTTTGATAGTAAAATAATGCATATTGCATTTTTATCTCAATGCCCAAAATATAAATGCATGGAAAGATATGGAATATTTGCTAGTGTGCTGGGCACTCTTTATGTCCTTTACCTACAATAAATCATTTGAAACTCACAGCAACTCCATGAGAGGAATATTATTATTATCCTCAAGAAAAAAAAACTGAAGCACTGAGAGGTTAATGACCGGCCCAAGATCACACAGCTCAAAGCATGAGAACCAGTCTCAAAGGCAGGCAGTTTGGAGCAAGGATCCACGCTCTTGGCAGCTACACTGTATCATCTCCTTGGAGGAAGGCAACTAGCGTTTACTGAGCATCTACCATGTACCATACATTTTACTTAGTACCTTAGTGTTTGTTGTACAGCTTAATGTTCATAATTGCTCAGAAAGATATATTATTCCATTTTTTATTCCATTTTTTAGGAAGAAACAGCCTAAATTCAGATAATGACCTACAGCGATTTGTGTGTGTGTGTGTGTGTGTGTGTGTGTGTGTGTGTGTGAACATAAACCTTGTTTGGTCTGCCTCACCTTTCATGGCTTGTTCACCAGTCTGTTTCCTATTCACCTTCATGTCCTATGTTCCTGATTTAATCCCTAAAGCAGCTATGAAATAATAGACACATTCCCTATCCCACGACATAAAGAAATGGAAAATTATAAATGGATGGATGGAGCAGAGTGATTCCCAGCTCTTGAGAAAAAAACAAAAACACAACTAATTATTCCCACCTCAGGAGGTTGAGTTCAAGCCCCCAGTCCTTGCCCATAGGCTGGATTCAGCAACTCACTTCCAAACTTTAGAGTATGGAAAAAGAAAAATCATGACTTTACTAGGGAGAAATCTGGCAAACATTACCTTGACCACATGATCAAAATGAACACCTCAGTGTCATTATATGGATGTCAGGGACTCCCTGAAATGATAGGATGAGCAGGGCATGTCACTTCATTCTTCCCCCCAAAACTCCAAATTGCAGGATAATTTTAAGAAAATACATCAGACAAACCCATATTGAAGGCCATTCTAGAAAATATGTGGCCAGTACTCCTCAAATCTATCAAAGTCGTGACAAACATGGCAGGACAGAAATGGTTAGAGACCAGAGGAGCCCAAGGAGTCACGATGACTAAATGCAATGAGGTATCATGTGTTGAATTCTGGGCCAAAAAAGTGTGTGTGTTGTGGGGGAAGGGTCTGTAGTGAAAAACTGGTAGAAGCAAATAAAGTCTGCAGTTCAGCAGTAGGGTACCAGTGTTAGCTTCTTAGTTTTGGGAAGGGTACCCCAAATGTAAAGTGAAATGGTAACATTCGTGAAAACGAAAACCAGGTGAGGGGTATCTAGGAATTCTCTGTACTATTTCTGCAACTTTTCTGTAAGTTTAAAATTGTTCCAAAATAGGATTTATTTTTAAAGAATCTGATTTAGTAGCTCTTGTTCAGGCAAAAGCAGCGAGATATTTAGGGACACTGTGGATGCAGCTTGGCTTTCAGACCATCCAGTGTTGCTGACGGGTCCTTTGGTCCTGCACTCCGGTCTCCAAGCACAAGCCCGAAGTCTAGTGAGTGCCAGGCGGCTGATGTTAGCATTCTGTTAGGGTGGCTTAAACATTGACAGCTTTAGTTTACTTCTAAGTAGAAAATTGACCTCAGGTCTTGTGTCCATAAAGAGGGTAAGGGTGGGTGTTCTTTCATTAATTTTGGCATCCATTGATAATCTGATTTGATAACATTCCAGAAGAGTTTGGAATGAAGTAAAAAAAAAAAAAACAAAAAAACAAACAAAAACAGAAAAACTCTGGGTGTACTGGGTTGCTGCTCTGGTAAGAAGGACAGAGTTCTGGTTCCTACACTCACGGTGTGAACTTGAGCAAGATTCTCAACTGAGAGCAACTTGGAAGATAAATAGATGATAGATAGTAGATAGATAGATACGTAGACAGACACAGACCTTACAGGATTATCTCTGGGCAAACTCCCTTCTTTTTCTCATTCCCTCCTGGGTGGCCATCCCACCAGGCATAAGTGGTGCTATGTCAAAATTTCCAGAACTCCACATCTCTTCGTAAAATCCCACCAATCTCATATCCTAACTCTACAGAGCTGACTTTTGTTTTGTTTTTATTTTATTTATTTATTTTTTTGTTACAGAAATCATGCATTTTTTATTTGGTAATACAACAGAAATTAAGTTTCCTCAAGTTAATCTATATGTTATTATAAATCCAATATGCTAGTATTTTATTTTATTTTTTTATTTTTATTTTTTTAAAGATTTTATTTATTTATTCATGAGAGACACAGAGAGAGAGAGAGGGGCAGAGAGAGAAGCAGGCTCCATGCAGGGAGCCTGACGTGGGACTTGATCCCAGGTCCCCAGGATCACGCCCTGGGCCGAAGGCAGCGCTGAACTGCTGAGCCACTTGGGCTGCCCCTTTTTATTTTTATTTTTTTTTTAAATATAAGCAGCATTAATCAATGCTAATAAGTACTAATAGCTGCCCTGCTCAGGACAGCAGACAGGTTGTAGAGTTCCAAATAAAAGTAAGTTTAAGGGCACCCAGGTGGCTAGGCTGTTAAGCATTGAACTCCTGATTTCAGCTCAGGTCCTGACCTCAGGGTGGTAAGATTGACTCTGTGCTGGACATGGAGTCTGCTTAAGATTCTCTCTCTCCCTGTCCCTCGGCCCCTCTCCCTCCATCTTCTCTCTCTTTCTCTGTCTCTCTCTCTCTCTCTCCCTCTTTGAAAACCAAAAGTAAGTAAGTTTGGCTGAGTAGGGCAATGAGGGTGTGCTTGGGGATGGGTTGCCTATCAGATGCTGTGTAGATATAATACATTTCAAAAGTAGGCAATAAATCATATGATTTTAAAAATACTCACTTGAGACAATGCTTTAGATCACACACACACGTGTGTGTGCACAGAGAGACAGAGAAATATGTATGTATGTACATATGTTGTATGCTCCAGAGAAAACATGACCTTTTCATAGTCTAAGGATTCCAGGTATTTCTTGCTTTCACTTCCAGAAAGTACAAATGATTGCTGCTGGCGGATATTGGCTGCAAGAATTCATTAGCACGAGCATACCACATTTGGTACCAACCCAATGGAGATGACTAGCCTTGATGATATCAGAACTCTAGCCCTGTGTTGCTTTTATAAAGGCCACTCTAAAGCAGTCACATGATGAGCAGAAGTGAGGACTTGCCTGGCTTTGGGCTGCCAGGACATGATTTCACAGAGAGGTGCCTGCTGCCCTAACAGGCTCTTTCTAAGGCTGGCCAGAGCTCTTAAGGATAATGAAGATGCTCCCAGGAGAATCTACTCTAAATTGAGTTACCACTTACTTTCATTCAATTAAATTTCCTATCCCATGACTATGCTTTCATGCAAAGAGCCAAATACCTGAAGTCTTTTTTAAAAAATCTCAAAGCAAGACCTAGGTGAGAAAAAATGCTGAAAATTCATACAAAGGGTTCAGAGCAGGCTTTCTAGTTATGCACCACGATTCATGGAGCCATGATGCCTTCCTGTCTTTGCAGCCAGGCACGTACTGGGGAGTGAGGAAGGCTATGATTCTTGATGCCACCTTCTTGCTCTCCTTGCAGGACTGAGGATGGCCCTCTGACCCCCATGGTTTTCCCACAAGAAAGTCAGTGCAGCAGCTCCAAAACTTTCCAGCCCCTAGGAGGCTTCTTTGAGCCCGTGGGGCAGCAGAAGCCCCAAGTGGGTCCATTTAGGCTTTTTCCTTTATCGATGCACCTGTCAGCAGGGTTCCTTTCTGACTTGACATGGATAGTAAGTAAGATAAATGCTTCCAGAACTAAAGGCAATGGAGAATAGGACTAGTGAGTCTTTGAGAGCCTTCCCCGTGTCACTGGGAGAGAGGGGAAGGCAGTGTTCCATGGTGACTGCCCAAACCTAAGAGGCAGGAGATAATCACTCCTCAGTTTAGAAAGGAGGGAATGAAAATGACCTGTTTTTTCAAGGCAAGGTTCAAGTTGGGGCAAAATCAAACTTGCCAGAGCACTTAGCCCTTCAACTTCTTTTGTATCACAAGAAGACAATCGTTGATGGTTCTAGAGAACAGGCCCTGGGAGCTGGGTGCGGTGTGCGGGCACACTTCTCAAATGTACCTTCTCTTTCCCGAGCCTCCAGATGCCAGCAGGGGCCCCATCCATCAACACAAAGAGAGGGAACCAAATCCTAGTGCTCTTGGTCAGTGTGAACGTGTTAGCCGAACCAGAGTGCCTCAAAATCCATTTACTTGGCTAATTAACAGGAACTGCTCACCAGGACTTGCCATCACATCCTACACTAAGCCTGAGATTGGGATGGTGGCTTTGGGGTCACCCCTGGCCAGCTCACCTCTGCTCTGGTGAATCGTGATTTTATTACCTCAGTAGCCAGTCCCTGTGTTGGAAACATCACTAAAAAATTGGCTACTTAAACCTTAGAGACTTTTTTTTTTTTTGCCTTTCTCCCCTTTAATCTTGATTTTTTTTTAAGATTTTTATTTTTAAGTAGTCTCTTCCCCAAAGTGGGGCTAGAACTAACAACCCCAAGCTCAAAAGTCAGGTGCTCCACATACCAAACCAGCCAGAGACTCCTAATCTTGCTTTCATCATGCACAGATTTTTATTACGCATTTCAAAAGTATGTTAAACAATTAAATGGGCATGTGGGGACACTAGCCCAGAGGACATGGTGTAGTGCTGGCAAACAATCCCATAATAATCTTCTTACGGGAAGGAAGAAGTTCCTTATAAGAGGAAACTGAGTGTCTGTGGGGGTCAAACAACTTGCTGTAAATCACATAGTGACAATTCTGCTCTGAACCTGAGTCTGTCCTGGCTTCAGAGTCCACGAGCTGTTGGTCACCTTGACTTTCCAAAAGAATCTCAGCCAAAGGGCAACAGTGTCTGGCAAAAATCCCACCACTAGAGGCTCTTAATTCCATGTCAGGGTGGCAGCTAGGAGTTACTCTGGAGTCAGACTCCCTGAGTTTGTTCCAAATGGTGAAGCTTCTGGAAAGCTCACTTAAGTTCTGGAGGCCTCATACATTCAAGGAGGGTGATGCTGTACTTCACTTATAGAACAGTGTTGAATATCAAGTAAACAATGCACCTAAAGCATGCCTATTAAAAAAAATAATAAAGCATGCCTATTGCTAACAAAAGACAGAAATGTTAGCTGCAGTGGGGACCAGAACACGTGTCTTTGGGAAAGGCATACTTAAGTGGGCAGGTATCTATTTCTCTCCTCCCTCTTTGTCTGGAGCTACGCCACCCACTAGGAATATACTCATCCAGTGACATATGTGATGTTAAGTTTTCTTGTAGCCACATTGAAAAAGTAAAAGGGGGACGCCTGAGTGGCTCAGCGGTTGAGCGCCTGCCTTCGGCCCAGGGAGTGATCCTGGAGACCCCGGATCGAGTCCCACGTCGGGCTCCCTGCATGGAGCCTGCTTCTCCCTCTGCTTGTGTCTCTGCCTCTCTCTCTGTGTCTCTCATGAATAAATAATAAAATCTTAAAATTAAAAAAAAAAAAGTAAAAGGGACGGGTGCCTGGCTGACTCAGTCGATGGAGCGTGTGACTGGATCTCCAGCATGTGAGTCCCAGCCCCATGTTGAGTGTAGAGATTACTAAAAGAAAAAATAAAAAAGAGTAAAAGGGGGGAAAAAAAAAGTGAAAGAAAACAGGTGGAATTAATTTTAATATTTGGCAATATATTATTACTATACTTATACATTGATATAGCAATATATTTACAATTCATATGCTATGTAATATACAATATAATGTACAATTAGTATATTTAATTATCTAAAACATTTATAACATAAATAATATGTTTCATAATCTAAAATTATAATATATAATGGCTTTATATAATATACTTATAGTAATGAAGCATTATATAATAAAATTATATTATTATGATCATATACATTTATAATGTAATAATTTAGCAATATGATAAATATAATAACACATTGACAGATATAACAAATATATTTAAAATATATTTGACTTATATAGCAAAAATATTATTTCAACATGTAATCAATATAAGCCATTGCCAGCAAGACATTTTATACTCTTTTTCTCGTACCAAGTCTTCGAGATCCTGTGTATTTTAAATTTTATGAGGCACCTTAATTCACCAATCACATCTTAAATGCTCAAGAATCAATCATGCCCAGCAGCTACCACACTGGACAGAGCAAGTGTACTTGGGTTAAATGAACCTTGAGAGCAATCCTGAGAGAAAACAATGGACAAATCATTCCCCGAAGGATGAACCTATAGGGAGAATTAGAAGCAAGCCCCTCCACTTTGCTCTGGTGATGATGGGGATTGCATGCCGAGACTGTGGCTATGTTAGGAGTCTGTTTTTATTTATTACCTATTGGACTTAGTGTCCAGAAGCTCACTCCTGCCCAACACCAGTGCACAGCTGCTGTGATGCTTGAAAGCACAGGGTCAGGGACCATGGTCTTGGCTTCTCATTATCTGCTGCAGGACTTGCTCAGAGCTGGGCCACATGGGACAATCCTGGGCTTAAGGGATCCCTGGGTGGCGCAGCGGTTTGGCGCCTGCCTTTGGCCCAGGGCGCGATCCTGGAGACCCAGGATCGAATCCCACATCGGGCTCCCGGTGCATGGAGCCTGCTTCTCCCTCTGTCTATGTCTCTGCCTCTCTCTCTCTCTCTGTGACTATCGTAAAATAAAAAATAAAAATTAAAAAAAAAAATCCTGGGCTTAAACCTCATCTCCAGCCCTCATACACTGTGTTCTGTGGAACAAATCCTTAATATCTTTGAGTCTATATTTACTCTGTTTACTAGTCAAGGATTCTCTAGAGAAATGAGACCAATAGGATCTTGATCTCTACTAGATAGATATTGAGAAAGATTGATTTATTTTTTTAATTTTTTTTAAGATTTATTTATTTATTCATGATAGACATAGAGAGAGAGAGAGAGAGAGAGAGAGAGAGAGGCAGAGACACAGGCAGAGGGAGAAGCAGGTTCCATGCCGGGAGCCCGACGCGGGACTTGATCCTGGGACTCCAGGATCGCGCCCTGGGCCAAAGGCAGGCGCTAAACCGCTGAGCCACCCAGGGATCCCCAGATTGATTTATTTTAAGGAAATGGCTCACACAACGGTGGAGACTCACAGGTTGAGGATTCAGGTGAGGGTTGACGTGAAATTCAGGCTGATGTGACAATCCGCAGTCTGGATTCCTCAGACCAGCAGGTGGGAGACTCAGCACAGCTTCCACGCTGCAGTCTTGAGGCAAAACTCCTGGAAACTTCAGTCTCTACTCTTAAGGTCTCCAACTGATTGCATGCAGCCCACCCACTTAATCGTCCTTACTCAAGGTCTACTGACTTGATCCCGCCAGTAGTTGACTGCATCTGTGAATACCTTCACACAACATTAGACTGGGTGGGTTTGACCATGCAGCAGGGCACTGTACCCTAGCCAAGGTGACACCTAAAATTAACCACTCTGTAAAGTATGAATAACAATCTTGACCCCTTCAGAGGGTCTTTGCAAGAACTGAATACTTTATATAAAGCCCCCATGGTGCCCTGCACAAACAAGACATTGGAAGAGAGACAAATACAATTATTACCATCATCTCTAATTTAAATGATTTCAAGAACCAGTTAGCCTAATAATTGGAGGACCTTTCAGACAATTCTGGGGAGAATTCTGACTCCGCCTTCTAATGATGGGGACTTGGGTGAGACTTTCCTGCCCTTCTTTGGGAAAGCAGGGATTAAATGCCCATCTTTCAGAGCTGCTGAAAGCTGGAGAGAATGCACATGAAGTACACGGCACACCAGGTCCACGCACAGCTGTCACTGTGGTTGTCATTATTATAATGCAGCTCTTGAGCACCCACCACTTGACGGGGCAAAGCCCATGTCAGAAACATTTCAGGACAGCCCAATGGGGAGCGTGGTTAACAAGCAGCTCTGTCCAAAGGGCTCGGAGTAAAAATAAACAGTGACAGTCATAGCTTGCACACAGCCCTTGTCGTGTGCAGGGCCCTGTCCTTAGTGCTTTACAGGTGTGAACTCTCTTACTCTTCCCAACAAGGCTGTGAATCAGATGCTTTCCTGTGACTTACTTCGTAGAAGAGGAAACTGCCTCACAGAGATGATGGGCGACTTGCCGGGGTCCCACTGCAGTCACAGTCGCAGAGGCTGGGATCCACACCTGGGCAGATGGCTACGGCATCCACTCTCCTCACTGCTACCAGTGTACCCAGCGTCGTGGAGGGGGCCTTAGCTCAGGAAACCAGAGTTCGTATCATTTGGTACCTTTAGATTATTTTATGGAGTCCTTCAAAAGCTTTAGGGAAACCTGCTTGTCTGATTGTTAAAATCATTCATTTAGTCACTCATTTGTTCAGGTCACAAGAGTACATTGCAAGCCCAGAGCAAATCCTTAAGAAATGCCTCCAATAGGGGTACCTGGGGGCCTCAGTCGGTTGAGCGTCCAACTCTGGGTTTTAGCTCAAGTTGTGATCTCAGGGTGGTGGGATCAAGCCCCCACATCAGGCTCTGCACTCAGCAGGGAGTCTGCTTCTCCCCCTCTCTCTCTACCACCTCTTGCCCCCACTCAGTCACTCAAATAAATAAAATTTTTTAACACAATTAAAAAGAAATGCCTCCAATATAACCCCTGTGAACAAACAAGGCATAGGCATTGGGTGATTAGCTCCCGAAGGGTAGGCACAGACAGAAGGGCCTTTAAAAGAACTCAGAGTGATGGGGAACCCTAGTGGTTGCGGAAGTCTCCACAAAAACAGTGGGCCACATCATTGTCACTGTGGGTCTAGGAGGATGTGCACAGAAACAGTAACATATGCAAGTGTCCCACTCTGCTGATAAATGGAGAGACCTGCTGATGAAGCCTGGAGGATGAGATGGACACAGGGAGGTTCGGTTTCTGTGCCCGCCACGGCCAGGCTTGCCACGTGAGGGCTCTAACGGCTTCTCTTCCTGACACCTGTCCATAGGTGAATGGTCATTATGCTTGGGATCAGCTTCAGGAAGCTGGTCAGAACATAGAGAGCGTGCATCTTCTCCCGCACAAAATGACACAGGCTCGGAGACAGCTCCTCTGCCTTCCCAGGGGCAGACAGTGTGTGCTGGCCTCGTGCAGTTGGAGGGCCCCCTCTGTTCTGACACCTGTGGCACGGTGGTGTGGTGGCTAAGAGTGTGAGTTTTGAGGACAAACACATGTGGTTTCAGATCCCTGTTCTTCCCATCTCCACTGTGTGTGGGCAAGGAATGGGTTTAATCATCTTAGTTTTATCAACCCTAGGAGAGAGCCTGTTAGGGATTAACTTGTGCCCCCTAACATTCACATGTTGAAGCCCTAACTCCCAATGTGACCATATTTGGAGATAGAGATAATTCAGATCAAAGAGATCATAAGTTGAAATACTACTCAGCCACCAAAAAAAAAAAAAAAAAAAGAAAGAAAGAAAGAAAGAAATCTTGCCATTTGCTGTGACGTGGATGGAACTGGAGGGTATTATGCTAAGCAAAATAAGTCAATCAGAGAAAGAGAATTATCAGAGGATCTCACTCATATGTGGAATTTAAGAAACAAAATAGAGGATCATAGGAGAAGAGAGGAAAAAATAAAACAAGATGAAATCAGAGAGGGAGACAAACCATAAGTGACTTTTAATCATAGGAAACACACAGAGGGTCGCTGGAGGGGTGGGGGGTGGGGAGCTGGGTAACCGGGTGACCGGCATTAAGGAAGGCTCATGATGTGATGAGCACTTGGTATTATATAAGACTGATGAATCACTGACCTCCACCTCTGAAACCAATAAGATATTATATGTAATTAATTGAATATAAATTTTAAAAAAGAAGATGGAAGACAAAAAACTAAATAAATAAATAAAACCTTCCAAGGTTTTGGGGGGCCAGAAAAAAAAATAAAGACGTCCTAAGTGTATATCCCTAATCCAATATGACTGGTGTCCCTATAAGAAGAGGAAGAGACATCAGGAGTGTGTGTATGCACAGAGAAAAGGCCATGTGAGCACGCAGCGAGAAGGTGGCCATCTATGAGCCAAGAAGACAGGTTTCACCAGAAACCAGCCCTGCTGTACCTTGACCTTGGAATTCCCAGCTTCCAGAGCCATGAGAAAGTAAATTTCTATTGTTTAAGCCAATCAGTCGGTGGAATTTTGTTATGGCAGCCGGAGCACACTAATACAGGGACCAGCATCATCATGCCCAACTTCTTGGATTAACTTAAGATCATGCACTTAGCACAGCAGCTGGCAAGTAGAAAGCACTTGATGAATGCTTATCTCCATCATCATCATCATCATCAGAATGTCATATATCCCAGAAGACATTCAGTGCTGATTTCTCCCAGGGAACGGGTGCTCCCCATTCAGTCATATCCTATCTTAACCTCCTCCAACATTTTCATCAACAGTCATCAGCCATCGAACTTTCCCAACACCTCACTCCTTACCAGGGTGAAGCCCTGTGATTGTTGCTGACTCAGGGCAGCATGCTCTCATCCACTGACCCTTCCCTACTCTGGCCAGGGGCCGGGGGGTGTCCTCTTCATAAACGTGTCTGGCTTAGCGGGGAGTGAAACTCGTGGTCTACTAGACGCACCCAACAGAAAAGGCTTCACACATTGGCAAAGTCCTTCCAGAATGCAGAAGCTGTGTGAGACCACAGGCTGGGAATGGGCTCAGGACGCTGTCACACAGCAAGAACAGAGGTGGGACACCCGCTTGAGGCATGAGCAGGGTGGGTGAGGACCTCGGGGGTTTTCTCTGAGATCAAGCATCGGAGATCATGAGCAAAGCGGTCACCAAGTCTGAGGATGAGGACAGGTGAAAGAAAAGTCCAGAATCCTAGAGCCATTTGAAACTGGGTTGAGAAAGGAAGAGGTATGGAGATGAGGAGGGTGTCCCAACAGCATTAGCAAAGCACTGGTTTTCAGGGACTGTTGGAGAGCCCAGAGCCCATGTCCCCTGTGTGTACCTTTTCTGTCCTGAAAGATGTGATATATAGGGGCGCCTGGGTGGCTCAGTCAGGTAAGCATCTGCCTTCACTCAGGTCATGATCCCAGGGTCCCGAGATGGAGCCCCACAGCCCGCTTCCTGCTCAGTGGGGAGTCCACTTCTCCCTCTCCTGCTGCCCTGGCTCATGCTCTCTCCCTCTCTCTCTAATAAATAAATGAATAAAATCTTTTAAAAAAAAGATGTGATATTTGGAGGTTATCATTCATTCAACAAATACTGACTGAGTGCCTACCCCATATGGGCAGTTTGCTAGGTCCTACAGGATAAGTCAGAATAAGGAAAAAGCTAGAACGTAACAACGTACCAAGGACTAGAACAGGTGAGAAAGTGTGTATGGGTTGAGTGTGTTGGGGCACAGGAGAGAATGGAGCTTCCCTCCCCTTAAAAATGATTTATCAACATAAATTTTTTAAAAAAATTGTTAAAGGGGAATTTCCACATTAGTGAACAATGCTGACTACCTCAGGGAGGTGTTGCAGGAATTAAATTTGAGGAAGTGACTGAAGCCCAGCCCCTGAGCACCTGAGCACTCAATACATATCACAGACCCTCCCATCCCTTCCTTCTGGGAAGACAGAAAGAAAAGGCACAGAAGGATTTTCTCTTTTGTAAAAAATCCACCCCATGAAATACAAGTATCAGAAACAATGAAAAGGGATAAACCCAGAAAGACACATTTACACGTAATAGGGAGTCTAAAATGAAAAAAAAAAAAAAAAACCCTGCCCATATAGAATGAACTAAGAAAACATTGCGACACCAAAGGGAAAGTTGGTGCCAGCTCATAAACACACCTGCAGTGCAGGAGATTCAGCAGCAAACGAGCAAATTACCAACAACGAATTCTGAAAAATTATGAGCATTAAGGGAACGTGGAGGAAAAGCACCTGCTCCAGTCGGCCCCGCCACGTGCTGCCCGCACCTGTCCCGCACTTATGGGAGAGAAGAGAGGGCTTCTGCAGTAGAAAAGCTGACAGCCCCTGGGCTAAGACCTTGTCTGGGAAGAAAGGGTATTCAAGGCAATTTCCCTCTTTTTGAGACACAGCCCTCTTTCCGAATTGGATGAAAGCTGGGAGCCCTCTCTTTAAAACCATGCAAGTTTAGGGGTTCACCTACTTCTCAAAGTCCATCCCTGGAGGGCCAGGAGAAGCACCCCTTATTCTCGCCATAAAAAAGAAATAGTTCTGTAAGCAATCATATTGAGATATATGAATGTAACAAATCAATGTATTGTACAACTTAAACTGACACAACGTTACATGGGAAATATATTTCAATTAAAACACACACACACACGCACACACACACCAACCCTGCTTGAGAGTGTGTCTGGGGACAGCTGGTGGAGAAAGTCCCTTGGGTCTGTATTTCTCAACATTGGCTGCACACTGGAGTCATCTGGAGACTAATGTGGGGGATTGGAGGACCAACGGACCCTGAAAAGTCTGAGCCAATTGGTCGAGGTGCAGCCTGGGCATTCGAAGCTCTCAGAGCTCCCCAGGTGGGTGTTACCCGTGCCTGGGCTGGGATCTAAGGATGAGCAATGGGTGTTATTCTATATGCTGGCAAATTGAACACCAATAAAAAATAAATTTATTAAAAAACAATAAGGCATTAGGAGAAAAGATTGCACTTGACGGGATGAGCACTGGGTGATATGCCATATGTTGGCAAATTGAACTCCAATAAAAAAAAAAAAAAGACCACGGGATGAGCACTGGGTGTTATTCTGTATGTTGGCAAATCGAACACCAAAAAAAGTAAATTTATTATTAAAAAAAAGACCAAAATTCCTAAGGAAAAAAAAAAAAAGAAAGAAAAAGAAAGATTGCAAGGATCAGGGGAGGGGCAGGAGCTAAGTCTGTGGGAGAGGAGGAGCAGGACCGTGTCAGACACAACAGGAAACCAAACCCAAACTTGAAAAATGTTACTCCCCTTGAAAATCAACATACGTGAAATAATGAGCACTGAGCATAAGGGGATAAGTGGTGATGACAAAGATTGTTCTGAACACCATTGAGGGAGGCACGGACATTCCCAGAACTCTGAAAAACAACCTTGATGCAGAAGACTGAAGGTTGAGCAATGCTGAACGTGCCCCTCCCCCAGCAGATCCAATTCATAGCCAAACTACATTAATAATGAAAGTCTCAGTAGAGGCACTAATGGAACCCAGGAAGTGAAAAGAAAAACCACGGAAAGGAACAAAGCCATTGAATAATAGGGCGGGTATTAGTGAGGCTTCTCCCAAGAACTTGGAAATAAAATATTTCCCTGAGAGAGAGAGAGAGAGAGACTGTGAAGTCAGAACAGACTGAACTTGACAGTAGCTGTTGATACCAACATTCTCCAGGAGAGAAGAGAGGGTGGGGAAGTCTGGGAAGAGGCACCCCAGAATTGTTCTGGGGAGCCAGCGCTCTGGCCAAGGACTGGGGGGTCAGTGTGAGAAGTCGGGTGGTGCATCAGTCAGGCTGGAACCTTAGATGTTCAGATCCAGTGATGCCTCTTGTTCTGGCGCACGCATCAGACACCTTCTGATCGCATTTCATTCTCCGTGTGGCACGCCCTCGGTCTACATGCCCTGGCCGGGAGGCTCTTACAGTTCTCAGGGACGTGGTACGTACCTGGAGTCCTGATCTCATATTAGTCTCCAGGGTTTGATGATGCCCATTTCCCCAGAGGCAGGTTTGCTCTCAGTCTTTCTAACCAATTGGATTCTGAGCCTGCACGGTTGAGGAACAGTTTCTGGATCATAGATGACCCTTCTGTTAAATGTCTTGGGAAATAGCTTCTTGGCATGGCATGGGCTATGCCTCCCATCCCCGTTAGAGATTCCTGCAAGGATATTACAAGTCACAGAGACAGCAGGAAGCCCCACGTGACATTACCATCTATGGACACATTCCTTTCTGGCATGTTCTTGCCAGAAGAGAAACATCATGTGGGATCTGGAGACGGATTGTTGATGATGTTTATAGACTGTGAACGTACATAAAGCCACCGTGTACTTAAAAATCATTAAAATGATAAATTTTGTGTTGTCCATACTTCACCACAAGAAAAAAGAAAGTCACAAGGGAGTGGGTGGAGCTTCTGCCTGGAAGGAATGTCTTAGATCATATACTGGGGCCACCTGGCTAAATCCTGTACCGTGTGGCTGTTAGCCCTTGTAGCTGAAATGGGAGGAATGACACAGAGATCAAGGACATGGATTTGGGGCTCAGAGAGTAGCACAGGAGAAAGAACAAGCCTTGTTGGAGAGGAGGGTGGTCAGATGCCCAAGAATCTTGCCCCGAACACTGGAGACATGCTCCCAAATTAATAGACCACTGGTTCATAGATCATTATTGAATGGGGAAGAATCACCGGGGGGGGGGGGGTGCAGCTCTTGGGCAGAGCCAGAGGCTGCATTTCTAAGTTCCCAGGTGATGCCCATGCCGCTGATTGGTGGAGCCTGCTGTCAGAAGCACCGCTGTAGAGGTTCTATGGTTCTCCATGAAAGGCTGGTTGGTGCTTCCTCAGAAATAAACGCCCCGGTGACTTGGAACACTTGCAGGCAAACCGTGTTGGAGCTAATTAGACTTCTTGTCCTATGATGGCCTAAGGTCTGTAGATCTACAGATAAAAGTAATGTCTACACACCATTACTCATCCAGGGCCAACACAGATGGGATTCACTGTTCTAAAGTACCGATTTTATTATCATTCAAGTATGGTGAGGCCCACAGATCAGGAGACAATGGTCAATGGAACAATAATTTATTACTCAGGGTTTACAAGAGAAGGGAGCATGCCATGGGGTGGGGGGCACACAGGGAAGCACCGTGGTTTGTCAGGAGGCAGAGGGAGTGGAACAAGTGGGCAGGATGTGGGCAAGAGCCTTTACTGTGGTTTCAGTGGGATTTGATGGAAACATCAGGGGCTAGATTAAGAGCCAACCAGAAGGACGCAAGGCACTTTCGTAGTGAGCTGGTTTTCCCATCCACCGTTGGTGCCCACCTCACTCCCCGCTGTCTCCCACTTAGGTCTCCCCTCTGCCTAGGCTCACTCCCTTGGACATTAGAACCTAGTTATGTTCCCACCTTCAGAATTCTCTTTTGGGTGCGTTGAAAATAGGGGAGCAGTTGAGGAAGGCTGTTGTATTTAGAATTTTGGAATTTGTCAGATGTTTAGCAAACTCCCCTCTGACTATGGAAACTCTCTGTGGCATTGGCAGGACTCAGTGCCCTGCCACCTGCTATGGAAACCAAAGTGGAGAGATTGGGCTCCCATCCTGTCAGCCAGAGCCCAAGCAAGTTCCAGCCAAGTGCTTGAATTCTGAGCAAGTGACACAAGGATGCAAAGACAATTCGGAGATGAATCACAGCAGCAGCATGATGTCCTGGGCCAACGCGCTTACCTCACCATCTCTGTTGTGTGGCCTTGGCTGTGACCACCCTTGCCTGACCTCCCTTGGGCCCTGTCTAGTTTTAATCCTGGATCTTCAGATTTCCCATCGGTTCTGTGAATTTTCCTGTAGTCTGTCAACGAATTTCTTCTCTGTGTATGTTCCTGAGCTTTGCTTTCCTTTGCTGGCCACCGAGACCTCAGCTCATACAATCAGAGACAGCATGTCTGTGTATGTGCTATGCTGGCCACCAGGTTTATTCACCAGACATAAAACAACACCAATTTATTATCCGACAGTTGGAGAGGTCAGATGTCTGAAATGGGCCCGACAAGCTAAAATCAAAGTGTCGGTTCCCTCTGAAGGCTCTAGGGGAGAATCTATTTCCTTGCCTTTTCTATCTGCTGGGGGCCACCTGTGTTCCTTGGGTCCTGGACCCTTTCTCCATATTCAAAGAGCATTGCTCCACCCTCACATCTCTTTTCTGACCCTGACCCTCCTGTTTCCCTCTCGTAAGGACCTTTGTGATTACATTGGCCAGTAGGGTAGTCCCGGAAAATCTCCCCATCTGAAGTTCCTTCACTTAACCATATATGCAGAGTCCCTTTTGCTGTGTAAGGTAGCATGTTCCAAGGCTTCAGGAATTAGGACATGGACATTTTCCTGATTCTTTACTCAGGCTAATGAACAACGGAAAGTCGACATAGAAGTGACTATAGCAACCCTGATGTAGGTCTTGTCAACTAGGACGTCAAGTAGGACTACAGACTTAGCACAGCAGCTGGAATCTCTGATTCCTCTTTCCAAGCTTCAGGGAAACCAGATGCAAGCATCCCCCCAAGATTTGCCTGCAAGACTGAAGGGGCCCCGGGACCCCAACATATGGACATGGGCACTAGTTCGCTGTTAATATGAGCTTGGGACACAGGCTAAGATACTGTGACTTGGAGAATGAGGAAATCAGCCAGTTTATAAAAATATACTTTCTGCTTAAAGAGGGGAAAATATGTCAGAGAGAGTTAAGAGTTCAGGGAGGCATAAATGCTTCTCTTTTAGCTCTGCTTGTGGAAAACAGAAGCATTTCATGCAGACTACCTCCGTGAAGAGAATCATGGCAGGTAACCAAAGTTGAAGTAGATCATGAGGTTGTGGGTGTTTGAAAATTTAGAGAAGGATCTAGAGGAGGCACTCAATCAATGTTTATGACAGAAATGTATGTTTGGGTGAATGCATACAGGGGTATAAAATTGTGAACCAGGTTATATACCAGACACGGCTGCCTTTGTCTGTTGAGTGCCAGAGCCTCTGAGGAGGGACCCTGCCTCACTCACGTGGCTGACAGGAGCCATGGCTGGCTTCCCAACAACCATGCTGGCGTGTGGCTTGACTTGAAAGATGAGCTGGATCAGTCAAAGTCTTTTGAAAATTTGGAGCAGGGGTATCGAGACAGCAGATCAATAACTCACAGATGCTAGAGTTGGAAGAGCTTATGAATCTGGAATCAAATCATTATAGTTCAATCAAATCATTAGTTCAAGCTAAAGCTAAGAGGAGGTGGCCGGGAGACAGGGCACAACAAAACAACCAGACACCCTCATTTCTGCATGTGGAGTGTCTTTTCCTCTGTGAATTCTCACTTTGTGCTTGTTTCTGGTTTCTGGTTTCACATCATTTGAGTTTGCCTACAGATTTCCTTGCTGTAGTCCCGACCAAGCTCTCCGCCATTGCCATTCAAATACTACTGTTATTTGCCAAAACTTCTGTATTTCTTGGTTCAGTTTCTTGTCTGCTCGCTCTTTGTTGCTCAGCAGCATCTGGACCAGGCTGTGTGTCAGGCATCTGCCTCTGACACAATTAACTATGGAGAAGGGGTCGCACATTCTGTAGAGCTGCTCCTTACAGGGGTTCTGTGGTCAGGAGAAGTTAAGTAAAAAGGGAGAGTTTGGCCTCACAGACAAATTAACTGGAACTTTCATCATAACCCAATTAACAGGCTTACTCAGGGATTTCACTGTCTTTCAAACAGGAGGACTAAACTGTTGCAATTCTTTTTTTTTTTAACTTTAATTGAAGCAATCTTTATACCCAGTGTGAGCTCGAACTCACAACCCAGAGATCAAGACCCATATGCTCTACCAAGAGCCCCAGCCAAGTGCCCTTAAACTATTGCAATTCCTATTTATTTATTTATTTATTTATTTATTTATTTATTTATTTTGCAATTCCTTTTTTAAAAAAATATTTATTTATTCATTTGAGAGTGAATGAGAGAGGGTGCATGCGTGCAGGGGAGCAGGGGAGCAAGGGAGGGGGAGGGGGAGGGTAGGGCACAGGGCAAGAGAGAGAGAAGCAGATTCCCTGCCCAATGTGGAGCCTTCCTGGGGCTTGATCCTGAGACCACAAGCTCATGTCCTGGGCCAAAACAAAGAGTCAGACACTTAACCCACTGAGCCACCCAGGCACCTCTGAACTATTGCAATTCTTGAAGACACTACTGGCTGGTCCATCCAAGTTTACTGGATTTGGAATTCCTTGGGATTTTGTCCAAGACTGCTGCCTCCTCTATGCTTCCACCAAAACCTTCTCTCACGTTGAACTATGTATCATTCCACAGTTGCTGTGTTTCAGATTTGAGGTTTGATTTCTCTTTTCCCTTTTAGATGAAAATCATTCCACTGTAAAGAAATCAGAATATGACAGCATTGTCACCAAATTCTGGGTGGTGTTTGGAAATAACAGTTTAGCTCAGAAGCTATAGTAGATTGCAAGCTGCCTGCAAATTCTTCCCTTTGGGGACGTGGCATGGCCCTTTGGAGTGTGGCTTTGAAGCTCCTCCCTCCTATCAAGAGATAGAGTCTGTTTCTCTATCCTTGGCATCTAGACTTGGCCTTGTGACTTGCTTTGGCCCATGAGACACGAGCACATGTTATCCAAGCAGAAGTTTGAAAAGTCCTTGGGCATTGACAGTCACCTTCTCTTGCTGCTGAGTCCTTCTGGTATGACATGAACCATGGGCTTGCTTCTTTGAGGATGAGAAGCCATGTGGAGAAAGGCTCCTATCACCTTAGCTGTTGAAGCCAAGGCCCCAGACATATGAGGGAGACCACCCTGGTCCATGCAAGCCCCACAAAACCCATACAGTTAACCCACAGAATAGTACAAAATAATAAAGCTGCTAAGTTTGGGGGTGTTTTGTTATGTAGTTGAAGCTCCTTGACACGGATGACTTCTGGGGTGGGGGTGGGGGGAGCTCTAGCCTCCTACTTCTCTTCCAATCCTTTGGCTCCCCTTGGAGTCAAAGTCCCAGTCCCTAGAAGTCCAAAGTCAAGGTCCCAGTCCTTAGAAGGTCTACTACCTAGTGATCCAGTTGCCATCTTTAGACTTCACTGCTTCCAACTGCCCTCCAGAACCCATCAACCCAGTCTACTGGTGATTTTCCCATTGAGAAAGCCATGACTCTTTCTTGTGTGCTAATGGCCTTGGCACATTATGATATTCTGTGATTCCCCTTTCAGCCAGTTATTGGCGGGAAGAAGGACAGGTATTGTTGGTAGAGAAAGAAGAGAGACTCGCTCTGTGTATATGACACACAGTGAAATCGGGAGTGGGAATGAGGACATGGTTGAAGCTGTGCAGGGTGGGTGAAAGGAGAGGGAGCGGAGGCCATATGCACCCACCCAAACCATGCCATGTTAGATGTAGTAGGGCACACTGGGCAGGCTCACTGGCTCGGCCATCAGACTGCTGGCTTTGAGTCCTCACTCGGCCATTACCTGCTGTGTCATGTTTGGCAAAAGTTGCTATTGGCCAGAATGTCAAGGAGCCCCGAAACTTCCAAGGTCAGTTAGCTATTGCTGCATAACAGAGCTCGCCAAAATGTAGCAGCTTGAAACAACAACATTTATTATTTTACATAATTTGCATCATCTTCGGCAAACCTGACCTCTCTGTATCGCAATTTCTTAATTTGTGAAATAGGAAAATGCCAGCAAGTACCTTGTGATGTCAACCCCTTGGAACGCTATGTAGCGCACCATCAAGGCTCTTATTATCACCCCCAGTTTCTAGTAGGTTTGTGCTTGAGTCACAGACCCACCTGACTGCCGAGGGGGTGAGGCTTGGTATCTAGCGAAGTCTAGCCTTACATCTGCAGTGAATCATTTTGAGGCCTCGGCTCCTGAGAGTCATGCTGTGAATCAGTTTTCTATTCTTGACAGCAGAGAGAAGATGCTATCTAATGGGATCACGAGACCCTTGGGAAGCGTATAGCAAGCTTACGGAAACTGATGTGGGCATTAGAGAACTAGCCAGTTGAGGAATCCTGTTGTCTCAGGTCTCTGAGACCTTGGTGGAAGCTTCAAGGTAAATGTTATTGGCCTGGTCTCTACCGTCAGCGTGGATGGGGCTGAGAGTTTCTCGCCAAGTCCACAGGGAGCCTCCTGGCTCTCCTCTTCAGGGTTCACTCCTGTCATCTAGACTAAGCCCCCGAGTTGTTAAAAAAAATAAAATTGAAAATTCAGTGTCTTGGTCACACTAGCCGCATTTCAATGCTCGACAGCTACATGTGGCTTGTGGCTACTCTGTTGAAAAGTGCAAGTAAAAAATATCCCCATTGTCACAGAAAGCCCTATCCGACAGTGTTCTTAGATCTAAGGCTTCATCTCTGATTCACACCCTGAGTTTAGCTGGCACGTGACAAGAAAAGGATCTCTCTGACATGCTGTGATGTAAGAGGCCTCTCCACCAAAAATATTTTCCTGACTTACAAGAGAAATTATCTGAGAGTTCATCATCCATTTCTTCAGATGAAAGTGCCTCTTTGTAAGCTTTAAATGAGATGCAAATATTTCAGCAGTACAGCATCACCGTCAACACCTTAGTTTATCTGCTTCTTTACTAGTCATTCAGCAAATATTTATTATGTACTCATTATATGTCAAAATGTCAGAGATATGTCCTATTTTTGTTCTGGAGATGCTTCAGAAACCAGCACAGAGTTCCTGCACTCACAGAGCTGAATATACACATAAACGAATACACGGATAACACTTCAGTTGCTATGGAGAAAATAAAAGCAGGGTAGACGGATAGACTGTGAGGCACCACTGGGGAGTATGTACTATATAAATTGAGCAGTCAGAGGGGCTTCTCAATTAAGGTAGAACACGGGTGGACAAGGAAGCCCTGAGCATCTCTGGAGAAAAAGCGATCCAGCAAAGACAATAGCACGTGCAAAGGTCCTGAGGTGGGATTATGCTCTGCACTATCAAATAACAGCACATGGCAAGGTGGAGCCACATGAGTGAAGGAGAGAAAGGGAGGCGATGAGGAGAAAAGAGTGACAAGGAGAGGTAGCCAGGGCCAGATCTGCAGGAACTCGTAAGTCATTGTAAGCATTTTGCTTTTACTTTGAAACAAGCCAAGGGAGGGCTTGGGCAGACATGACCTGACTTTGATTTAAAAATTTTTAAAAAGATTTTTATGTATTTATTCACTACAGACACAGAGAAAGAGAAAGGCAGAGACACAGGCAGAGGGAGAAGCAGGCTCCATGTAGGGAGCCCGACGTAGGACTCGGTCCTGGGTCTCCAGGATCACACCCTGGGCTGAAGGCAGCGCCAAACCGCTGGGCCACTGGGGCTGCCCATGACTTTAATTTTTAAACGTATCAATCAGTAATGATAATAGACAACAGGGAAGGCATTAGCCACATGTGGCTACTGAGCATTTGAAATGCTGCTAGGATGACTGAAGACATGAGTCCAGGGGCATGAGCAGAAGTGAAGTGGGGGGACCAGCAAGGAGACTATTGTATGAATCCAGGTGTGATATGATGAACCAAACTGGCAGTGATGGAGACGGGGGCAGGGGCTTGTCCGTTTCTGGATATATTTTGAAAATAGACACAAGGGGATTTTCTGGTGGATGGATTATGGGGTGTGAGAGCAGGGATTGGCAATTTTGATTATAAGAGGAAGAGGATCCTTTTAAAACAGAGGCCAACCTCTGTGATATACTCCATCGGGGGCAGGCCAGCCAGAGAGTAACACAAGAGAATTGGTGCCCAGGCTCAGGAGATGGAAGGTGGAGTGTGGAGGCTGCTAGAAGGTGGGAGAGCAAATAAAACACGCTTGGCCGCTGGTAGCAGGACGATCAAGTTTCAACACTGGCCTTCTAAGATTGATTGATTGATTGATTTTTAGAGAGAGTGAGAGAACGTGCAAGCAAGCAGCAGGGAGGAGGGAGAAGGAGAGAGAAGAATAAGCAGATTCCCCACTGATCCCCGGACCCTGAGATCATTGACCTGAGCAGAAACCAAGACTGGGATGCTTAACCGACTGCACCCCTCGGGTGCCCCTCCATGCTGGCCTTCCAGTGGGACGGTTACGCACGTGAGGCGTTGGGTTAGGGTTCCAACTCTAACACTTCCTGGCTGTGTGTCCCCAGGTAAGTTCCTTAGCCTTTCTGAGCTTCTGTCCTTTTATCTGCAAAATGGGGATGAGGAACTACCTCACAGAGGTTTTGTGAGGGGGGATCTCTCCATGGGTGACCCATTTCCATTTCCCACCTACTTGATTCACTCATCTTTACCACAAGTACTATGGACACCATGTTTTCAGAGCATCTGAGGAGGGGCAGAGTTTGTCTGCTTTGGAATTATCAATTAATAAATAATAATTATCAGCTTAATAGTCTAGTGTGATGTCTGGGAGATCAGCCCTTCCACGTGTCACCCACAGAGAGACACCAGCATAAGGCAGTACCATTTTCTGGTGTTCGGGCACTGAATGAGACATTGGACATCGGAGTTGCAATTGCTTCAACTTCTAAGTCAGGATAAGACCATTACCTCATGCTGTCGCGTCGAGGATAAAATGAGATGACGTTTGTAAGGTGATTATTTATGGGTGCTTCACAGAAGGCAGCTGTCATTGTCAGAGTGCAAGAAGCCAGGGGTGTCAGACTGATACCAGCCCGCTGGGGCTTCCCCGAGCGGTGATGACTCGAGCCTTCCGTCCTGTGTTACACAACTCCAGTGACTGACTCACTCTCACCTTTCCCAGGCCTGCCAAGGCTCGAGCTGAGAAACCAGGTTTAGCAACTACCAGGATTGAGAGAGAGGGCCAGGATCCCGGGGTCCCACCTAGGAACACAACAGTGCCCTTCTGAGGGGCTGGAAGGCCTGTGGGACGAGGAGAGAGGCTGGGCCTGGGGTGGAGGGCTCTTCCCGGCTGCCGCTCAGGATGCTAGTGAATCTCTTAAGTGGGTTGAAGTTCCCTTCTCCACTGGACATCCTAGAAAACATGAGAAAACTATTAGAAGTGTGGGGGAAAGAGCTAGGTCCTAAAAATGGTCTCCCAGCCCTCTTTCCCAAACGTACTTCAAACACCAGCTGCAGACACCAGGAAATGTCTTACTGCTCCCCAAACTCACTAACCACAAGCTCTTGTTCCATGCTCACCACCCTCTCTCCCCGTCATCTTTCTTCCTGCACATCCACGGAGGCCCAGTTCACGTTTTCTCCGGTGTGAAGCCTTTTCTGACTCCCCTGTGGCCACTTCTCCCTACTCTGTTTCAAAAGCACTTTACACTTCCATTCTTCCACACACCACAGGTTACACTATTTGTGCTAACAATCAGGATCATCCCGTGACCTCCTTGGGGCTGTATCTCTAGCACAATGCTGAGCACATAAAAAACTTCTTTACTGGGGGCACCTGGGTGGCCCAGTGGTTGAGCATCTGCTTTTGGCTCAGGTCGTGATCCCCAGGGTCCTGGGATCGAGTCCCACATCACACTCCCTGCAGGGAACCTGCTTCTCTCTCTGCCTGTGTCTCTGACTCTCTCTCTCTCTCTTATGAATAAATAAATAAAATATTTTTTAAAAATGTTGTCACAGAAATTAAAGAATTGGCATTTTAAGGTGGACACTGTTGGAAAAACATTACATTAATTTCAATGTTTTGACAGAATGTAAAATAAAGAGGTAAGAAATGGGATCCCTGGGTGGTGCAGTGGTTTGGCGCCTGCCTTTGGCCCAGGGCACGATCCTGGAGACCCGGGATCGAATCCCACGTCGGGCTCCCGGTGCATGGAGCCTGCCTCTCCCTCTGCCTGTGTCTCTGCCTCTCTGTGATTATCATAAAAAAAAAAAAAGAGGTAAGAAGTACTTGTCTAGAACTTTTCACATTATGCAGCGCTCCGTGAACCAAGCATTACTGTACCTTTCCCCCTAAGTACACAACGTGTGGTTTGCTACACAGCAACTAGTCTGGCGGCTTACATTTTTACTTGTAGATACATTTTCACTTTGATAAAGATTTTTGGAAAGGAAAACTACTTAGAAAGCACTTGAAATTGTTTGAAATGCTTAAACATTTATGAAATCTTCCTGAAACATGCTCAAACTACCAAATGACTGGCTTCCAGAACAGTCATTTAGAAATAGGGAAGATTTTACATAAAGATGTATAGAAACATCGCCAAAATGTGCAGAACAGGCATGACAGTTAAACATGGGTTAGAAATTTTTTTTAAAAATACGAAAGACAAAAATGGTCAAAGATGCCATTCAAAAAGGTGCACAAATTTACCCTAGACTTCATTCACCAAGAGTCTGAGTAAAAGACAAAAGTGAAAACTCAACATTTCTGAAGGAAAGGAAATCCTTAAACCCCTCCATGGTGGCTTCAGCCTCCATTTGTATTAAAATGGTCAAGAGGAAATAAATAAAATAAAATAAAATAAAATAAAATAAAATAAAATAAAATAAAATAAAATAAAATAAAAATAAAAATAATAAAATAGAATAAAATAAAATTAAATTAAATTAAATTAAATTAAATTAAAAAGGTCAAGAGGCCCTATTAGGTCCAAGTGTTGGCCCTTTCTGGACACTGAGTTTGAGCATCATCCAGCATTGCTTGCTGAGTCAGCCTGACTCACTTCACTAAAGCCCTGTCACCTTTGTGAGCTGACTTCCATCCTCTGCCTTCCTCCGGGGAGAGAACTCCTTATAATCTGCCTATTTTAGGGGTGCCTGGGTGGCTCAGGGTTTGAGCGTCTGCCTTTGGCTCAGGTCGTGATCCCAGGGTCCAGGATCGAGTCCCACATCGGGATCCCCAAAGAGACCCTCCTCCTCTCTCTGCCTGTGTCTCTGCCTCTCTCTGTGTGTCTCTCATGAATAAATAAATAAAATCTTTTTTTTAAAACCTGCCTATTCTAGTTAATAAATCTTTTTCCTCTGGATGCTTCACCTGATTTAAAAACAAATCCCACTTCCCCAGAGTATCTTGTTTGGCACCTAGCTCCCCTAAGGCTCCTTTCTCTTTTGTGGGCCAGTGTTGTTTAATCCACCTTGCATGGTGTTGCCATTGTCTTCTAAGCCTGGGTGCATTTAGGGTATGTGCTTTGCACCCAAAACAGGGTCTCCGTAATAGGGGTAGACGAGTGCTGGTCACGCCTGTGTGTGATTTAGTTCCGGTATGCCATAAGACCTCCCACATCCTTCCTGGTTTCAGAGTGGGGATGTTCCCAAGGAACTCAGAGGGACAGTGTGATGCCCTCTGCTTTAATCCCTTCAGAGACCCATTGTTTATCCTGATTCATGCTCTTGGTTCTCCACCCACGAGAACAAGGACGGTATGCATTTGGGCAGGGCACACTGGGGCAAGCTGGACATGCTGCCACTATATTTGTTCATTATCATCAAAGACCTTTCTAAAGTCTTTGACCATCAAAGTTTATAGTTACATAGTGATCAGTCTGCTGAGAGCCATACATCACACAGTTTAAAGTCCCAGAAGGAAGCAATTCTTGGAAATTCCTTTTCCAATGATATTCTTTGTAGCAGATGTAGCCTAAAAACTAGGAGTCCAAAAAACGCAAGCACATGCTTAGAGTTGCATTTAGTCATTAACCATGGGCCCAGTTCATCATATCCTATGACCAGAATGTCATCCCGAGGGATGCCACTCAGGTTTGCAGGCCGCTAGTCACCCTTGCCACGTTCCAAAGTAGAACTGGTCTTGGCAAACACAGCCTCGCTCTTCCAGGCATCTGGTATACTTGCGCTAGGAGATATTATTCTTTTGCTCTGAGCCTCTCTTGAAATAATACATCATGTCGGATTTCCCTCATTGCATAACCCACTTACTCATTCCCTTGCTCTCACCTCTAATTTCTTCTTCTCTCCCTTTGCCATATATTTTTACCCAGACTTGCACCTTTGGAGGGGACATTCAATTCAGCCACTATACTGGTCCAGATTGCTGGCAGCAATGCTAGTCTGGGAAATGCATCCCCTCCATCCCCTCCCATTCATATAGGGTAGGTGACACAGGTGCAGAACTAGAGGGCTGTCCTCACCACTAGGCAACACAGAGGCATTCACTGTGAATCCCAAGTCTGCCAGATGGGGTGATAGCCCAATCCACCCTACCAGGCCCTTAGGAATTCTGGTGTAAAGATTTAAAAGTGTAGTTACAGGGGATCCCTGGGTGGCGCAGTGGTTTAGCGCCTGCCTTTGCCCCAGGGCGCGATCCTGGAGACCCGGATCGAATCCCACATCGGGCTCCCTGCATGGGGCCTGCTTCTCTCTCTGCTTGTGTCTCTGCCTCTCTCTATCTCTCATAAATAAATGAAAATTAAAAAAAAAAAGTGTAGTTACAGTTTCTTGCTTAAGAATCATCCTCGGGAGAAAAATGAGTGGGAAATATCAGAAAGGGAGACAGAACATGAAAGATTTCTAACTCTGGGAAACGAACTAGGGGTGGTGGAAGGGGAGGTGGGCGGGGGTTGGGGGTGACTGGGTGACGGGCACTGAGGTGGGCACTTGGTGGGATGAGCACTGGTTGTTATTCTATATGTTGGCAAATCGAACACCAATAAAAAATAAATTTATAAAAAAAAAGATAAATAACCTCATTTAAAAAAAAAAAATCATCCTTGGTTCTGGTACCTTCAGTGGCATCCCTAGTCCTGGGGTCACCACGTCAGGTAGGAAAAAATAAAGTTGAGCTGGTGGGGGAAAATTATACAGCTGTACCAGCATCCTCCCTCTACCCCCCTCATCTCCCCTGTTCCCAACACCATTTTATACAGTACATGTTCCAATTCTCTATTAAACTATTGCTCTAAGGAGGATGTGCAACCTGATTTGTCCATTTGATAATAGGCACTGTTGGGCATTATGGGCCGTAAAGTACATCCCTTGGTCTGAAGAAATGTAATTTGGCCGCCCAAATTGATACATTATTGTCTGTTCCAAATTTTTAATAGTGTTTTGAGCATTTGCATCTAGCATTGGGTATGCAAAGCTAGTCCAGGATAAGTATCTATTCCTGTTAGGACCCATTTATTAGTCCCCAGGGCTACTGGCATCAGTCCAGGGGAACCCACTTGCCAGCTATGCGTGGGGCCTTCCTCCTGGGAATCTTCCCCATGGCCATCTGCAGTCTCTGTTTCTCTTGCTGAGAGACAAAGCCGTTCTTGTTGTTATTTTGTGCCTCTGAGGATGCACGAAGGCTATATCCAACGTCAGGGCATCTCTGCATTGTTGTGTCATACCCGATGTCTGTGAGTGTTATGGACCCAGGCACCCACTGCGAGGGAGGACAGCACAAGGTCCTCTTGGTGGGGCCACTCACCTGGACCTGGGACAGGGTTCTTCTTGTGGGCCTCCACTCGTCCTGTTTTAAACATGCCCCTTGGAGTACTGTCATCAAGACAGTGGCATAGGAGAACCCCGCCTCTGGCTTCCCGTAAAGATTAACAGTTAGACAGCTATCCACAGACAAAAACAGAGAGCTTGGAATCCACTTAGCACCACTTAAGAAAAATAAATAAAATAAAATACTGTGTCTAACATTAAAAAAAAGAAGAAGAAGAAATCTTAGCAACATGATAGGACAAAAAAACCTGAGAATAACCTAAAAAAAAAAAAAGAAGAAGACAGCATCCTTTAAGTTGCATCATTCTCCCACCCCCACCCCAGCAGGTGTTGCTCAGTGTGCCATGAAGGAGGAGTTAGAATGAGTTTCCCTCACCAGAAGAGGGAGAGCAAGGTGAGTGACCGGCCTCCCCAGGCTTGTAGGGCACTGCATGACAGTCTCCTTCTGATTTCACCCTACCCAGAGTGGCCAAGCGGAGACATACAGAGATGGCTAGGAACGAGGAAGAAAAGCGATGGGTACCAATAACAGCTGCACAGTGGGAGCAACTGGGTCCAGTGACCTGCTGTGCAGTCCTAGCTAGTGCTTCTGGCCATTGAAGAAATAACCGGTGGCCAGCACAGCTGCCTGTGGACCCCTGCAGATTTCACCAGCTGGTGCAGCCTCCTGTGTCCCTGTCCACCCCTCCCTCCTCCTACCACAGCTGGAGGCGGGCTTTGATGGAGCCCTTGACAGAGCCCCCGTTGCATGTACTAGCCTCAGGGGAGACTGTGTAATCCTGGGAGAATGGACCCAATACCCGGGACCCCCACTACTTCTTATGGAGCCCAATCAGGTTCTGTCTTCTGTCTTTAACCTGTACCACTTGGTTCACATGCAACTAGACCCTTCAGCCAAGCACTCGAGTGTCCCCGGCCTGACTCCCAGCACCAGCCTTCACTGCTGTTCATGGGTAGCAAGACCCAGCAGCCACAGTGGTATGTGCCGAGATCCAGAGCCCTTGTAGGAGCCAGTGCACTCGCAGGTGTGCCAGGCCTTCACTGCCCGCACCAGCCCTCACCATTATGTATCTGTAATCAGCCCCTGCCACTACATGGGCACCTGAAACTAGCCCTTGCAACTGAGTGTGTCCCTACTACTGGCTCTGGCCACCATCACTGCATGCCCTGGTTTCTACCTGAGGACCCCAACAGCCATTCCAACCACTGCAGGACCATCCACCCCTGCAACACACACACACACACACACACACACACACACACACACATAGCACTTACCAAGGACCATAGAGTTTTCAATGCTATGGATCCCAGGGACCTGAGTAGAGGTGACATCATGCCCTCACGCTCCACAGGTCACCCACATGCCTCTGCACTTGTCTCCTTGCATAACTCGACTTGGGGTCACAGTGTACTCCAGTGTGTCAATGCCCACAAATGAAAATCTTCTTTTACTGAAATTAGCCCATAAAGTCTAGAGGAGATGACTGCTTCTTCAAATGGGTAGACACACAAAGCTGCAAGAGATAGGGAAAGAGGCAAGATGGCTGAAGAGTAGGGGGCTTTGTTTCATCTACTCCTCCAAATTTAGCTGGATAACTTTCAAACCATCCTGGATACCTATGAATTCAACCAGAGGTGTTACATGAGAACCCCAATATCTTGCTTTCAACAATGGATGGATCATCCAGACAGAAAATCAACAAGGAAATATTGAACTTGCACCACACTTTAGACCAAATGGATCTAACAGGTATGTGCTGAACCTTCCATTCAACATCAGCAGAATACACATTCTTCTTGAATCCGTATGGAAGATTCTTCAGGACAGACCATATTACAGGTCATAAAACAAGTCTCAGCATATTTAAGAAGACTGAAATCATACCAAGTATCTCTTCTGAGCACACTGGGATGAAACTAGAAATCAATAAAGGAAGGAAATCAGAAAATTCACAAATATGTGTAAATTAAATAACACAATCTTCAACCAATGGGTCAAAGGGAAAAAAATCAAAAGGGAAATTTACAAAATCTCTTGAAACAGACAAAAATGGAAATATAACACCAAAATGTGGTGTGCTGCAAAAAGTAGTTATAAAGGGACATTTCTAGTGATAAATGCATACACTAAGAAAAAAGAAAGATTTCAAATAAACAACCTAAATAAATTTACACCTCAAGAAACAGAAGAAGAATAAGAAGAAAAAGAAAAGAAGAAGAAGAAGAAGAAGAAGAAGAAGAAGAAGAAGAAGACCAAACTAAGTCCAAAATTTGCAGAAGGAAAGAAATAACAAAGACCAGAGCAGAAATAAATGAAATAGAGGTCAGAAGAACAATAGAAAAGACCAACAAAACTAAGAACTGGCTTTTCCAAAAGGTGAACAAATTGAGAAATGTTTAACAAGACAGAAAAAAGGAGAGCACACTCAAGTAAATAAAATTAGAAATGAAAGAGAAAATATTACCACTGATACTACAGAAATACAAAAGATCATAGGAGACTACTATGGACAATTATATGCTAACAAATTGGATAATCTATAAAAAATGGATACATTCCAAGAAACATACAATTTACCAAGATTGAATCACAAAGAAATGGAAAATCAAAAGAAACCAATAATGAGTAAGAGGACTGAATCAGAAATCAACCTCCCAACAAAGAAAAGTCCGAGACCAGGCAGTTTCACTGGTGAATTTTATCAAACATTTAAAACATAAATGCAAATCCTTCTCAAACTGTTGCAACAATTGAAGAGGAGGGAACGCTCCCAAGCCCATTTTATGAAGCCAGCATTACCTCGAATACCAGAACCAAACAGAGATACTACCAGATAACCTCAGACTACTATCCCTGGTGAATATAAATGCAAAAATTCTCAACAAAATGTTAGCAAACCAAATTAGCAGCACATGAAAAGGATCATACATCATAATCAAGTAGGATTTGCCCCTGGGTTATAAGGATGGTTCAACATATGTGATACATCATATTGACAAAATGAAGGATAAGAATTATATGATCACCTCAGTAAATCTGAAAAAACATCACATACTTTCATGATAAAAATACTCTGCAAATTGGGTATATACGGAAGGTAACATAATAATGGCCACATATGATAAGCCCACAGCTAATGTCACACCCAATGGTAAAAGATTGAAAGCTTCCTCCGGAAGATCAGTAACAAGTAAGGGTGCCCACTCTCATCACTCCTCTCCAACAAAGAACTGGAAGTCTTAGCCAGAGCAATTAGGCAGGAAAAGGAAATTTTGAACTATCCAAATCAAGGGGCACCTGGATGGCTCAGTCGGTTAAGTGTCTGACTCCTGATTTCGGCTCAGATCATGATCTCAGGGTTGTGAGATCTCAGGGTCATGATTTCAGGGTCTGCCCTGAGTGTGGAGTCTGCTTAAGATGATCTTGCTCCCTCCTCATCTGCATCTCACCCAGCCCTACTCACACACTCTCTTTAAAAAAAAATTTAGGGGTTGCCCGAGTAGCTCAGGGGTTTAGGGCCACCTTAAGCCCAGGGCCTGATCCTGGAGACCCGGGATCGAGTCCCACGTCGGGCTCCCTGCATGGAACCTGCTTCTCCCTCTGCCTATGTCTCTGCCTCTCTCTCGCTCTGTCTCTGTGTCTGTCATGAATAAATAAATAAAATCTTAAAAAAAATGTTCTTTAAAAATTTGTTTTAAAAAAATGGACAGGGGAACAGAATATACATTTTTCCAAAGAAGTATGGAAATGGTCAACAGCTACAAAAAAAGTGCTCTATATCACTAATCATCAGGGAATTGCAAATCCAAGCCACTGTTAGATATCATCTCACACCTGTTAGAATGAGTATTATCAAAAAGACAAGCAATGATAGGTGTCGGTGAGGATATGGAAAAAAAGGGAATCCTTGTGCACTATTGGTGGGAATGCAAACTGGTGCAGCCACTGTGGAGAATAGCATGGAGGTGCTTCAAAAAATTAAAAATAAAACTACCAAATGATTCACCAATCCCACTTGTAGGTATATATTCAAAGGAAATGAAAACAGGATCTCAAAGAAATATCTGCATTCCCATGTTCATTGCAGTGTTATTGACAATAGTTAAAATATGGAGATAACTTAAGGTCCATCGATGGATAAATGGATGAAAAAGATGTTATATAGGGGAGCCGGGGTGATTCAGTCAGTTAAGTGTCTGACTCTTGATTTCAGCTCAGATCATGGTCTCAGGGTCCTGGGATTGAGCCCTGCCTAGGGCTCTGTGCTCAGCGGGGAGTCTGCTTGAGATTTTCCCTCTCTCTCTACCTCTTCCCCCTCTTTCCCTCTCTCAAATAAATAAGATCTTTTAAAAATGTTATATATATAAATATATATAAGTGTATATATAGATATACACACACGTATATATGCACGTGTATGTGTGGGTGTGTATGAGTACTGCTCAGCCACGAGAAAGAAGGAAATCCTGCCATTTGCAACAACATGGATGGAATTTGAGGGCATTATGCTGAGTCAGACAGGGAAAGATGACTACTATATGATCTCATTCATATGTGGAATCTAAACAAGCCAAATTCTTAAAAACAAAGAATGGTGGTTGCCAGGGGTTGGGGGTATAGGAAATAGGGTGATGTTGGACAAAGGGTAAAAATTTCCAGTTATGAGATAGGTAAGTTCTGGAGAGCTAATGAAAAGCAGGGTGATTACAGTTAATGATACTGAATTATATGCTTGAAAATTGCTATGAGAATAGATCTGGAATGTTCTCACCAAAAAAGAAATGGTAATTATCTGACGTGATGGAGGCACTAGCTGACGCTAGTGCAATGATCCTCTTGTAGTGTGTATCAAAATGACACTTAGTACATGTTAAATGACACAGTCTTATACGTCAATGATATATCAGTAAATCCTTGGGCCCTCATTCTGCACCACATTTTACCATTCCCTGGCATCCTCTCCCCAAACCCCAATCAGAGCTGACTGGCTGTGGACTAACTTGTGGCTTTTACAGCTTCCCTCGAAAAGATGAGTGGATTGGTTTATTTGCTTTTGTAGCAATCTTTATGTTAGAGATTTTTCCAAATATCTGGTGATTTAGGGTTATCTGCTTATTTTTCTTTTAAGATTTACTTATTTATTTCAGAGAAAGAGAGAGAGCATGGACAAACAGGGAGACAGGGAGGGGCAGAGGGGGAGGGAAAGAAGCAGACTCCCAGCTGGGCAGGGAGCCCTATTGGGGGGGGCTTGATCCCAGGACCCCAGGTTCAGGTCCTGAGCTGAAATCAAGAGTCAGAGTCTTAACTGAATGAGCCTCCCAGATGCCCCTGCTCATATTTTTAAAAGTAAGTGACTAAAAGTTACAACTCACCCCCACACGCAGAGCAAAGAAATGCCAGATTCGAGGCAGTTAAAAGAGGTTTAGATTAACTTGCTTAATGCCAATTCCTCTAAAAACAATCCACTGAAAAACCCATTGATTCAATAATCCCTTGTATCCTTGTAACAAGGATAATGCTTAAAAAGATTCTAATTGTATTCTGGTTGTTTTTACTTATTTATTTATTTTTTATCTTTCTGCGCAGATGATTTATTTTCCTCCTGTCAACCCAAGGCACCCATTTCCTGGTATTAGACTAGCATCTGTTCCTGAGGGATTAGAAGAAGAAATAATGAAGCATTTTCCAGTTTCTGACATGCAAAATGGGATTTTGCAGCAAAACAGCAGGCTGGAGAGCCAGATTTTATGTGAGAGATTTTTCCAAATCCCCCTTGTCTCCATTTAGTAGAACCTACTCTGAATGCATGGAGCAAACATACGCTATGACATTGGAGTCAGGAAAGAGGATGACCTCATGCAGCCAGGAGCCTGCCCTCTGACTCCGGAATGATGAGAAATAGGAGAGAGAGAGAGAGAGAAAGAGAGAGAGAAAGAGAGAGAAGAAGGAGGTGAGCCACTCTGTTAGGCAGGGATCCCAGACCTCCCCTCTCTGACTTTGGGCCTGAATTGGGGGGGCACAGCTCTAATGCAGTAAGTATGGGCAATACCACAGGCCAAAGGAGCTCTTGCCATCGAGCCCATCTGCAACTCTCCTTCCTAATTGCTCTCTCCCCACAGCCTGCCTCTGTCACACAACACCCCATGTCACCAGATACTGTCCATCAGGACTCACGGCACAAAGACACCCCCTCCCCCAGACACCCTCCACCTCCAAACACACACATATGCACACACACAAACACACACACACAGAGCTTTCCTGTGTCATAACAAACTCCTAACCAAAGAAACAAAGAAGGAAGCTCTGGGAAAAAGAGGTGTCTGCCCCCCCAAAGATAGTCCTCCTGAGAGCCCACTGATGCTGCTCAGCTAGTTCCGCATAAAGCAGATTAAAGGAATGTTTGTGCCATCCAGACCCTATGAGGATTGGGGGGTTGGCTCCCCATCACTTACGTGCCTCTCCCAATTCCTCCCTCTCCGTGCAGAGTCGCAGTAGATGGCAGAGACTCAGCTGAAGCCTGCAAATGAGCCTGCGGCCTGCAATTTTCACGACAGTCGTCACTTCGTGGCTAATGCAGCTTCGAAGCATCGCTAAGCAGAGAGATGCTGGAGTGCAGTTCCTTGCCCCTCTCTCTTCCTACCCCCTCTCTCTTTTTCCTAGTTACTTTTTAGAGTCTACGGGACAGTGGGAGCCTAACATCAGTGGGCTCCTGGCCCCAAGTTGCAGAACTACCTCCAGTCCTAAACATACGAGAAGCTTGTTTTCCCTTTGTGTCGCACCAGTTATGCTTCCCAGATGGTCATCCCAGCTGCCGGGGTGGAGGGGGGTGGATTTAAAACAAACTACGGGCAACAAGTGCTGCTGTCCAGTCCTTTCCCTGGGGGACTAACTTCTGTTTATCTTGAGAACGTGCATGCAATGGGTTGTCTGCTTGGTGATACGAAAGGGTCCTTGTAGTCTCGCAGTGGGTTTGGGGACACACATGTGCTGAAGTAGCCAATGCTAAGAGTGTTTTCCTATCCTACTAACTTTTTGGAGAGGTTTTCTGGGTTGGGGGAAGATTTTATTATAATTAAATTATAATTAATTCTATTCCCGGGACAGAACACCATCCCTGGGGTTTCTGACTACCCTTGAAAGCTTGATAGGAGTGACCTGTGACCTCCTTTGGGTCAGCCCCCACCCCCATACACACACACTTGCCCGGTGCCCTCGATCACAGTCTCATACCAGCTCTCGGAGGCCTAGGCCTTCCCAATCATCCATGGCCCCACTTGCTCCCTCCTTCCAGTTAGTTGCCAAGTGCTGGGCCCACTCCACACGCAGCCCATCTTCCCCGGCTGCTCCCCTCTTCTTCCCTTCTGCTGCCACTTCTGAAACCGGGATCCTTCCCACCTTCCTCTTGCTCTCACAGCACATGTCTCTTCATTCATACAGCAAATGTTTGTTGAAGACCTACTATGTGCCAGACACGGAGCAGATCCTTGGGCTCATGGAGTTTACTTTTGGGGAGAAGGGAGACGAAAAAGCAAGCAACACACACAGAGAGCTAAGTTGTGGTACTTTAGGAGATGCCAAGGGCCGTGGAGAGGAAGGCAAGACTGAGTACACTGAGAGGGATGTCCCCATAGAAGGAGCAGGCTACCATTTTGTGAGGTGGTCAAGATGCACCTCATTGAGAAGGTGACATTGCGGCAAAGTCGCATGGGAGGGAAGCAAGATAGCCACACAAATCCACAGGGATGAGCATCCCAAATGGACAGAACCACAAGCCTTGGGCTCATTTCAACAGAAATAAAGTCAATATTTTACAACTCGAGCTGGGTTTGTTGCCTGCCAGAGGCTTTGAATGTGAGATCAGCTTTCTGTGTAAAAATAAATAAATAAATAAATTAATTAATTAATTAAATTTAATTTTAAAAAAAGGAAATTCACAACTGTTAGAGTCAAAAGCACGGCAGCAAAAAGCTAAGGTTTGTTTCTTTTTCTTTTTTTTTAAGCTTTATTTATTTGACAGAGAGAAAGTGTCTGTGTGGGTGTGGGGAGGGACAGAGGGAAAGAGAGAATCTCAAGCAGACTCCTTGCTGAGTGTGGAGCCTTATGCGGGGCTCGATCCCAGGACCCTGAGATCATGACCTGAGCCAAAACCAAGAGCTGGATGCTTAGTCAACTGAGCCATCCAGGCCCCCTGCTAAAGTTTGTTTCTGGTTAGAGATACCTCTTTTTTCTTTTTTCTTTTGTGATTCGGTGTTATTTAGTTCCACACACCCATACCACCTGAAGCTGTGCCATGTGGTCATGTGCCCTATATTTTGGGAAACCCTGCATGGGGCAAAATAGATTTATTGGAGGAAACATCTTTCTGGTACCTTGTGTTTTTTCTTTCACGAGGAGGGAACTGGGTTTGCTAGAGTCCCTTTCCTCCTCTGTATCAGGAGAAAAGCAATTTATCCAATCAGCAAATTTAGATAGAATGAACTAGACGTACTTGGCTCAACCACTCTCTTTTCTTCAAAGCAAATTTGCTTTTGGACCTGGCGAGTTTTCTCTGCTCCATGCCCTCTGTCTGCCTTGAGCAAAGCCCTTGCCCTGGCCAAAAGTTGTCTGCTTACTTAATTAATGAATTCAATTAGCAGGTCCACTCGGTTCTCATACTACACTAGATACTGATAATGGATAATCTCAAAACACAAAAGAAAGGATAAAATCACAATTCTCATAGACACAGGAAAATGAACCTAAGTTAAAGATTTTATTTAGCTCATTAAGGAAGCAGCTAGTGAGGTGTTACAACCCATTCAAAGGAAAATGAAAACAGAGAAACATTTATAGATTAGGGTTATTTAAATAAAATGTGCCCATGGAGGTAAAACTGTTTTTTTCAACAGTGGGCACTGGACGGAATTAATTTTCATGTCTGCAGGCAAGACACAATAATTATTCTATGATTCTGTCTGTAAAATTATTTTGTTTTGCAGCCAGCTATCTACAGCTTAATAGGGCTGTTAAGTAGCTCCCATAAAATCCAAATCAAATAATTGGGAAGGGATTTTATCAACAGATAAATAGAGATAGATTTTAATTACACTCCTGTCAAAAAAAATTACACTCCTCTGTAATTATTCACAGAGGTCATAATTCAGACGAGGATAAGATAGTTATTGGACCTCCTCAAGATTCCAGCAAGATCTACTTATTTTCTCTTTGCAAAAGCTCTTGGCCTTATATATTCTCATTTGTTAAGACTTTGCTTTTTGAAAAAAAAATTATCTATTTTTTTATCATGGTAAAATATAAATAACATAAAATTTACCATTTTAATCATTTTTTAAAAATATATTATTTATTTATATATTTGAGAGAGAGGGAGTGAAAACGAGTGAGGGGGGAAGGGAAGAGGGAGAGGGAGAAGCAGACTCCCTGCTGAGCAGGGATCCCAATGTGGGACTCGATCCCCAGACCCTGGGATCATGACCTGAGCCGAAGGCAGATGCTTAACTGATTGAGCCACCCAGGTGCTCCCATTTTAATCATTTTTAACTGTACAGTTCAGGGGCATTAAGTACATTCACATGGTTGTGGAACCATCACCAGCTCCCACCTCCAGGATTTCTTCATCGTCCCAAACAGAACATGCCTCTGTCCCCATTAAATACTAACTCCCCACAGCCTCCTCCACCCATTGCCTGGTGACCACAATTCTATTTTCTATCTCTATGAATTTGAAGCCTTTACTTTTAACATCTCCCTGCCCCACTCATACCACCTCCCGCTGCCTGGATCACCTACTTTCTGCCTGGAATGCCATCCTACCCTTCCTTCTGGTTCATCTCAAGACCCACCTGCATGGAGGTGCCTGAGTGGCTCAGTCAGTGAAGCACTGGACTCTTGATTTCAGCGCAGGTCATGATCTCATGATCTCATGATCTCAACTCGTGAGATTGAGCCCGAGTGGGGCTCCAGGCTCTTCATGCACACGTGCTCTCTCTCCCTCAAAACAAACAACAACAACAACAACAACAACAACAACAACAACAAACCCACCCGTACTATTAACAGCCTTCCCCTCAATACCACCCCCAAAATGGTGGTGTCCTCTGGCCCCTGGTGACTCTACCCTGTAGGGTACTTTCATGGGTTTTCTTCTCTGTTAGTGTATCTTTTTTGGAAGAAAAAAAAATTTGTTGGTAAATCTTTATGAGGAATCTCTACCTCTGTAAGTAAATCTGAAGCTCTTAAGTGTAACAACCATAATTTATATTTCTTTGCCTGCTCTATTGCTCAGGGAAATAGAATCCATTGTACTAAGCCTTGAGAACTGCTTACTGATGGTAAAGATGACAGGACGGAGATTATAAAGGAACGTACTGCTGACACACTTTAAAATTTGAAGTAGGAAAGTTATCTAAGTAATCCCTTGAATCATCCCTTGATGACGGACCAGGGCAATCCAAAATTCCTTGCTGAGAGCATGCCACTATTTTCAAGCGCTCCGATGTACAGTAAATTGAACAACAAAGCCATTAGACTTTGTTGGCTTTAATGCCTTAGCATCCCTGAGCAAACCCAGACCTAAGTCTGAAATGTCTCAAGGTTAAGAAATCAGAATTTAGGGGGCAGCCGGGTGGCTCAGCGGTTTAGCGTCTGCCTTCAGCCCAGGGCATGATCCTGGAGTCCCGGGATCGAGTCCCACATCTCCCTGCATGGAGCCTGTTTCTCCCTCCGCCTATGTCTCTGCCTCTCTCTCTCTCTGTCTCTCATGAATAAATAAATAAAATCCTTAAAAAAAAAAAAAAAAAAGGAATCAGAATTTAGGGACAGCCAATCCCAGGCCGCCAACTGGGCTTTCTCCATTAATGCAACCGCCTAAACTATGGCCAGTCAAATCGTTTCCTTGCTTTGTTTTTGCCTCTTCTCCCTAAAAGGCTTTACCCTAGCCCCTGCCTGTGGAGCATCCCTAACTATGTCCGCTTTGGTGCTGCCTGCTTCCAATTGTTTTTTGCTTAAATTAAACTCTTAAAATTTTTCACATGCCTTGCCTTTTCACACCAAGAATAAAACCAAGACAGAGAAAATGTTACATCTACACCAAGAGAGATAAATTTAGAGCACTTCTAACTAACCAGGTCCTTGGAAAAGGCTGTGGGGACTCCAGAAGTTGCCCAGAGACAGGGCCTGCATGTGGCTCAGCAGACATTTTCAGAAAGCATTGGCATTATATGGTCTCATTCATTTGGGGAATATAAATAATAGTGAAAAGGAATAGAAGGGAAGGGAGAAGAAATGGGTAGGAAATATCAGAAAGGGAGACAGAACATGAAGACTCCTAACTCTGGGAAACGAACTAGGGGTGGTGGAAGGGGAGGGGGGCGGGGGTGGTGGTGAATGGGTGTTGGGCACTGAGGGGGGCACTTGACGGGATGAGCACTGGGTGTTATTCTGTATGTTGGCAAATTGAACACCAATAAAAAATAAATTTATTATTAAAAAAAAAAAGCATTGGCAACGCTCTTCCAAACACCGACTCAAACTCTAACAATGCTATCATTCTTGTCCCTGAACTCACAGTTTTCAGGTGGCTCATTAAAAAATGTGGATTTCCCCCCCCTCTACCGTGTCTTTTGAAAGACCTTGACTTTATGTTAGGTGAGTACTTAACTTCTCTTGTTTGTCTAAAACGGTCTTTTCCTTGAGGGTACAAGCAAGCAACGGTGGCCTAACGGGGCTGGTTTCCTCATTGGTGCAATTACTTTGAATCATAAGAACTATTTGGTCCTTGTGGTATTTTTATGTTGGTCTTTAAAAAGACCTTCTTTTCCGGAGTGATTCATGTTTTCCAACATTTTACTGCCATCATAAAAAGTAGAATAGTGATTGTTTATATTTTATAGCCGAGCCTTGAACAACATGGGAGTGGGAGGTGAGCAAACCCTGTGTTGTCAAAAAATCTAACTTTTGATTCTCCCCAAACTTAACTCCTGATAGCCTACTATTGACTGGAAGATGTACCCATCACACAAACAGTTGATTAACACCATTTTGCACGTCACATGTATTTTGCTCTGTGTTTTCACAGTAAAGTAAGCTGGGGGTGGGGGGGAGGAATGTTATTTAGAAAATCATAAGGAAGAGAAAATACATTTACAGTATGGGACTGAGTTTATGGGGACCACCCCCACATATAAGTGGACCTGTGCAGTCCAAACTTGTGTGGTTCAAGGGTCCATTGTATTTTCTAGGCAAGGAGAAAATCAAGTGGAATTCTGAAGGCTTTGGAGAAAACCAATCCTGTTTTTCATACTCACGCTTTTATTTTTAAAAGATGTAAATGTGAACTATATGCTCAGATGCATGATAACGGTGACCCATCTGTGTCACATTAATGAACTTTTTGAAAAAAAAAACTGATCAATTTCAAAGGCAATTTCTTTTTTACAAAGTCACGAACTAGAAAAATTATGGGATGGGTGGTCCCTCATGCAACTCTTAGCCTCCAGTTTTCATTTCTTTGTATCATCTCAGGTTTGATCATTCTTTTATTAAAAATCTCTTCAAACAAACAAACACTGATAAACTCACCGGTATTTACACACGTATGGGTGATAATCCCCTAAAATATTATCTTATCTGTCAGCCTATATGTAACAAGAATCAAGTTATCTGAGCCTGTGGTTTTCTTTTAAAAGCTCTGAGTAAGTAGAGAGACACACTACGTTTCACAGTGAGAAGATTCAATAATCTTTCTGAATTAAACCATGCATTCAATGTAATACTGAATTTTAAAAATCCCATTGAGGGACGCCTGAGTGGCTCAGTTGGTTAAGCATCTGACTCCTGATTTCAGCTCACGTCATGACCTTGGGGTCGTGAGATCGAGCCCCACTGGAGCTCTGCACTGAGTGTTCAGTCTGCTTGAGATTCTCTCTCCCTCTGCCCCCATTCCACCCGCCACTGCTGTTTTCATGCACCCACAGGGTCACCTTCTCTCTCTCAAAAAAAAAAAAAAAAATTCTCATCGAGAGTTTTAAAGAACACAGCAAGTTAATTTCGAATTTTATCTTGAAGAGTAGGTACATAAAAAAGACAAGAAAAACCCAAAAAAGGATAAGAAGGACATTCCCTACCAGAATGTCAAAACGTGCTATAAATCTACAGCAACTCAAAATTAGTGGTATTAGCTCAGAAACATAAAAGAATAAACAGAGTCTAAGAAGAGATCCACAACTATATAAGGCAATCTGTGAAAGAATGAGCTAGATAAAGAAAGGTAGTAAAACATTTGTTGATTGATTCGGGGAAAAAATGTAAGATAGTTGTGGTTTTCACCCAGCATTTACTTTCTCTTTTCAATGGGGAAAGATGTTTTTTTTATTTTAGCCATTATACAGATGGGGAAACTTAGACCTGGGGAGGGACTTGGTCGGTTGCATTGCTAGTAGATAATGGTTTCAGGATTTATTTATTTATTTATTTATTTATTTATTTATTTATTTATTTTTGTGGTTGGTTCAGAGATTGTCTGCCTTTATTTCTTTTATAATAATTTTTTTTATTGGTGTGCAATTTACCAACATACAGAATAACACCTAGTGCTCATCCCGTCAAGTGCCCCCCTCAGTGCCCGTCACCCATTCACCCCCACCCCCCGCCCTCCTCCCCTTCCACCACCCCCAGTTCGTTTCCCAGAGTCAGGAGTCTTCATGTTCTGTCTCCCTTTCTGATATTTCCCACACATTTCTTCTCCCTTCCCTTATATTCCCTTTCACTATTATTTATATTCCCCAAATGAATGAGAACATACACTGTTTGTCCTTCTCTGATTGACTTACTTCACTCAGCATAATACCCTCCAGTTCCATCCACGTTGAAGCAAATGGTGGGTATTTGTCGTTTCTAATTGCTGAGTAATATTCCATTGTATACATAAACCACATCTTCCTTATCCATTCATGGTTTCAGGATTTAAAGCCCAGCAGTCTGGCTCCGGAAACTGCAGAGTTAACCATAACACTGCCACGGATAATCATTTGTAAGAGCAAAATCAAATAAAAGCTCCATAACCAAGTATTCATTAATAGGGCAAATATTAAGTAAGTTATGACATACCTATTCAGTGGAATCCCAAGCAGCCAAATTAAAGAAAAAATGAGGCAGATTTTTATGGACTGATATAGAAGGAAACACATATCTCTATCTGTATTTATATGGGGTGTGTGTATGTGTGTGTGTGTGTGTAGAAATCTCTTCTCTCTTTTCCCCCTCTGGTGAGTGTGTGTGTATTTGTGGCCTTGGTGGGTAGGGGCTGTGGGTATCTACATCATTAGTCTGGAATTACACCCACACAACTATCACATAGTAGTTCTCTATAATGTTATATATGATGATATTTTAGATGTTTTTTTGATAAGTATGTATTTTTTTAAAAATGGTTTTATGGGGTTTTTTGGTAGGTAATACAGTCGTACTTAAAAAAAAAACCGTACTAAAAAGATACATGATAGAAAAAATTCCTTCACTTCTCATCTGTTCAACTTCCCCCAATGTAAGCATAAGTATCCTTCCTAAATTAGATGTAAACATGGGATCCCTGGGTGGCACAGCGGTTTGGCGTCTGCTTTTGGCCCAGGGCACAATCCTGGAGACCCAGGCTCGAATGCCACATAGGGCTTCCGGTGCATGGAGCCTGCTTCTTCCTCTGCCTATGTCTCTGCCTCTCTCTCTGTGTGTGACTATCACAAAAATTTAAAAAAAAAAATGTAAACAAATATTAGCATATATTTATATATTTATTTTATACCCCCCCTTTTTTTTACATAAAAGCATATTACACAGAGAATTTTGTACCTTGCCTTTTTTTCACTAACGATGTCTCTGGGAGATAACTTTTTAGAGATTTATTTATTGATTTTAGATAGAGCAGGGAGAGGGACAAAGGAAGAGGGACAGAGAGAGGGAATCTGAAGTGGAGCCCATCACAGGGCTCTAGCTCATGCCCCTGAGATCATGACCTGAGCCAAAGTCAAGAGTCAGATGCTTAACCAACTCATCCACCCAGGTGCCTCTACACTTACAATTTTGATAGATCCCGCCTTCTTGCCTCCTTAGGAGTCACACCAGTAAATATTTCTCCAGCGAGGTTTAACTCGCTGTGGGGGTCACTTTCCCCCACAGAGTCACCGAACAGACATTACAGTGTCACCATAAGTTACCAGACTTTTGGGTTTTTGCCAATCTGATAGATGAGAAATTCGATCTTGGAGCAGTTTTAATGCACATTTCTCTTATTACGAGTGACATTGAGCATCCTTTTTCCAGATGTTTAAGGGACAGCCCTTTCATACAAACTGGTCACATTCTTCCCTATATTTCTACTATTTGCCCTTCATCCAAGTTCACCAGTTAACAACTTGTCCTACTGGTTTGCTCTTTTTCTGTCTCTCTTAGACACATGCTAGGTAGCTACATCTGTACCTAGCCACAGCCTTTTCTTCTCTGAAGGTTTGAAATTAAGTTACAGATATGATGACATTTCACCTTCAAATACTTCCATCTACCTCCCAAGGACAGTCGTTCTCCTCCGAACCATACTACCATTATCACAAGAAACTTAACGTTGATACCATAATATATATCATCTAATACACAAAACAGGGAGGCCTGGGTGGCTCAGTGGTTGAGCGTCTGCCTTTGGCCCAGGGTGTGATACCAGGGTCCTGGGATCGAGTCCTGCATCAGGCTTCTTGCAGGGAGCCTGCTTCTCCCTCTGCCTCTCTCTGCGTGTCTCTCATGAATAAATAAATAAAATCTTCAAAAAAAACATTAAAAAGTACACAAAACATGTTAAAATGTTTCCAATTGTCTCCAAAAGTCCTTTATAGGCATTTTGGGGATATGGGGCAGGACTGTACCCCAGCACCCCGGATCCAATCAAGGCTCAGGCATTACATTTGGTGGTCCAGTTTTCCCCAAACCAGAATAGTTTTGTCCCACGCCCCTCCTCTTTGTCTTGAGTGACACTGATTTTTTTTAAGTAATTCTTTCCGAACCCACAACCCCAAGATCAAGAGGCACATACTCTACCAACTGCGCCAACCAGGTGCCCCCAGGTGACATTGATTTTTTTTTTAAAGAATTCAGGCTACAAACTTCTCTCAATAAATGAGTAAAGATCTTAGGTACCATGTAATCAATTAATTAATTAATTCAGGTCAGTTGTCTTGTAGAATGTCCTGCAATCAGGTTACATCTGATTGTTTCTTCATGACTGGAACCAATTTAAACATTTTTGGCAGGCCTGTGACACCGGCAACCTTACATCTCTCCCTGGATGCCACCTGCAGGGACTTAAAGTCTGTTTCATTTTTGGCAATGCTAGTGAGGGTGGTGTGGGCCATCACTCTGTTAGAAAGGTGTTTTATTCCCATTGTAATGTAATCTTTTTAAACAGTTAAAATTTTAAAATTCTTCAGGCTTACTGAAAGCCTTTAGACTTGTTTCCATACCATGCAGCTGAAATGAATTTCTTTTTTTAGCCGAAATGATTTTAATTCGATTTCTGACACTAAGGAGGTCTGTAAAATGCTTTTAGAGAGATCCGAGAAGTCTAACATTTCCCATAATAATGCTATGACTTTATTTGCCATTTAGACTCATTCTCTCACATTCTCGCTCTCTCTCATGTGTATATGGTGGATTTTTTTTGAGAAGCTACAGGACATAATGTCATTTTCCTATGACAAATATAGTATGTACATGAGTATTCTTGTATTTTTAAAAGCCTTCTCTTAATGTCCACTATGGTAGATATAAATGGATGTAACCCACATAAACAAAAGCTCTTTGAGGTGGGGCACCTGGGTGGCTCAGTTGGTTAAGGGTCTGCCTTCAGCTCAGGTCATGATCTCAGGGTCCTGGGATCAAGCCCCACCTCCATCTCCCTGCTCAGCACAGAGCCTGCTTTTCCCTTTTCCTCTGCTCCTCCCCCTGCTTGTGCTCCCTGTCTTTCTCCCTCAAATAAATAAAAATCTCAAAAAAAAAAAAAAAAGCTCTTGGTGTGCTTAATAATTTGTAAGAGCATCAACTGTTCTTATACATAAAATATACAAGAATCTCTGCCTTAGGGTCACGTCTCAGTGCTCCCCACCTGGTACGCTTATCCTGCATGGTGATGAGCCTTAATGGTACTAGGATGGATGTAAGAACTTCTATTCAGTTTAAAATCTAATGATTCCAGAAGACTTTCCAGTGCCCCTGAAACCACATTATACATTTCACGGTCCACTCTGCTAATGGATGAGATTAATTGTAGCTGTTATTTTCCCAGAAGCATGAACAATTCTGCAGGAAGCAAAAGATACAACATTCGTGCCACCACCACCACCACCTTTACACATCCCATAATCCTCCTTTCCACTTCTTGGTTGTAAATTTCCTGAAATTTTTATTCCATATTTAATCTGAGTCTGTAGGCTTGTGGCATTTTAGCTTCTCTGTAATCAGGCAATGATATTTCCATGTGTTGTTTGCACAGCCTACTGCCCATCCAAGAGTTGGCAATTATTGCCAGCCTAGGCTTAAAAAGTATCTCCAAGAGGGGTGTTCTCAAATTCTTGAAATAAAAAATAAATAAATAAATAAAAAATAAAATAAAATAAAATAAAAATTCTTGAAATAATATTTATGCTATCCCATGAGAAGGCAATAATGGGGTAATAGAGCAAACCATAGGTTTGGACTGAAGTTTAGGAGCACAGTCTAGGCTCTGACAATTACTGGATGTGATATTTTGGGGGAAATAAGTCCTTTATCTAAAAATGATAGGCAGACAAAAGGCTTCCTGAATTTCATTAATGTCTACCATTCTATGATCTGTTTTTTTTTTTTTTTTTTTTTTTTTGGTGTTTTGTGTCTGTTCGTTCGTTTTGAGAGAGAGTGTGTGCACGTCCACGTGCATGCATGAGCAGTGGGGATGGGCAGAGGGAGAGAGAGATCTCAAGCACACTCCACACTCAGTCTCACGACCCTGAGATCATGACCTGAGCCAAAACTAAGAGTCAGATTCTTAACCCCCTGAGCCCCCCAGGCACCCCTCTATGATCTGTTTTTTTAGTGACAGAGGTTTTTTTTCTTTTTTTTTTTTTAAGGAACATTGCACATCAGGCAGTATGAGCACAAAATCAGCTCCAAGCTTTTTGAGAGTCAGTGATTGAAGCCTTTCTTCACGGAGTTTAGGAGTTTATAATAACCAGATAGGTATTTTTTTTAAATGATGAAAAGAGTAAAAATGGAGGGAAAAAAAGCAGTAATAGACCACCATCTGCAGGCTCATCTGTGAATTGCAATGATTTGCTTTTCATTCATGGACTTGCTCTCTGCTTTTGCTTTTCTGCTGGGAGGTCTTTTGGGATCACTGCCACAAACTAACAAATTGGAAATAGTAGAGGGAGACTCCAGCCTCGTGTTTCTGCCTCAATGTAATTGAAGCGCTTTGGACCCAGATAAAGGCCAAACTATATTCCACGTGTGGAAGCCCCTGCAGGATGTCACCAGCTGTGACAGTGGAGTCCTAGCTGTATCCCGTTGATTCCAGCCTTCCGTCAGGTCAGCAGATTGGGTGACATACACACCGGCAGATCCCATAGTTATGGGGCCTGCTTACTTCATTCATTATCAAGTAGATCCCCTGGTCCAGAATGCGGTGACTCTGATCCCAGGACAGAAAGTCAGACACTCAGTAATCCCTAGGAGACGTTATGACTCAGTGAATCAATGTGATGTTCTGTATGAGGTCACCAGGGCTCACATCTCTGCAGGCATCGTTAATATAGCCCCAGGGCAAAACTGTGTATTGCCGACTGCACGGAAATATATAATATGTAAATAAAAATACAAATGAAAACTGTTGGGGCGCACTTGAGCGTCTGCCTTCAGCTCAGGGCGTGATCCTGGGGTCCTGGGATCCAGTCCCACGTCGGTCTCCCTGCGTGGAGCCTGTTTCTCCCTCTGCCTGTGTCTCTGCCTCTCTGTGTGTCTCTCATGAATAAATAAAATCTTAAAAATATATAAAACAAACGAAAATTGTTTCTGATCTGCTTTCTGACACGGAATGAAAAGGACACATTTGCCAAACCAGTCAGTGGTTGTGTTCCGTGTCCAGGGGCTGGGTGAATTTGCCCTGGCAAGGATACCCTATCTGGCCCAATTTGGGTGAGTGAGTGCGTGAGTTATAGTAGTTTACTGGTCCCTCCAGGACCTGCCAGGCTTCTTCAGAAGCCAGACAAGGTTAATGAAAGGGGGGATATAATGGGAAGCACCAGATCACTGTTCTTTGGAGCCAGGATGCTCTCATATTCAGATGTGTAACTTAATTACTTCTGCAAAGACCCTTTTGACAAATATGGTCACATTCACAGGTTCTGGGGATTAAAGTGCAATTGTATCTTTGTGGGGTGGGCACCATTCAATCCCCTCTATCATCCTTGTAGTGAGTGACACCATCTCCTGGGGTCCTTCCCAGCAGGCTAAATCCTTTATCTTAGGGCATCTGGGTGGATCTGAGGTATCAGGGCATGATCTGGGGTTCTGGGATCCAGTCCCCTATCGGGATCCCCACAGGGAGCCTCCTTCTCTCTCTGCCTGTCTCTGTCTCTCTGTGTGTCTCTCACGAATAAATAAATAAAATCTTTAAAAAAAATCCTGTATCTCTGAGCAGGGTTCTTGAGTCAACTCTCCCTTATCCACAATATTGTTCTGGCTCCCTTGATCAACCACCCTCATACTCCAGTCCTATACCTACTCCCTGACACTTGCTGGCACAGGCTGACTAGTTGTATGGCCTTGATGGAATTCGAGCTCTTTCTTCTCTCCCAAGACCCAGCATGACCTCTGCTGGATTATGCTTCAGCTTAAATCTAGTTATACACCTGATGGCCAGGAGGGGAGGTGGAGCACATCCCTGGAGTGGGGACGTACAGGTTTCCAAGGGAAGAAGCCTCCACACTGTCTTCCAGCAAGGGGTAGGGCAAAGATGGGGAGCAGGGCTGGCTCTTAATATGGAGGAATGGGCCACGTCTGTGGGCTTGGAGAAAGCTGGAAACTCAAGGCGGGAGAGGAGGCATCAACACAGGTATCCCATCCCATATGGCAGAGTCCTGTGCCTTCCCAACCAAGGCCTTGACTTTGCAGAGCCGGTCTGCCTCACTTGGAAGTTTAGAGTTCTTTGGGTTCAGATGATTAATTCTGGAGCCTGGACCTCAGCATTCTCTGACCTCCGATGCACATGAGCATTTCCCTGTAAGACTCTGGCTTTCACACTTAAGATTTCAATGATCTGTTCATTACTTTCAGCCTTTTGTTATCTTTTCCTAGCGCAGAAAGAGCTTAATGATAGCCATTCTATCCCATTGTCTTTACAGTTATGATTACTTCCACATGTTGAAAAAAATCATGGTAAAACCCACATCACATAAAATTTATATTCTGAACCACTTGTGGTTTTTTAAAAGATTTTATTTATTTATTCATGAGAGACACACAGAGAGAGACAGAGACAGAGACAGAGGGAGAAGCAGGTTCCTTGTGGGGATCCCGATGGGGGACTCGATCCCAGGACCCGGGGATCACGCCCTGAGCCAAAGGCAGAGACACTCAACCGCTGAGCCACCAGGCGTCCCTTTCTGAACCACCTGGAAGTGTACCATTCAGTGGTGTTGAATACATTCAAAATGTTATAAAACAGATTTCCAGAACTTTTTTATCTTGCAAAAGCAACACTTTAGACCTGCTAAGCAACAATTTCCCATTTCCACTTGCCCCCAGCCCCTGGCAAACAACACTCTTCTTCTTGTCTCTGTGAACTTGACACGCTGGGTGCCTCATGTAAATGGACTTTCAGTGACCGGCTTATTTCCCCTAACACAATGTCCTCAAGGTTCATCCAAGTGGTAGCCTGTGTCAGAATTTCCTTCCTTTTTCGGACAGAATGATGTCCCATTGTACATTCTGTTCATTCATTCATTGGTTGATGGATCCCTAGTTTACCATTGTGACCCATGCCTCTGGGAACATAGGTGTACAAATATCTCTTCAAGAGCCTGCTTTCAATTCTTTGGGGGTACAAACCCAGAACTGGAGTTGCTGTGTGATATGGCAATTCTATATTCAGCTTTCTGAGGAACTGTCACACTGTTTTCCGTGGAAACTATACCATTTTGCATTTCCACCAGCGGTACACAAGGGTTCCAAATTCTCCACATCCCAACCAACACTTGTTATTTTCTGTTCTTGTATTTTTTATTTATGTATTTGAAATAAATGCATAAATTTATTTTATGTACTGGTACCCCCGAGCAGCGCACTTCTTCCCAGAATTGGTGGCTGGGCCGTTTGTCCTTGGCTCCCACCCTTGCCTGTTGGAGGGGGTCACCAGGTACAAGAACAAGAGAGTGGGGTGGAGGGAATGAACAGGGGGGAGCAGAGGGAGAAGCAAACTCCCTGCTGAGCAGGAAGCCCAGCGTGGGGCTTGATTTCTGGACTCTAGGATCATAACCTGAGCTGAAGACAGACACTTAACCTGAGCCATCCAGGTGCCCCTGCTTTTGGTTTTGGTTTTGTTTCTGTTTTTAATCCAGCCATCCCAAAGGGCATAAGGTCTCCCTCGTGCTTTTTTAATGCCTGATGCATGGCGTCAGCAGGTGCATTCCTTCCCACCAGCACATCATCTCCATTCCTCACTGATAAATGTTTAACAAGTGGGCTGTCACCGGGTGCAGCCCGTCAGCTGTATCCCACGCATGTCAGAATTACCAGGTCTTTAGAGCACGTGTCCCCTGGTCCCTGGATGGGGGCTGCTCCCGGAGGACCCTGCCAAGAGGGATATGGCCTCAGCACACCTGCTCAGGGGCCATGCAGGCTGCCTGATGTCAGCGCTCCCACCTCTGCAGGCACGGGCCCTGGGTGGCTAGTGCAAGTGGCCCAGAGCACCTTCCAGGCGGGAGATGGTGTGACCAGGGCGCTCGCAGCTCCTGCTGTGGGAGGTGAGCACAGAATGCAGGAGCTGAAGGAGGGAAGGAGGAAAAAGTAAGGGTGCATTATCAAGGCTGCTGCTGTAGGCAACGGTACCCCTGAGCAGCACACGACTTCCTCCCAGAATTGGTGGCTGGGTCGTTTGTCCTTGGCTCCCACCCTTGCCTGTTGGAAGGTGGTCACCAGGTACAAGAACATCTGTGCACTTCTGGGCTGTGCTTTCAACAGGTGCACGGACACCCACACACTTTAGAGGAGCCAGAAACTCCAAGAGGTACAGGGGCTCAGCTTGAGGCCACCGCCGGCAGAGATGGACTCACCCAACCATCTGCCATAGCTGCCCCTGACATCAGAGGTGGCCCAGGGACAGGATGTAGGCTACCAGAACCTTCTGAGGCTGTGTCCAGGCTTCCCATTAGTTTATAAATAGCAAACGCTTAATTTCTCCAGCTGGATCCCTTTCCAGACTTTTTTTTTTTTTAAGATTTTATTTATTTATTCATGAGAGACACACAGAGAGGGGCAGAGACACAGGCAGAGGGAGAAGCAGACTCCCTGCAGGGAACTCGATGTAGGGCTCAATCCCAGGATCCCAGGATCACGACCTGAGCTGAAGGCAGACTGAGCCACCCAGGCGCCCCCCTTTCTAGACTTTAAACATTAAATCGGCTGTGCATTATAAACGAGTATACCAGGACCCAGTAAAGATGCAGCCAGAGAAGAGGAGAGGAGAAGAGAAAAGAAGAACAAAGAGAAGAGAGAGAAGAGAAGAAAAGAAAAGAAAGAAAAGAAAGGAAAGGAAAGGAAAGGAAAGGAAAGGAAAGGAAAGGAAAGGAAAAGAAAGGAAAGAAAAAGAAAGGAAAGAAAAGTAAAAAAAGAAAAGAAAAGAAAGAAAAGAATAGAAAAGAAAAGAAAGAAAAGAAAAGAAAAGAAAAGAAAAGAAAAGAAAAGAAAAGAAAAGAAAAGAAAAGAGGTACAAATAAGTGTGGCCTGCTGGGAACAGGACTCCTAAAATGCCAAATAAGTGGAAGGCTGTGGCCCAAAGCCATGGTTGCTGGCTATGAGCAGAGTCTCCGGAGCAAGAGGGAACATACAGCTCCTCTTAAAACTGAAGGTGTTTATGCTCTAGATGAAACTGAATTCTGTCTAGGCAAGAGACGCACTTATGTACACAAAGCAAAGAACAACACAGTGACTCCTGGTGGCAAACCGAATCCTGGGATCACCACCTGAGCTGAAGGCAGACGCTCAACCAACTGAGCCACCCAAGTGCCCCTGATTTGCACTTATCTAATGATTAGAGATGTGAAACATCTTTTCATGTGTTCATTGGCCATTTGTATGTCCTCTTTGGAGAAATATCGTTCAGGCCCTTTACCGATTCTTTTTTTTTTTTTTTAATTTTTAAAAATTATTTATTTATTTATTTATTTATTTTAATAAATTAATTTTTATTGGTGTTCAATTTACCAACATACAGAATAACACCCAGTGTTCATCCCGTCAAGTGTCCCCCTCAGTGCCCGTCACCGATTCCCCCCCACCCCCCGCCCTCCTCCCCTTCCACCACCCCTAGTTCATTTCCCAGAGTTAGGAGTCTTTATGTTCTGTCTCCCTTTCTGATATTTCCCACACATTTCTTCTCCCTTCCCTTATATTCCCTTTCACTATTATTTATATTCCCCAAATGAATGAGAACATACACTGTTTGTCCTTCTCCGATTGACTTATTTCACTCAGCATGATACCCTCCAGTTCCATCCACATTGAAGCAAATGGTGGGTATTTGTCATTTCTAATGGCTGAGGAATATTCCATTGTATACATAAACCACATCTCCTTTACCGATTCTTAAATGGTTTATGGTTATTATTGAGATGTAAGAATTCTTTATATATTCTAGATATTAGTCTCTTAGCAGATACATGCTTTGCAAATATTTCTCCCATTCCATGGCTTGCCTTTTCACTGTATTGATTCTGGTTTTTGATGCACAGAAGTTTTAAATTTTGAGTAGTCTAATTTATCTTTGGTTTTGTTGTTGTTGTTGTTGTTGTTGTTGCCTGTGCTGTTCATGTCCACATCCAAGAAATCATTCCCAAATCCAATGTCATGAAGCTTTTCCATGATGCTTTCTTCTAGTAGTTTTATAGTCTAGCTCTTATATTTGTCTTTGATCCTTATGTTAATTTTTAAATATGGTATAAGATAAAAGTATCCAGTTTTCCCAACAACATTTCTGAAAAAGGCTGTCCTTTTTGGACTTGGAACCCTTGTTGAAAATCATTTGACTATATACACAAGGGTTTATTTCTGAATTCTATTCTATTCCTTTGGTCTAATGTCTGTGCTTATGCCAGTACCATACTGTTTGGTGGCCGTAGCTTTGTAAGAAGTTTTGAAATTAGAAAGTATAAGGCCTCCAACTTTGCTCCTTTTCTTTTCTTTTTTTCTTTCTTTCTTTTTTTTTTTTTTTCTCCTTTTCAAGCTCATTTTGGCCAGCGGGATCGCAAGAGATTCCATCTGAATTCTAGAATCGATTTTTTTCTATTTCTGCAAAAAATACCAGGTGTTTGAATAGGGATTGAGTTAGATCTGTGGATTGCTTTGGGTAGTATTGACATCATAACTATGCTACATCTTCCGGTTTACACTTCTGGGTTCCAATATGTGTTTTCTTTCATTTCTTTTAGCAACAGTTATAGTTTTCACTGTATGAGTCATTTGACCCCTTGGTTACGTTTTTTCCTAAGTATTTTGTTCTTTCCAATTCTACTGTAAATGGAACTGTTTTCCTAATTTTTTGACGCATCCAACTGCCATGCTCTAAGTAGCCCAGAATGAACACAATGCATTGCCTGTGCTTTTTTTTTTAATAATAAATTTATTTTTTATTGCTGTTCAATTTGCCAACGTACAGAATAACACCCAGTGCTCATTCCATCAAGTGCCCCCCTCAGTGCCCGTCACCCAGTCACCCCACCCCCGCCCTCCTCCCCTTCCACCACCCCTAGTTCATTTCCCAGAGTTAGGAGTCTTCATGTTCTGTCTCCCTTTCTGATATTTCCTACCCATTTCTTCTCCCTCCCCTTCTATTCCCTTTCACTATTATTTACATTCCCCAAATGAATGAGAACATATAATGTTTGTCCTTCTCTGATTGACTTATTTCACTCAGCATAATACCCTCCAGTTCCATCCACGTTGAAGCAAATGGTGGGTATTTGTCTTTTCTAATGATTGCCTGTGCTTTTGTAATAAAGTGAAGTATACTCAAATCACAAAGTGGAAAAAAGAAATCTGTTTTGTTTGTTTTGATGTTTTGGTTGATGATGCAGCCAAATAAATCAAGAGGAAAAGAGAGAACTTATGTTTATGTTTGTGTGTCTAAGATACTTCTTGTTTGTATCGGCCCATTGTCTCCTACTTTGAGGAAAAGCTGATTCTCATTGATGTGATTTGTTTTGGCTAACAGGGCACTGAAAGTATCATGAAAAGAGTGGATTGATTAGTAGTTGAGTGTTGGACTTGTTCTTTTCAAACCCACCTTCCATGCTATAAGGCTATCCTCTTGGAGAGGAAGACCACGTAAAGAGGCCGTGTGGAGAACTGAGATTCCCCAGCTGAACTCCCAACTGAAAGCAGACACAGGAATAAGTCAAAAAACCACTTTCAAGGCTCACTTAGCTATGGCTGCTGCAGATTATTAAAACTTCCAGCAATGGAGACCAGTGCAGATTTGCTGATGTGGCATCATTTTTGGAGAAGACCAGCTGTTTACTTGGAGGAAAGTTGACTACATTGGCTTCCATTGTGAAAGGACAGAGGTTTGTTCTAACAGGAATAGAGACATTTTCCCAGTATGACATTGTCTCTTCTGCCCATACAGCTTCGTCTAGAACCACTGTATGAGGACAAAAGGAATGTTTAATTCCTTGGTGTGAGATTCCACACAGCACTGTGTCAGACCAGCAGGCCCCAGGACAATGGTATCAATTGACTGCATTATATGCCATACCACCCAGAGGCCGCAACCTCTTAGGGTACTGGGATAGCTCACAGAAAGCACAGCTAAAGACCCAACTTAGAGGCAATAATCTATGAGAATAGGGGACCATCCTCCAGATCTCATCCTCCTATGAGAATCAGGGACCATCCTTGATTCAATAGGGGACATTGAATCAAGGATATTTTGTATGGAGCTGTCTCTCCAGTAGGAAGAATATACTGGTCTGTGAACCAAGGATTGGAGGCAAGGAATCCCTACTTACCATAACTACCAATGACTCACTGGAGGACTTTGTGCTTTCTGTCCCTGAAACTCTAGTTTCTGCAATGCTGGAGATCCTGGTCCCTAAAGGGAACACACTTTTGTCTGGTGACACAAGTGTCCCACTAAATGATAAGCTTTGTCTGCTGCCTAGCCACTTCTTATAACCAGCCACCAGCAACAAAAGAGGAATCATCATCTTTTAAAGGTAATTGACCCTGATGGTCAGGAGAAAGAAAGACTCTGGTTATGCTATAAGAGCAGCAAAGATGTGTGGCACCTGCGATCCACTTGGGCAACTCACGGTACTCCCTTACCTAGTTGTGATGATAAATGTACAGGTGCTACAACCACTTTTGGTAAGGGTGTGGTGGCCAGAGTTTAGACTCCAAGGTGTGGAGATCAGGATCACACAACTAGGTAAGCCACAGAGACCTGCAGAGGTGAGGGGGAATCTAGAATGGATAGCGGAGGATGGAAGTGATGAGTATCAGTTTGGTCCTGAGAACAGCTGCAGAAAATAAGCTCCTCAGAAGAGAAGCTCATTGGAATACTGGAGGAGCTGCTCCCCAAATGAAAATGAAGTGGATTTGAGCAGCACTCGGTGAACCAAGACGAGGTAGAGGGCCAAGTAGAGGTGGACATAAAGATTCCCCGTTCAAGGAAAGACTTGTCCCAGCTTTGGGGAATGCTATGAGCATACAGTCTACAACCACTGGATCCTTCGAGGTTTGCCTACAGAGAGCTGCTTTGACTAAGGCCATGTCCTTCCTGGGACAGCTCACTTCCAATGACTGATCACTATGTGAATGTAAAGGCCCAACCACTTTGGCCCAAAATCAAAGGTTGTCTAGGAACCAGATTATCCCTTGGGATTGATCCAGACTTTTTCAGACCTGCAGTGCAGTTTGACTTCCTCTTCCAATCCTACTTTCCCCCTATTTTTCCAGAGGATATTAAATAAATATCCTAATAAATATCCTGTTTGTCAAACTCAGTGTCCACTTCCAGAGACATAACCACAGACCTGTATTTGTAACTGGTAATGAGACTGTAATTGATAGTTTTAATTTTCTTTTTCCATTGGGATTTAATGTCTCCTTGGCTTCCAGCCAGCACCTCAACTGGTTGAGGTTATTTACCTAGTGGAGTGACCCAAACATTTATTTCTCAACCCTGAGAGCTAAGACCTCCATGCCAGCAAAGTCTAAAATTGTGTGGATGAGAGGCAAAAATTCTGTGAGTGGATTATTAGCATTGCAGAGAAAGTCTCTTGTCCACCTCTTGATTATTGAACTCTATGTCTTGACAATTGAAAAAACTATATCATAAACTGGCTATTAATTAATTAAGGATTTTATTCATATATTTTGTTTTAGAGAGAGTGAGCACGTGTGAGTGGTGGGAGGAGCAGAGGGGGAGGTGAAGGAAGGGGGAAATAATCTCAAGTAGATTTCATGCTAAGTGTGGAGCCCCACGAAGGGCTTGATGTCATGACCCTGAGATCATGACCTGAGCCGAAGCCAACAGTCCGAGACTTAACTGAGTGAGCCAACCAAGGGCCCATAAACAGGCTATTAATTAAAGCACAAACTATATCCTGTAAGAGAGAACCCTATCCTTTTGGTGTGCTTTCTCCAAATTGGTATCATGACTGGATCTTCAGTAGACCAAGGCAAATAAGAGAATTGACATAACCTTGGAATAGCAGGACACGTACCTGCTAAGTGAAAATGACCTGCTTCTTATGGGTCCTTGCAAACTGTGGCCTGTGGTCCAAGTCTGGCCTGCTGTCTGTTTCTGTAGATTAAATTTGATTGGAACATAGACATGCTCATTCATTTGCATACTCTCGATGGCTGCTTTCATGCTACAATGACAAATCTGGATAGTTTCAATCACGTGGCCTGAGAAGCCGAAAATATTTACTATCTGACTGAACATCTGTCGGTTTACCAACATTTGAATTATACATTCAAGAACTAGAGTAATAATGACAAAGTTGATGCCCACAGTTGGATGCTTGGTCAGAAATTCCATTTACCACTATAAGCCCCCACTTTGAACGTGGACCATATGGCACATTAGACCTCCTAGAATGAGCAACAAGTCAAAGTGTCTAGTAATCTACAAAAGAGATCGAGATCATAAAACTGGGTATCTCTTTTTCTCTATACATAGTGTCCCTAGAAATGATTGCAGATCTATTTGGGGGAGGTTTTAGAGGAAGAAATGCAACATTTACTTATGGAAATGTTTCTGGGTCTTTCTCCAGGTGACCCAGTCTCTTCTTCAGCAAGGGCTCCAGGTCTTAGAAGAGGCTTATATCTAGAAACTGAGTGAGAAGCTGTGTGATACTTCACTGTGAAAACTCAAGTCAGATTCTGGTCACCAGATCTAGGAGTCTTACTTGTAACAAAGATTAAGCAGTACTTATATAAGCCATCATCTTTATTATTTTTTTTTTTAATCCTCAGGGCAATGTGAACAACTTGTCATCACCAAAGATCTCTGTAGGTCAAAACATTTTGATCAACACTTCATCCCTGTTGCCTCTTGTAAAATTTGTACCCACTTTGATTCTGGTAGTAAAGTTGGCTCCCAGACCCCATCTCCCTTGGAAATCAGGAAGCCCATCAGCATCTCCCACTGTCATTCCTCCACACCGGGCACCCATCCTCTTTCTCTCCAGCTTTCCTAGGGTGGCGATGTTCCCACTCACATTTCTCAATGCCATATTGCAGGAAAGGAAATGTCCTCGATTTCTCTGTGCTTCTGCAGAAAGCCCTAGCCCATTGAGACACAGAAAGCTATACTTCCTTCAGAAATCATTTACTCTTCACATACCATAAGCATTGGATCTGTAGCCATTTGTCAGTTCTAACTGCTCTGATCTGAAAAGATAATACTTCTCTTATCTCCCCGAAAAGGCCAAATGGCTGTAGCTCAGACTCTGTCCCTCAGCTATGCCCCAAGGTGCTAGGAAAACTGAAACACCAACTGTCCAGGAATTTACGTGTCAGAAGGGATGAAGCCTAGAATTTGGAGCTATCTCTGGGTTGTTAACAGCAAGGCTCACGTGGATAGTTACATCTGGTTTTTGGAAAAACACATTTACATTCCAAAAGGTTAGGATGAAAACCTAAGGCCCTTTCTGTCCAATCTCAAGGGGGTAAAAAAAAAAAATCTCCTTTGGGTAGGGAAGGAAATGGCTACCTCTCTTGTATCTAAAAAGAGAAAATCCATTGTTCTCCTTTGTCAATGGTGTGCAACCCATCACCCACATGGAAAGCTTCCATCAGCTCTCATTGCATGACCTGCAGGATTAAGGTGTGGGGGACCCATCCTGCAATGTTACTCTGGCTGCTGGTCTGGCTGTATCAATAAAGAGCTGCTTTCCCTGACCCAGGTGACTTGTGTGTCTGCTCTAAATACAAAAACTACATAACTGTGTAAGTGGGGTAACATCTGAGATCCTTTAAGGTTCAGAATAAAACACATAGGAAGGGAATGTCCTCTGGACCCTATCAAGGAGTGTGTTGGGATGGGGGGGCAGTGTTGGCACAAGATTAACCTTCTCATCCAATTGGTTGCTCCTTTCTCCCTTGCCTTCTAGATTATGTTCTCTGCATTAAACCAGGAAGGTTTACATCTTAATTTTATTGAATATAGACTACCACTGAATCCAAATTTTACCCAACTAACCAAGGAAATTGTTAAAGCCAACTCCCAGTTGTGTAAGCTAACACATTAAATTCAGAATCCCCAGCAAATGGACCCATATCACAAACTGACCTAATGCAACGTTATAGTCTCTTCTAACAATCCTTAGAGTCCAATCCCATACATATTTTCCAGGTTTCTGCCAATGTGCATTGGTAAAACCTTGCGATTTTTTAAAGCAAACTCTACGCCCAATGTGGGACTCAAATTCATGACCCAAGAACCAGATGTTGAGGAGGATTGGCATATTCTTGCAAGGGAACTGCCTCCGGTGAAGCTATTACATGATTTTCCAGCAAGGGAAAACTAATCTTGAGTATATGAAAAGGTGTTGCTTCTGCTGGCAAAAAAAAAAAAAAAAAAAAAAGACTTGGGGATTCAAAGTTCTCAGGTTTCTCTAAGCTCACCCAGAGGTCTCACTCACTCCCAACTAAAGCTCTTTCAAGTAAGACACTTGACAAGTTTGTGAAGTCAACTTACACTGTAATTCTCTAACCCACAAAATTAAAATTTTATTTGCAGTAAAGTCTGTCTGATGCTACAAAAAACAAGAGATATGTTTTTAGAGCTGCCAGAGATGGACTCTGGCTCTCCAATTCTGACTTGAGCTGAGTGTTCAGTGTCCTGAGTTTGTCTCCCCACCCCTCTCCCCGCTAAGGTCTCCAGGGTGGTCAGAAATAGTCACTCTGGTGCACCTGGGTGGTTCAGTCAGTAAAGCTTCTGCCTTCAGCTCAGGTCATGATCCCTGGGTCCTGGGATCGAGCCCCATGTCTGGCTCCCTGCTCAGCAGGAAGTCAGCTTCTCTCTCTCCTTCTGTCCTTCCCTCTTTCTCATGCTCTCTCTCACTCTTTTACAAATAAATAAACTTTTTAAATCTTAAAAAAAAAAAAGAAAAATAGTCACTCCATCTGTGGTAGGCAAAATTCTGAGATGGTCCCCAAGATTCGCACTCCCTGGTGTACATACCTGGTATAATGTCCTCCCTTGAATAGAGGGTAAAATAATAAAAAAGGGATATTCAGTGTCATGGTTATGTTATATTACATGCCAAAAGAAATTTTGCAGGGGCACTGGGGTGGCTCAGTATGTTGAGCGTCTGCCTATGGCTCAGAGTCATGATCCTGGAGTCCTGGCATCAAGCCCCACATTGGGCTCTCTGCTCAGTGGGGAGTCTGCTTCTCCCTCTCCTTCTGCCTGCCACTCTGCCTATTTGTGCGCACGCTCTCGCACGCGCTCTCTCTCTCTGTCAAATAAACAATAAATAAAATATTTTTTAAAAAAAAGAAATTTTGCAAATGCAGTGCAGACACTAAATTCATCAAAAGGGAGATTATCTGGGTGGCCCAACCTAATCATACCAGCCCTCCAAACAGTGTCTAGAGGTGAGAGCAAAGGGAGTCAGGGATTCGAACCATGAGACGGAGTTGATGTAAAGGAGATTCTCCACTGCTGTCTTGAAGAGAAAGGAGCCATGTGGCAAGGGATGTGGGTGGTCTGTAAGAGCAAAGATGACTCCCAGCCCACACTTTGACATTAGCCATGTTACTATGAGCCAAGAACCAGCTATACCATGTCTGAACTTGTAACCTATAGGACCGTGAGCTAATGAATGAATGTTGTTTTAAGCTGCTAAGTGGGTGGTTTTCTGCTGTTTAGAAAAAGAAACCGAATACACCAGCGCATAGCCCTTGTAGTGACTATAAGTAACAAACTGGTCAAATGCAGCAGCTACTTGGTATATCCCAGGTATTGCACCACACTCACAAAAGATGATAATATAATTAACCATGAGGCCACAGCATGCATGGATTATTGACATTCCAATTTATAAGGAACTCAGCACTGTGTTCAATGCAGAGAATATTTTCAATCTATATCCAGAATCTCATTTTTGATGTTCTATTTCCTGGAACCACTCCTGGCAACAGGTAGTGTACCAGTCAGAGTCAAGTCAGGAAAAAAAAAAAAAAGAAAAGAAACAACATAATGTATTTCAACAGAAGGGATTCAAGAAAGGGAACTGGTACCATGGCATTAAAGGGCTGAAAGGGGGCAAAAAACAAAAACAACCCTCTCCCCAAACAAAAACTAAACTCACTGATAGACCCCCTTACTCCAAAGGCTGAGAGAACAAGCAGGAGGGTTTGGAGTCATCGAAACCTAGAAGCTTCATGGAGGAGCCTACAGTGGGTTGAATAACCCCTTGCAAAATTCATATCCACCTGGAATCTGTGAATGTGACTTATTAGGAAGGGTGCAAGGTGTTTGTGTGTGTGTGTGTGTGTGTGTGTGTGTGCGTGTGTGTGTGCACACGCATGCCTAAGGAGCTGGGTTGCGGAGTATATACATGCAGAGGCTGGACAAATGAATGGTGCAAATATTCTCCATCCATGACTAGAGAAAAGGGGGCTCAGAAAGTATCCAAAGGAAAGTTCATTCAGCAAAACTTACTGTAAGAGTGAGTAGAAAAACCCTGAAATCTGTACTTTCAGAAGGCAAATAATAGTTAGAAGGACACCACTACATTAAAGACTGCCTTGGAATTGATAGGTCTTCCTTGACTTAAAGAAAATTTACCAAAAAGTAGTAATACTGGAATATCGAAGTTAGTCTTAAATGTTTCCCCTTTAGCTATTAATCGTTTAAGTATTGTCTACAGCACGTATATATGAAATCCTTTCTCTCGGGTTCCTGGATCTTGCAAGGGTGGCTCCCGCCAGGTGGAGCTGTGGATCAGGTAAATGTGGTGCTGTGCCACTCCCTTCCACCTTTGAGACTCCCGTTCACACACACCACTCCAAAGTGAGCAAGACCCCCTTCTGGCCACCCCCCCCCCCCAATTCAAAGCTCTGCCCAGGTTCGCTCTCTAGATTGTACCTCTTCTGACCCTTTTCTTCCCCCACTTGACACCTGGTTTTCAATGCTGATCAATTAACTGAATAAAAGAAACCATGCCAAGTGCTGAAAACGACAGCTACTCTTCTTTCTCTCTGTCCTTTCCTTTCCTTCCTTCTTTTTTTTTTTTTTACGATTTTATTTTTAAGTAATCCCTACACTCAACATGTGGCTTGAACTCACAACCCCAAATCAACAGTTGCATGCTCCACTGACTGAGCTAGCCAGGCACTCCTCTTTCCTTTCCTTCCTTCCATCCTTCCTTCTTCCCTTCCTCCCTCCCTCCCTTCCTCCCTTCGTCTCTTCCTCTCTTTCCTTCTACCAGCTACTATTACTTTCTTATGTGCCAGAATGACTGCATAATATTGTCACAATTCTCCATTTGTGAATAATAGCCGCCCCCCTCGCCGAACCAGCTTGAGCAACAGAGGAATTTTACAATAAGTCTAACAAATATACCTTATGGAGGCTGAAAGCTAAAAGTCGGCCTTGGAAAGCACTAGAACAAGGGACTAGAAAGTAGTCAGGGGTTCCAGAGCTCTTAAGTTTACACATGCTCCATTCAGAAAAAAAAAAAAAATGTTCCACACGGAACTGGAATCCCCTGATCCTCATGCTTAGTTTCCAGGAGAGAGTTCCTCATTGGCCTTATTTGGATCAAGTGTCCACCCCTGATCCAAGCAACTGAATCCCAGTAGAGGGTCACTGTGAGCTGGGAAGACACCCCACAATGTGTTTACCATACATGTGATTGCTCATTAGTCTTCAAGACACTTGTGAGAGATTTTTTTTAAAAGACTTATTTATCCATTTGAGAGAGAGAGAGCGTGCACAGGGGTAGGAAGGGGAAGAGGGAGAGAGAAAGAGAGAGATTCCCAACCAGAATCCTCACTGAGCACAGAGCCCAATGTGGGGCTGGATCCCAGGATACTGAGATCACAACCTAAGCCGAAATCAAGAGTCTGACGTCCAACCGATTGAGCCACCCAGGTGCCCCGTTAGGATTTGATTATCAGCTCTATTTTGGAAATGAGGAAACAGAGGCTCAGAGACCATGAAACTAGGTTTTATGCTTAAAGATTTCTCTCCCCAAACCTATGCTCTTTCCCCTACCCAGAACTACATCTGTTGACCTGTTGTTGAATGGAGCCATTCTGTGAATCTATTCATTCATTTCAGTAAGTAATAGAGTTTTATGCTCTTCTAGGCTCTACCAAGGTAAAGCAATGAGCAAAAATGTTGCTGCTCTCAATGTGGAATGAAAAAGTTGACAAGCAAATAATGTGCATGTTGGATAGTGATAAGTAGTGTGAAAAAAGAGTACTCAGAGAAGGATATGAGAAGGGTGGAGGGAAGTTGTAAATCAAAGATCAGAGAAAGACTAGCGGATAGGGGAGATCTTATGTAGGGATTACAAGTTCTAGAATCACAATCAAAAGCCAGCAAGTGAGGCAGTTTTGCTCGGGGTTGGAGGACTGTGCCTTTCTCCAATAGTAATAAACTCTCGCATAGGTGGAGCTTTCCAGTTACCACCCGCTTGCACATTAATTCTCTGGTAACAGCAATTTGCTTTTTCTGTATTTATTACCAACACCAAAAGAAGTCTGCTAAAAAAAAAAAAAAATCATCCTCAGGATGCCTGGATGGCTTAATGGTTGAGCGTCTGTCCTCAACTCAGGTTGTGATCCCAGGACCCTGGGATCAAGTCATGTGTTGGGCTCCCTGCATGGAGCCTGCTTCTCCCTCTGCCTGTGTCTCTGCCTCTCTGTGTGTGTCTCTTATGAATAAATAAATAACATCTTAAAGAAAATCATCCTCATTGTTGGTTAAATGATTGTATTTGTTAAATCAGCTAACACGTTGGCTCGGATTCTGAGAGAAGAACGCCTTCGCTCAAACTCATCTGGGACCGGCTTTCTTCTCAAGCTGTGACCTGGCTCGCCTCTGAGGACTCCACTTTCCCTGAGTTCCTTCGGTGGCTGCTTCCTCTTCTGTAACCTTCATGCCACTGAGCCTAGGGGTGTAGTGAAATCTCCTGCTGGCTCTTCATTGCCTCTTTCTTCCAAGCTGTGTTCCCTTTCTTCTTCATGGATACATCCAGCTAGAAATCTTATGCCATTATCAAACTATTCCACTCATCACTCCTCTTTGTTGGCAGTCACCTGCTGACACTGGGGTCACACCCTCATTCCTTATAGAGGCGCGCTGCTGCTCTATCCAACACCACTCCTACCCCAATTCTGGGTGATTTCAATGTCCAGTGAGATCATCCTTCCAGCACGTTGGTGTCTCTGTTCCATGGCTCTTATGGAGCACTCTTTTAGTGGGGAGGACTACACAAGGATAAGGATTCCAGGAAGCAAGAAATGATGGGGAACCCCAGTGCCATCTTGAAGTCAGCCCTCTCTAGTGCTCTGATCATGTTCAGCTTGTGCCCTGGTAGACGTGAGAGTAAATAGAAGAACACAAGTAAGCAGAATAACTCTTTCTAGATTCTTAAAGTATTTCTAACATTCTTGTTTAGAACATTAGCCCCATGATGGCAGGCACTGTGTCTTGTCTGCTGAATCCCCTATGCCTACAAACAGGCCATTTGTAGATGCTCAATGCAGATTTATTGAATGAATAAATGCTCAAAAGTCAAATGCTCATAGAAGAGTTAAGTCCATAATTAGTGCTTTATTATCCATTTCAATAGAAAACAGAATTACAGACCATAGAAAACCACAAATAGGGGCTCGCATGACTCTTGACCTTGGGATCATGAGACTGAGCCTCATGCTGGCTGTAGAGATTCCTTAATAATAAAATCTTTAGGGATCCCTGGGTGGCTTAGCGGTTTGGTGCCTGCCTTTGGCCCAGGGTGTGATCCTGGAGTCCTGGGATCGAGTCCCACATCGGGCTCCCTGCGTGGAGCCTGCTTCTCCCTCTGCCTGTGTCTCTGCACCTCTCTCTCTCTGTGTCTCTCATGAATAAAAAAAAAAAAAATCTTTAAAAAATAACACAAATAATCTATTTATGTTAGTCAATATCATGACTACAATTTTGAAAAACAGTGTAGTAACAATAGCAGAGCACATGAGACCCTAGTGGCTCTCCTACACGATTTCAGTTTCCTAATTGTTTTTTTTTAATAATAAATTTATTTTTTATTGGTGTTCAATTTGCCAACATACAGAATAACACCCAGTGCTCATCCCGTCAAGTGCCCCCCTCAGTGCCCGTCACCCAGTCACCCCTACCTCCCACCCCCCTCCCCTTCCACCACCCCTAGTTCGTTTCCCAGAGTTAGGAGTCTTCATGTTCTGTCTCCCTTTCTGATATTTCCTACCCATTTCTTCTCCCTTCCCTTCTATTCCCTTTCACTATTATTTATATTCCCCAAATGAATGAGACCATATAATGTTTGTCCTTCTCCGATTGACTTATTTCACTCAGCATAATTCCTAATTGTTACTGAAAAGGGAGCAATCCAAAATCAGAGTCGCACCAATTACAAGTTCATTTGACCTTCTGCAACCATTGGCAATGAGCACCACTGATTCCCTAATAACCATAAAATTCTTTTTTTCTAATTTTTCCTTTGGATTTGGGAAAAAAAATTCAAAACCTACAGAAAAGTTGGAGAAATAGTAGAACAAACTGCCACATGCCCTTTGTTTGAATTTATCAAATGTTGGTTGCAAACATCAGGATACTGACACACATAAAAGAGCATTATCACATCTAAGAAAATTAATGTTAATTCAGTATCACATGGTAAGCTGGCCCATATCCATATTTTCCTGAGTTCCCAAAATAGCTTTAATAGCTATTTGTTGGTTTTGGAAGTAGGCTCCATGCCCAGCATGGAGCCCAGTGCAGGGCTTGAACTCATGACCCTGAGATCAAGAACTGAGCTGAAATCAAGAGTTGGACGCTTAGCTGACTGAGCCACCCAGGCATCCTAATCGTTGTTTCTTTTCCTTTTTTTTTTTTTTTAAACCAATCCAAGATCCAATTAAGGATCAACTGTTATGTTTAGCTGTTAGATCTCTTTAGTGTCTTGTAATCTAGAATGATCTCCTTAGATTTTTTTTTTTCATGCATGGAAATATTTTGAAGAGTCTAGGACAATTTTTTTTTCTTTTTATAAACTGTCCCACATTCTGTATTTGTCCGATGGTTTCTATGTGTTTAACTTTTTGTCTCTTTGTTAAGATTACTGCATAGATAGAATGTCAAGTATCTCACTGCATCACATCAGAAGGCACATAAATTAGGTTTTCTTACTATTGGTGATTCTAAGATCGATCACTTGGTTAAAGTGAATGCCCCGGTTCTTTTCATATTAATGAAATATCTATTTCATTTCCCTCTCTTCTATTTTCAGAGAATCCACAGACACAAATCACTGCCTATCTGATAAATGAGCATTTATCTTTCTACCTTCCTGGCATCTGACCCATCCAGTTTTTCCTGGAATAAGCCCAGCCTGCAGACCCTAGACCCAGGGAAAAAAATGGTTTCATCTAATAAAGTTTCCCCCCTCACTCCTTGGCCTCTTTGCTACAGGTATTACCCCAACATCCAGATGTTGCCTGGGTGCTGTAACTGGGTTTATTGTCTTGGGGAGCAGTCTTTGTCTTGGACCTGGGGACTTTAGTCAGAACTCTTTTCTTAAGGGGTCAGAATAGTAGACAGAATAATGGCCCCTCAGGAGATGTCAGCATCCTGGGTCATCAGATGGCTCAGTCAGTTAAGTGTCCAACTCTCGATTTTGGCTCACATTGTGATCTTAGGGTTGTGAGATTGAGCCCTGCATGGAGCTCCGTGCTCAGCGGGGAGTCTGCTTTTCTCTTTCTCTCTCTCTGCCCCTCCCCCCAATGCTTGCTCTCTCTCTCTTAAGTAAACAAATAAACCTTTTTTTAAAAAGATATCACATCCTAATTCCTGGAACCTGTGGCATTATATAGCAAAATAGAACTTTACAGCTGTGATTAAGAATTTAAAAAAAAAAAAAAGAATTTTGAAATGAAGAGACTATCCTGGACTATCCCATGGATCTTAGAATGGAATCACAATTCCTTACATGAGGAAGATTTTATAAAATAAGACAAGGTCAGAGAAGGAGACAAACCATAAAAGACTCTTAACTATAGGAAACAAACTGAGGGTTGTTGGAGGGGAGTGGGGTGGGGGGGTGGAGTAACTGGGTGATAGGCATGAAGGAGGGTGCTTGATGTAATGAGCCCTGGGTGTTGTATGCAACTGATGAATCATTAAACTATACCTCCGAAACTAATAACACACTACATGTTAATTAATTCATTTTAAATAAAATTAATTCATTTTAAATAAAATTTTAAAAAGAGGGAGACTTTACACAGCAGAAGAGGAAGAGAGAAAGTGATCACAGAGGCACAGATTGAACTCAGGCTGCTGCAAGCTAAGAATGCTGGCAGCCACCGGGAGCTCGAAGAGATAAGGAACAGATTCTCCCCTAGAGCTTCTGTAGGGAGTGTGGCCCTGCCAACACCTTGATTTGGGGCCATTGATGTTGATTTTGAACTGTAGTCTCCAAAATGTGAAAGAATAAATTGTTGTTTTAAGCCACCAAGTCTGTGGTCATTTGTTACAGCAGCCACAGAAAGCTAATCACAACAGGTGTGCTCCTCAATCCCCATCATCAACTTCACTTGTCCTCCCACCTGCCCGCCCTCTGGTCACCATCAGTTTGTTCTCTAGAGTTAAGATTCTGTTTCTTGATTTACCCCCTCTGTCTTTTTTTCCCCTTTCCTCGTTTTGTTTCTTAATTTCTTAAAGTCCACATTTGAGTGAAATCATATGGTATTTGCCTTTCTCTTCCTGACTTATTTCACTCAGCATTATACTCTCTGGTTCCACCTATGTTGTTGCAAATGGCAAGATTTCACTCTTTTTTATGGCTGAGCAATATTCAGAAATATAGATGGATATTGCTATTCAATATTCAATATATATATATATATTGCTTTTGTTCTCTCTTTTATATATACATATGCTTATATCTCACGTCTTCTTTGTCCATTCATCAGTTGGTGGACACTTGGGCTGTTTCCATAATTTGGCTACTGTAGATAATGCTGCCATAAACATTGGGGTGCATGCATCCCTTTGAATTAGCATTTTTGTATTCTTTAGGTAAGTCCCTAGCAGGACAATTGCTGAGTCATAGGGTAGCTCTGTTTGTAGCTTTTTGAGGAACCCCCATACTGCTTTCCAGGGTGGCTGCATCAGCTTGCATTCCCACCAACCATGTGAGAGGGTTCTCAGGATTCAATTTGGAGTCTGTCACTTGCTTAGCAGCGTAATCTGGAGCAAGTCATTTGACTTCACTCTTAGCTCTTGCTTTTGCAAAATAGAGATAATATTAGTCATCTCTTAGGGTTAGTATAAATATTAAGTGACACCATAAAGATATATATTTAAAACACTTAGTAAAAGACTTGGCACATAGTAGGCACTCAATACGTGCCAGCTTTTAGGCTTATTTAATTCAACAGATAAGTATCGAGTGCCTGGTATGTGCAATACTGCCACCTTCAAGGAGCTTACATTCTAATAGGGGGAGAAAGACAGTGGACTAATAATAAATATGCTAGAGTAGCAAATGCTATAGAGAACAAAAACAAGGCAAAGAGAATTAACTGCATCTAATTAAGGCTTGGGATACATTTGTAAAATATCCCATTAGCCTACTTGTCATAAAACACTGTTATGATATTAATAACAGCTGTCATCTATTAAACACTTTATTTTGTTGTGTTTTCACAATGCTGTTTAAGGATAAAATTATCCCCATTATGTAAATGAGGAACCAGGCTCAGAAAGTTTAATTAAGTTTATCTCAAAAAACTGCCAGGACCAGGAATCAGACTCCAAGATCCAGGCTCTTTTTGCTCCTCCATGCTGCTGCTATTAAAGTGGAAATCTGCCCCCCAGCTTATTGGTCCTGACACAGAGCTGAGTGTCTGTAATATTCCGTGTGGTTTATTCGCATGCTTAGTCCAAAACATGAGGCTCAACTTAGCCCAAACGCCTCAGGCTCATATCAGACCTTTCACAAAGGGCCATTTTAGTCATGGGGCTATCTTTCTCTCTAAAGCAGTATATTCTTGGGGCCCCTGGGTGGCTCAGTGGTTGAGCGTCTGCCTTTGGCTCAGGTCATGATCCCAGGGTCCTAGGATCGAGTCTCACATCAGGCTCCTACAGAGAGCCTGTTTCTCCTTCTGCCTGTGTCTCTGCCTCTCTCTCTCTCTCTCTCTCTCTCTGTCTCTCATGAAAAAATAAATGAAAAAAAATTATACAACAGTATATTCTTGAGTCAACCTTTCCTAAGGCATTAAAGAAAATTGTGTTGATAAAAGAGTTCTGTGAGCAAGTCAATTCTGGAAATACTAGGATAAACAACATGAAACTTGTTTATTCAGTTATTGTCGTTCTCCTGAGGACCTCTCCTTTAATACAATAATATCGTCGCTAATTTACAAAAGGAGTTTACAACGGGCCGCATTTCCAACATTTACCTGACAAGAGAACTTTTACAGGGCCCACCTGGGAGAGCTAGTGATCTGAAGATCACACTTTGAGACTCACTTTTCTCAGAAAGTTCATAGCTGCAGATATAGATAAACTTTTGGGACTTAGTTTAATCAGACTTTTCTTTACTCCACAAAATCAATATTTTTAATCAGTGAGGATTCTTTCCACTGCAGGTGATGGAACTCTAACTCCAATTTGTTTAAACAATAGGGGGACTTTATGGACTTCTGAATTCAGAAATCTACAGGTAGTTCTACCTTCAGGTATGGTTTGATCCAGCAGTTCAAGCAACATAATCAAAGACACAATTTCTCCATGTTCCTCACTCTGCCTCTAATGGTGTTGGCTTGGTTACCAGGCTACACCAGAGGCAGGGATCCTCCCCACCCCATGCACTCCATGCTTTCCCTTTGTGGTAACAAAATGGCTGTCATAGTTCCAAACTTCTCGGTTTCACTCCAAAACATCCCAAGAAGACAAAAGACTCTATCCTGGTATGTTATTCTGGGGAGCCTGTCTTTCTCTCGTTGGTCCAACTTGCAGCATTTGCCTATTCCTAAACCCACCACTGTGATGAGAGGAATAGGATTTGCTGAGAGATCTGGGCCAGTCAGAGCCCATCCCTGGAGCTACAGCTAGAGCTCAATCCTACCCAGACTCCATGGCGGAGAAAGGGAAGGGATACATTATCCATATCCACATATGAGAATCTTAACCAATTACTAATCTTCATCCATAAAGTCTTTTTGAGATGAACTTTATTTAGGAAACAGTATCTTACAACTAAAAATCACAAGTGCTTTATAAATACTAATCCTTATAAAAAAATCTTTGTTGGGCAGCCCGGGTGGCTCAGCGGTTTAGCGCCGCCTTCAGCCTGGGGCATGACCCTGGAGACCTGGGCTCGAGTCCCACATCGGGCTCCCTGCATGGAGCCTGCTTCTCCCTCTGCCTGTGTCTCTGCCTCTCTCTCTCTCTGTGTGTCTCTCATGAATAAATAAATAAATAAAATCTTAAAAAAAAATCTTTGTTCTATAGATGAGAAAACCAGCACAGAATGTTTACGTATCTTGCCTGTGGTCACACAGCTGGTAAGTAGCTGAATGTTAGAAGGTGTCAGAACCCAGATTTGGATGTAGGTGGTCTGGCTCCAGAGTTTCTGCTTTTAACCTGCCCCATCTTTGTGATTGCTTTTGCTAACATATTTTTATTAGAGTGGGATGCGTATAAGCCTATGACCCCAGTAGATGATGAGCTTCTAGGGAGCACCTCTATCTATAACAACAGAGATTTGGAGAATATGGTGAACTGTTTGGGCTTTATTTTTATTTGAATCCCAGTATAGTTAACATACAGTGTTATATCAGTTTCAGGTGTACAGTATATTGACTCAAGGGCGCCTGGGTGGCTCAGTCATTTGGGTGGTTGCCTTCGGCTCAGGTCATGATCCCAAGGTCCTGGGATCAAGCCCCGAGTCAGGCTCCCTGCTTAGTGGGGAACCTGCTTCTCCCTCTCCCTCTGCCCCTACCCTCTGCTCATGCTCTCTTGCTCACACTTTCTCTCAATTAAATAAGTAAAATCTTTTAAAAATACAGTGATTCAATGCCTCTGTACATCACCCAACGCTCATCAGGATGGGTGTATTCTTTTTTTTTTTTTTAAGATTTTATTTATTCATGAGAGACACACAGAGAGAAGCAGAGATACAGGCAGAGGGAGAAGCAGGCTCCCTCCAAGGAGCCCAATGCAGGACTAGATCCCAGGACTCAGGGATCACGACCTGAGCCGAAGGCAGATGCTCAACCGCTGAGCCTCCCAGGCGTCCCCAGGATGAGTGTACTCTTAATCCCTTCCACCTTCATGAACTGCTTATTCATTACCTTGGAATAGAAGAAACTTTTCTCAAATATATTGTTTCATTTATGAACATGATGGATAAATGCTATAAAACAATGCCCAGCACTGAGGTGGGCACTTGACGGGATGAGCACTGGGTGTTATTCTATATGTTGGCAAACTGAACACCAATAAAAAATAAATTTATTAAAAAAATAAAAATAAATAAAAATTAAATTAAATTTTTTAAAAAATGCACAGGAATGGTCAGGAAATGCCTGCTTGTTGGACAAGTAGCATTATTGTCCAGAAGATGCATCTTAGTCGAAGCCCTGGGTGTCTCTGCCATACACACAGCTTCAGGCAGTTCCTGTGCTGTCAGGTGATGCCTGTCTCATGGCCTCATCTCCTGCACTTATGCAAAAGCCACCAATCTACTTCTCAGTTGCCTATGAGGCGATCTGGCCTGAATGCTTACCCAGTAAAGGCATTCCACGATGAGTGGCTCTCCAACCTTTGTACGACAATTCATTACCCAGCCAAGATACTCCTCGGCCCATGTAGCCTTAACCACCCCGCTCCCTGATGGAAAAGCACTCTGTAATGAGAAACCTCTGTAACAGATCGCAGGGAGCATGGTTCATACTGTAGTATAAAGCAATGCACAACAAACATTAAAAAGAACTGTATTATACTCACTTTAACGGCGTGCTGAAAATTAATAACACATATGTGTCAGTAGCACATCAGCCACGAACTATCTCTGTCTTACCACGGTTTGAAAAATTGATATGTACACTTGTTTTAGCAATAGAGGCATGGGGTATTGCTACTTCAGCAATAATGTGTACAACAACTCCCAGCCTAGCTATTAGAAAGTATAAATCAGAAACATAGAAAGGTGTTTTGTCTCTCTCTGTCTCTCTGTCTCTCTGTCTCTGTGTGTGTGTGTGTGTGTGTGTGTGTGTGTGTGTCTCATGGATAAAGAAATAAAATCTTGAAAAAAAAAAGGGGGGGTGCAGCCCGGGTGGCTCAGCGGTTTAGTGCCACCTTCAGCCCAGGGCATCATCCTGGAGACCCAGGATCGAGCTCCACGTCGGGCTCCCTGCATGGAGCCTGCTTCTCCCTCTGCCTGTGCCTCTACCTCTCTCTCTGTGTCTCTCATGAATAAATAAATGGAATCTTAAAAAAAAAAAAGGTGCTTTGCTACATGTTGTAGGATGAACCAAAATGCACACTATAAACTCGATAAAGTAGTGAAAGGGAATAAAGGGGAAAGGAGAAAAAATGAGTGGGAAATATCAGAAAGGGAGACAGAACATAAAGACTCCTAACTCTGGGAAACGAACTAGGGGTGGTGGAAGAGGAGGAGGGTGGGGTGGGGGTGACTGGGTGACGGGCACTGAGGGGGGCAACTTGACAGGATGAGCACTGGGTGTTATTCTGTATGTTGGCAAATTGAACACCGATAAAAAATAAATTTATAAAAATAAAAAAAATAAAAACAAAACAAAACAAAAAAAATTTTTAAAAATAAATAAACTCGATAAAGATTTTAAAAACCAACAATACTGTGCGATTAGAAATCAGTGGCAGGGGATCCCTGGGTGGCTCAGCGGTTTGGCGCTTGCCTTTGGCCCAGGGCGCGATCCTGGAGTCCAGGGATTGAGTCCCACGTTGGGCTCCCTGCATGGAGCCTGCTTCTCCCTCTGCCTGTGTCTCTGCCTCTCTCTCTCTCTATGTCTATCATGAATAAATAAATAAATAAACCTTAAAAAAAAAAAAAGAAATCAGTAGCAACTTTGACCAGCGTTACCCTCAGCAACAGATGTGGACACAAATGAATGAGACCATATGTCCAAGAAGGTCATGCACACAGGTGACCGAATGTCCTGTTTTAAGCAAGCTGGTCCAAGTTCTGGGTTATCTGTCCTGAAGGAGGGGAAAAGAGGAGACATTAGGCCCCCGAGCTTACTCCTGCCCTGACATCTGGTCATTTACCAGGATGAACCACAGCCTATGGCCTCAAAATCCTCTTCAAGGGAGTGGGGCAGCACGGGGCCCTGGGGGACCGCATCCCCACGTGGCACCCCGGATCCAGCCAGGGATCTAAAGCTAGTTCATCCCACAGCAAGAGTTCAGAGCTTCCAGTCACCTTGCCTGTGCCTGCTTGCTGCCTACGTGAGGAAATGGCCAGAAGAACTTCTAAGAAACGTTCAAGGACACAGTAATTCCTATGTAGCGGTGGTAAAATCCACTCTTTAAAACAAGTGCAGTTGTATATGAAAGACATTTTTGTCAACTACTGTAAAGAGGCATGTTTGCTTTTCAGCTCTTGACTCTGCAAAGGTTGGAGACAAGGCGGCTACTTAGCAAAGGACAGGATACAAGTCACCTGCTCAGAAAAGGTAGACACCACGGGCTCTTGGCCTCCATCGCTGCCCATAACCCTTTCCTGCTCCTTATGATTCTTACAAAAAAATTCTCACTTGTTTCCCAGAAGTGTTACCTTTTAATAAAACTAAAAGTATTTGTTTAAATATTATTAATATGGTAGATATAATTAATAAAATACATAGTGAATATAGGGGCTCCTGGGTGGTTCAGTGGTTGAGCATCTGCCTTTGGCCCAGGTCATGATCCCAGGGTCCTGGGATCGAGTCCTGCATCCGACTCATCAACACCAAGGTGTTTTTGTTTTTTTTTAATTTTTTTTATTGGAGTTCAATTTGCCAACATTTACCGTAACACCCAGTGCTTGGATCCCTGGGTGGCTGAGCGGTTTAGCGCCTGCCTTTGGCCCAGGGCGCAATCCTGGACTCCCCAGATCGAGTCCCACGTCGGGCTCCCTGCATGGAGCCTGCTTCTCCCTCTGCCTGTGTCTCTGCCTCTCTCTCTCTATCATGAATAAATAAATAAAATATTAAAAAAAACCACCCAGTGCTCATCCCGCCAAGTGCCCCCCTCAGTGCCTGTCACCCAGTCACCCCCACCCCCCGCCCTCCTCCCCTTCCACTACCCCTTGTTCGTTTCCCAGAGTTAGGAGTCTCTCATGCTCTGTCATCCTCACTGATATTTTCACTCATTTTCTCTCCTTTCCCTTTATTCCCTTTCACTAATTTTTATATTCTCCAAATGAATGAGAACATATAATGTTTGTCCTTTTCCAATTGACTTACTGCACTCAGCATAATACCCTCCAGTTCCATCCACGTTGAAGCAAATAGTGGGTATTTGTCATTTCTAATGGCTGAGTAATATTCCATTGTATACATAGGCCACATCTTCTTTATCCATCATCTTTCGATGGACACCGAGGCTCCTTCCACAGTTTGGCTATTGTGGACATTGCTGCTAGAAACATCGGGGTGCAGGTGTCCCGGCGTTTCATTGCATCTGAATCTTTGGGGTAAATCCCCAGCAGTGCAATTGCTGGGTCATAGGGCAGATCTACTTTTAACTCTTTGAGGAACCTCCACACAGTTTTCCAGAGTGGCTGTACCCGTTCACATTCCCACCAACAGTGTAAGAGGGTTCCCTTTTCTCCACATCCTTTCCAACATTGGTTGTTTCCTGTCTTGCTAATTTTCCCCATTCTCACCGGGGTGAGTTGGTATCTCATTGTGGCTTTGATTTGTATTTCCCTGATGGCCAGCAACACCAAGGTTAATGACATTTAAGAATTCATTGCACTGGTTACCATTAAGCAGGCCTACGTCATACACTCGAATGATAGTTTGAGAAAGTTTACAACAACCTCAGAGGCACACCTGGATGGAGTAGGAGCAAAGAACACCTGCCACTACCTTGAATTTCAGCAACAGGCATGCACACCTGCCACACACCCATGCTCACTCCACTGCCATTAATATGAAAGCAAATGGTTGCAACTGACCTTCCCCACCCTCCACACATGGCCACGCTTTTATACCCGTGTGCTGGAGGTTTCTTTTGGCTTTGAGGAGGGCCCTGAGGATTCATTTTCACCCGATGTCACCTGGACCAAAATCCCGGGAGCAAAGGAGCTGCTTCAGCAGGTCTTGAGCTCCACCCTCCATGCTACCCTCAGCCGTGGCCCCTTCTCTGGCTCCTTTGTACCAGCGCCAGACACACTCTCACCTCCCTCTTGGGCTAGCGTTGGCGTCTCCACTCTTGCACTCCCTTGCCTTGGCTTAGAATTATGGACTCTGTCTAGAATTCCAAACTGCCCAATAAGTCAGGAGATCCTGGACAGGGTTACCAGGACACAAGGGCATTTCCGAGGCATGCGGGCCTGTTTCACAATAACAGGCCATTAGTGACATGGCCAAGGCTCACCGAACATTTTGCCGTCAAAACAGCTTTCTGGAGCTGCTCTCCTGTCTGACTGCACAGGGTCCTCTACACAGAAAGGGATCGTGTTGGGTCTTATCTTCCCATCCCCACCCCCAACGACCCAGCCAAGGTGCCACCCCTGTCACAGCTGCTTCCGAATGTCCCAGAAGTCAGGGCCTAAAAGGGACCCTCTTCTCATCAGAAGTGCCCATGGCAGGGCCCGGGGTGACTCAGTGGGTTAAGTGTCTGCCTTTGGCTCAGGTCATGGTCTCAAGGTCCTGGGACTGAGCCCTGCATTGGGCCCTCCACTCAGTGGGGAGTCTGCTTCTCCCTCTGCCTCTCCCCTGCCCCAGCTCATGCTGATGTGCTCTCGCTCTCTTTTGCAAATAAATTTAAAAAAAAAAGGGGTTTTTAAAAAGGACCCAGGGCATGGCAAGAACTATAACCCATGTCTACTCTGCCCAGCTCAGGTGCCTTGTCAATGCCCATGTCTGCCGCTTGGAGCAAATGCCCCAGGTGGAAAGAGAAGGAGTAGAAGTAAAGTGTGGATGCTCCCAGAGATGAGGCAAAGGACACGAGAGACATTGTACTCCTGACTCATGCTGGAGAGCAAGCACTTAATCTGGCTCTGGCAGGAAATGTTCCTTGGAACGTGGCAGGCCTTGCTATCAAGGGCATCCGTGCTCAGATGAGCTTGTGGGGGCGCTGGAGAACCCCTGGGGAGGGCAGTGCCTGGCTCCTCCTGGCCTTTGCCATGCGTCTCCGCACGATGCAGTTGTGCACAATGGCTATTCAAAAGATTGAACTTAACCAACGTACACGGACAAGGGAAAATGCTAGAACACACAGGCAAGTGAAAAAGTATGCATTATGACAAATAAATATCTTGCTCGTGGTTTTAAAATGCGTTTACACATATAAATGCATGTAAATTCACAGGAGAGAAAGTAAAAGGAACTGAAACTAGTGATGGCGGTTAACTCTGGTGAAAGAAGACTGCTCTCCAGACTTCTGGTTGAGTCTCGACAAAGAAAAAACATTCATGTATAGCGTGTGCAATAAAAAGAAAAAGGGGGTGGGGACGCCTTTGTGTGAAAAGCTTGGTTTCACCAAGCTGTCTGTCCAGCAGAAAAAGTGCTTGCCCTAGAACTTTGAGCATCACCCTAAAGCTAATGGTGTGCATTTAAGACATTCATTTATTTCATTTATTTTTTAAAAGATTGATTTTAGAGAGAGAGAGAGAGAGAGAGCATGAGTGGGAGGAGCAGAGGGAGAGAGGATCTCAAGCAGACTCTGCACTGAGTGGGGAACTGATGTGGGGCTTGATCTCACACCCTGAGAGCATAACTGGAAGTAAAACCCACAGTCTGACGCTTTACTGACTACACCACCCAGGGCATCCGGAAGAGTTTATTTTGAAACAGTACTTCTCAATTTTTACCATGCAAACATATTCCCTGGGGATCTTATTAGGATGCAGATTCCAGATCCGGAGGTTTGGGCTGGGGCCCGACATTCAGCCTAACAAGCTCCCAGGGAGCCGATGCTACTGGTCCACAGGGCACACTTTGGGTAGCAAGGGGTTTTTTTGTTTTTTGGTTTTTTGGTTTTTTTTTTTTTTGTGGGGGGGGGGGGGGTGGCAAGGTTTTAAGAGCGCTGTTGCTCTTGTGGCCTCTCCCTACGGTCCAGGACATCAATTGCTCTTGCCCTCCCTCGCAATCCAGAGCACTCAGCATTATCTGGGCCTCCCTAATCCTAGAGACACAGAACACACGCCGTAGGAAATTGGCTGAGTTACATCAAAATGCATTGGTTTGGCCGCCAACGTGTCGCTATACTATACATATAAGTGCATTTCAGTTCCAATAAATGCATGCACACGGGTCTCAGGTAAACATATTGATTTTTTGTTTGTTTTTTTTGTTCTGTTTTGTTTTTTGAAATGTATTGATTTAAATGAAAATTCACAGGTTGGGAAACAAAAATAAGGTTGCAGTGAAAACACACTGCATTAAGTATTTTCCATAATTCCCACAAACAGATGCTAGGAAATAGATGTTTTGGTGTCAGTGGCAGCTCACTGAATTCGTCGGCGTGCTCTTTGTTTTGCTGAATGTGTATGAGTTTTGATGAAAATGCATTGCTTGGAAGAACTAGTCAGACTCTTCCCGTGCAGCCCAGTTGTAATGTCCTTTCTAATTTCAGAGTGCCATAGTATCTTTGCTCTTGTTTATGAATACATATTATTTTTAATGTTCCATATTGCTTATTGTGGCTGTAAACAAACCAACTGTATTTATTCCTTGAGTTTCTAATGTAGTGACTATAAAAAGTGAACATTAAGGAAACATAAATGTGACTAAAAATCTGTGTCAGAGTAACTAAAAGATGTTTTTTTAAATTTTTATTTATTTATGATAGTCACACAGAGAGAGAGAGGCAGAGACACAGGCAGAGGGAGAAGCAGGCTCCATGCAGGGAGCCCGACGTGGGACTCGATCCCGGGTCTCCAGGATCGCGCCCTGGGCCAAAGGCAGGCGCCAAACCGCTGCGCCACCCAGGGATCCCCTAAAAGATGTTCTTTTTTTATCTCAAAATACTATTTTTTCTGAAATCTTATATCAAAAAATACATTTTAAAATGCTGGGCCAAATCTAGAACCAATTTTGATATCATCATACCATACATTAAACAGAAATAATTGGCGATATTTGATCCAGAAGTGCTATAACTACGATAAAACTGCCTTGGAGAACCAATATTTTGAACTGAGGACAGAATTATAATTTGCGTCAAATTAATGTCTTGAAATGAGCCTACATCAAACAGGGTGCTCATAAGCATATTGCTAATCCCTGTTACTTCCTAAAGATGTAATGGTGGAGATAGGGAAAGGAGCGAGGAAATTTTCTTCATATCAAGACAATGTTCCAATACAGTATTTTAGATGCTCAAATGACACATGCTTAGCCAGTTGTCTGGTGTGCAAAATTATTCTTGATGCATGAGAAATTAAAGAGGGGTGGGATACAAGCTACATGGAGACAGCTAGTTAGAGGTATTTATTTTATTTGACAAATCTAACTTGACAAGGAATGCTTACGCCTGAAAAGACTTCACTCAGAAATGAGCTGTTGGTCCATTAGGAACAGGGGTGCCATTTGGTTGGGCCACTTACAAAATCCAGTCCAGGTCAAAACTGCATGCTCCACAGCTATCAACTCCAGCCCACAATCTCCTTGCAATTCAATGCTCAAAACTCAGTCTCCCTCAATGATCCAGTCTAGCTAAAAAAAAAAAAAGCATTGTATTTTCTCTTCTCAAGATCTAACCTTGTGACACTTGGGTGGATCAGTTGGCTAAGCATCTGCCTTCAGCTCAGGTCATGATTGTGGGGTCCTGGACTTGAGCCCTGCTTTGGGCCCCCTGCTCACCAGGTAGTCTGCTTCTCCCTCTGCCCCTACCCCTGCTCATGCTCTCTCTCTCACTGTCTCTCTCTTTCTCACTCAAATAAATGAAATCTCAAAAAAAAAAAAAAAAAAAAAAGATCTAGCCTTGATGGATTATTTTGAGGAGATACATTCTAAAGAATATCGAGGTGATGTATCATAGTTTCTACAATTCACTTTCAAATGACTTAGAAAAATTATAATCTCTCTTTCACACATGCACATACACACGCACAAATCATCCATTATCTGTGTATTATTTATGTATCTATCGTATATCATCTATCTATCCATCTGAAAAATGAGCAAAAATGATAAGGTGATAACAATCATTAAGTCCAGATGAGGGGTATTTGGGTGTTTGTATACCATTTTCCAGCTTTTCCAATGATTTGAGTTTATTTTTTCAAAGTCGGGGGAAAAATACATTGCCTTGATTGGGTATGGGGACAGAAAAGAAAGTGCTGAGTCTAGAGTCTGTGTTAATGTATTAATTAATGTATCACAAGTGCTTGGTGCGTAGTCAGTGCTAATAAATCATTTTTAAATTTAATAAGTTCTTTTATTTGTCAGAAAGAAAAAGAGAGAGAGAGAGAGAAGGTGGGATGGAGGGAGAGAAGGAAAGAGGGAAGGGAAGAAGGGCTCTTAACAGTGTGATTTAATTTGTGGGTGTCAAATTTAAACCAGAAGTCAGTTAAAATAAAGAAACATTTGGGGCTTCTGGGAGAGAAAATCTCGCCTTGATTTTCTGAGTCACCCCAGTCTACTGTCCATGGGTACACCTATTCACCCCCTTGGCCTCTAAGATCTCACATACAGTAGAATTCCACTCTGTTATGAAAGAAACAACCCCTAAGCTTTTGCAAAACCAAGGAAGAACCCCAGACACTGAACAATAAAGGAACTTTAACTGCTTGGCTGTCTTTTTTTTTTTTTTTTAAGATTTTATTTATTTGTTCATGAGAAACACAGAGAGGGAGAGAGGCAGAGGGAGAAGCAGACTCCCTGTGGGGAAACTGATGCAGGACTCAATCCCAGGACCCCGGGGTCACAGCCTGAGCTGAAGGCCGATGCTCAACCACTGAGCCACCCAGGCGTCCCTAACTCCTTGGCAATCTTGCCACTACTTATGCAGAAATCTATAAAAGATAATAGACCTTCAAGCTTTTGAGAAGTAACGCATTTAGGGGAAGATTAATGCCTGTTTGCTCCATCCTCTAGGGATAACACAGACTTTTTCTTTCCCAGATACATTCCCAGGTTAATTTCAGAGACTTTAGTGGTGATAAAAACTAGCATAGATGTGAGGACAGACGTCTGAGGAGGAAAGCCCAAGAAGTAAAACAATTTTAACTCAAAAGCCTGTAAGTAAAGCCTAGAAGAGGGGCCATCCTAACCCCAGGGAAGTAGTTCATTTGGAGGACTAACACAGAACACCTAGGTGAGTTGAGAGGAAAATATATAATTTTTTTTAAAAAGATGGATAAAGCATTGTTATTCTTATTTTCTATTTTCCAAGATGTCAACCATTTGTTGCCTGGACAAATTTCCACATTTCATTTCATTTTATTATTTTTTTAAATTTAAATATTTAAAAACAATTTTTAAGATTTTATTTACTTATTCATTTTAGAGAGAGAGAGAGGGAGAAAGAGAACGTGCAATGGGGGAAGAACACAGAGAGAGGATCTCAAGACTCCTCGTTGAGCATGGAGCCTGATGCAGGGGCTCTATTCCAGGACCCTGAGTTCATGACCTGAACTGAAATCAAGAGTCAGACTCTTAATGGACTGAGCCACTCGGGCACCTCTATTTTATTATTTTTTTTAAATTTAAGTGATCTCTACACCCAACATGCGGCTTGAACTCATAACCCCAAGATCAAGAGTCACACACTCTTCTGACTGAGCCAGCCGGGCACCCCAACTTCCACATTTTAGAATGAGCCCTCCCTGCCTTTGATCACCATGAGCCAGGGGCTCCACTCCAGTTCAGCATATGCCTCAAGGACTCTAGCTATGACATCTCTCCATATGTCTTAAGCGTGTTGGCCTATTGGTTCTCAATCCTGGTTACACAGTTGGCTTCATCACAGTCCCAATCCCACAGATTCTGATAGTATTCGTTAGGTGGAGAGCTTCACCATTAATACTTTTTTTTTTTCCATCAATACTACATAAAACTCTTCTGGGGGCACCTGGCTGGCCCCATGGTTGAGCATATGTCTTCAGCTCAGGTCATGACCCCAGGGTCCTGGGATCGAGTCCTGCATCAGGTTCCCCACAGGGAGCCTGCTTCTCCCTCTGCCTATGTGTCTGCCTCTCTCTCTGTGCCTGTCCTGAATAAATAAATAAAATCTTTAAAAGAAATAAAATAAAACTCTCCTAACGTTTCCCATGCGCAACCAAAGTCTGGAATCCCTGGATTAGGCACTTTCCTGTGCCCTGACCTCTTGGAAAGAAGAATGAACTTTGTAGGAACACACCCAGTCCCTCTCTGGGATTTTCAAATCCCCAGGACCACCTGAGCCTGAGGCAAATTCTAGAATGACAGCTCTCTTAGCAGGGCCTCCTAACGGATCACTCTCTCTCTCAAATCCTTTGTATATTGAGGGGTCCTTAAAGTAGGATATACCAGTTTTTAGCAGAATCAATTATAACCATGCCCCAAACCTCTGGTGTAATGTACTTTCTCAGAAGAAGATGTAACACACATTTTCTTGAGATTCTTTACTGTGCGCCTCATGATTGAATATAGATGTCTAAACTGTTAAGGAAAAAAGCTAGTCTTAGATATCACTTCATATTTCTCTTTTTGGTCCCCTTCCTCCTTAAAGACATTTGTTGAAATGAATATTGAGATCCAACAATTGCAGGGCAGCCCGAGTGGTTCAGCGGTTTAGCGCCGCCTTCAGCCCAGGGTGTGATCCTGGAGTCCCGGGATCGAGTCCCACGTCGGGCTCCCTGCATGGAGCCTGCTTCTCCCTCTGCCTGTGTCTCTGCCTCTCTCTCTCCTCTCTGTGTCTCATGAATAAACAAACAAAATCTTAAAAAAAAATAGAGAGAGATTCAACAATTTCAGACATTTACTTATTCTTTGGTTTAAGTGTGTTTTTCCTCACGAGGTTTTCTGTAAAATTCATGTTAGGATCATCCTTCCTTTGTAATTTACACACTCACCTGTTTGGAAATGCCTCGTTCATTCATTCATTTTATTTCATTTAGAAATGTCTCATTCATTCATTTTTTCATTCATTCATTCAAAAAGCCTTTTGAGGCTCTCTTATGTGCCAACTTTGGAGAAACAGAAAAGCACAACGAAAGTTGCCAACTGTTCTCCTTGCAGCCTGTCCCCGATCTCACAAAAATACCTCCCTGTGATAAGTAAGATCACAGCTCAAGCTCTTTACTAGAACTCCAAATTCAAGACCAATTTGTCGATGTTTTATTATAATAGCTTTTAAACATACCAAAAAAATAAAGGAATTTTACGATGAACACCCATGTATTCTCCAACCAGATTCAACAATTAACATTCTACTAATGCTTCCTTTATTACGTATTTATCCATCTATTTACCCACCTGCCAATCCATCTTTTTTTTTGATGCATCTCAACATAAGTCTCACGCAGAAATACACTTCTCCCCATCAGCTCCAATGTGCATATCATTTATTAGAGCTTAGTTTTGGCTTACTATCTTTCTCCTTTGAGATAAAATTCATATACAAGGAACTGCACAATTCTTAAACACGCCATTCAGTGAGCTACAAGGAATGCCGTACATCTGTGCAATGCAAACTCCTGTCAAGATACAACAGATTAGGATCACTTGAAGGTTTTGCAGACCCACTTACCCCTTACCCCCACCTCCCAACTCCCACCTCCCAGAGGCAGCCCCTGTGTGGATTCCCTTGCTCCCACTAGACACCAGTTTTGCTTGTCCCACAACCAACAAGACCACTTGTACTGTTTTGCATAAGGCTTCTTTCATCCAGCACAGTATTTTTGAAGTTCATCCACATTGTATTTATCAGCAGTTCATCTCTTTTAAGCTAAGTAATATTCCATTTATGAGTTTACCAGAATGGGTTTATCTATTCCTCTATTGATCGACAGCTGGGCTGTTTTCAGTTTGGGGCTATTTTGAATAAAGCAATAATATTTTTTTCAGGAATTCTTTGTGAAGACATATGCTTTTGTTTCTCTTGAGTGAACACTCAGGAGTGGGATTACTGGGCTATAATGTAGATAAATGTTGGGTTTTATAAGACACTGCCATTCCTTTTCAAGAAACATTTTAAATTGATAAAACACTAAATTATGATAGATTCGATATAAGAAAAACATTAAGATAGAGATATATCAATACCAAACATCTCAACGTTCTCTACTCTTTGGGTGAATATTTCTCTACATAAAATAATGGGGGGGGGAAGAGTTATATTGGTAATGGCCACTGTCCACTGCTAGAGGACACCTTCATTGCTAACCCTGCATCATTTTTTTGGACAAATAATTGACATAACATTAGGTTCAAGGATATAACATAATAATTCAGTATTTGTATATATTACATAGCGATCACCACAATAAATCCAGTTAATATCTATCACCATACATAGTTACAGATGGTTTTTCACTGTGGTGAGAACTTTTAAAATCTATTCTCTTAGCAACTTCCAAATATTCAATACAGTATTATCAGCTATAGTCATCATGCTCTACATTAAATCCCCAGAACTTGTTTATTTTATAATTGGGAGTCTGTATCTTTTGACAACATAAATTGTTAAACCTGTTACCCAGTGCCAATGGATATTCCTCTAGGAATGGAATGCAGTTCTATTTTTTCCTACTTTTCTTCCTATATGCCTCTTGGCTCTAGGTGATAGAGGGTGTCTATCTCTTCCCTTAAGAGCGTGTCTTCCTTCCTTCCTTCCTTCCTTCCTTCCTTCCTTCCTTCCTTCCTTCCTTCCTTCCCTCCTTCCTTCCTTCCTTCTTTTTCAGATTGATTGATTGATTGATTGATTGATTTGAGACACAGAGAGGAGAGAGAAACAGACAGCATAAGTAGGGAGAGGGGCAGAGAAAGAGAATCCCGAGCAGACTCATGCGGAGCCAGACTGGGGCTGTATCTCACCACCAGTGAGATCATGACCTAAGCCAAAATTACGAGTAGGGACACTTAACTGACAGCCACGCAGGCGCCCCAAGAGAATGTCTTTCTTTCTATCTCAGGGCTTTAGACTGTCTTCCCCATGAACCCAGAGATAACCCCTCTCTGTGATAACATTCTGTGCTCCCCACTCCATACACCATGCTCAATCTCTCTCTCTCTCTCTCTCTCTCTCTCTCTCAGTGGGGAGGGCAGCATGCTAGCTGTCCCTTGCAGCTTCTCCGGCATTCTATGGCTTGTCATTTCAGCTCCATTTTTCACGTGACTTGCCCTCAGATTTTAAGATTTATCTCCAAATTGTGGAATGAGAGGGTTTATCTCATGTTAAAGAATTTCAAGCATCAGCAAGCAAGAGGGGTAAAGGGCCAGTCCAGGCAGTGAGCTGATGCATTGGGCAAACCCGTCAAGCTCCCTAAATCCTCCTCTTCGAGGAAAGAAAATGTCAGCATTCCAATGCTCTGATCTGAGCATTCCGTGCAGGTTATCTGATTCCAAAGTTTGAGTGTGTATTTTTCATTTATAAATGTATTGGCATATATGTCAGCGTACAGGTATATCATAAAGGAAAAGATAGTGGTGCTAAGGAACAATGATTTCATTTTCTTTCACTGCGTTGGTATTTGTCTCCATTCTTGCAAACTCTTTATCAAACCTCATCTCCGCCGAGAAACACGTGCACAGCCAGATAGTCATATGAAGGGTGATGTGAGTCAACTTGAAACCGGACTCGAGCTCTTTTCTTCCCAGTGGGCGTAATGAAAGCACAATCATATTTCTCTCAGTCTTTTCTTCCACTAGAGGGATTTCATCTCTCCTCTCCACTCTATCCCTCCTGGGAATATTCTAGCTAGCAAAGCAGGTTCAAGGTAAAAATCTCAAAGCCAAGTGCTTCTGTTTTCATTGAGATACAGTTGACATATAACATTGTGTACCTTTGAGGTGTGCAATTTAGCTGACTTGACATATTTGTATATTGGGATAGGACTACGATGTAACATTAACTGACACCTCTTTGCCACCAAGATTTTCTTGTAGGAGAAATGGACGGATTATAAAATCCAAAAGATGCAAAAATGGTAAGTTGCAAAAATGGTCTCTGTTCCTGGCTTTTCTCTCAGTCAGTTCAGGTCTTTGCAAAGACAGTATTAGTACTAGGTTTTTGCATATATGTAGATATTCTGCTTCCAAGCAAATGCATATCCATATTATTTATGCCCCCTCCCCACACATAAACCTTACCATACCAGGGAAGAGCCTGCAAGTGCCTGGCCAAGCAGCCATTCTCCCACTCTTCTTACAACAGCTCCCCAAATTTACCTGGAGCAGCTCATTACAGTACATCTAAAAAACTACATCTAACAGCCTTTCTTCTAGCTAATTAAGTTGGCTACGTAACTGAATTCTAGACCCTGGAATGGAAGCCCAGGTGTATATTAGAGTTTTTTCTGTCTGCTGGATCATGTACTTGATGGCTCGAGCTTGGGCAGCCTTCTTGCACCATGAAACAGCCCATTCAGGATGGCAGATCGAGGCAATAAAGAAAACCCATCATGAGGCTCACTGACTCTTACAAGCCATGACCTGCTTATGTCTGGATTTTCTTGTATCAGCAAGAGAAACTGCTTAAACCATTGTTATGAGATTATGATTACTTGCAGCAAAATATAATTCTTAACAGATGGGTGTACCCTTCGCAGCGCTCCATCTTTGACTTTTTTTCCTTGACAATGTGATCTGGGAGGTCCATCCATTTCATCACAGAGAACTGCCCCATCCTGGTAACATAATGGTATTCCTTTATACGACTGTACTATAATTTACTTAAAGCATCTTACTGGTTGCATTTAGATTGTTTTCAATCTTTGCTATAAGAAAACACGATACACTATTATCTACCCACCATTTCACATGCTTGGAGCTACAGATATACGATAAACTCCTAAAAGTGGAATCACTGAGTTAATGGGTCTGCACATATTTGTTTGGATAAATTCACATGAAAGCCATGTCATCTTACTTTCTCCTCGGCAAAGGCAAAGAATGCTGATTTACGCTCACCTTCCACAATGGTACTGCGAAGGTACTACGTTATCACGCCAGTTGCATTTCTCTCAAGGGGCTGCTCACCCCTTCCCTTGCCATACAGCCTTTCTATTTTTTTTTTTTCATACAGCCTTTCTAAACTAACTCTGCAATATTGGAACTTGGTCCTCAGAATCAGCGACTGAACGTTTGTCAACTCAAAATCTGAAAACTCATTGTCCACTACTGGACTCCTAAGACTATCTAGCTTTCTTTGTTCGTGGACTATGTGAGCCAGAACATCAGACATATTATAATTTACAGATAAAACTAAAGCTAGTATTTAGTTGTCTCCAAAAGCAAAGATTTTTCCATCGATACCTTCCTGTCCACAGCTTACCTTTGTCACATTCAGAATGGATCCTGGAAGTAGGAAAAGACCAAATTTATTATGTTAGAGTCTTTATGTATTTCTTAGAATGCTTTTAGTGGGATTAAACTGAGAACAAAATCATCCAATTTTACACTCATTAAAAAAATGAGCAAGGCACCATATAATGTATGAATAAATGAAGTCTGACAAATGAGCTTTGAACAAAATTCCAGTAGATGGCAGTATTGGCCAACTTTTTTCTTTATGTACGGTTTTCCAGGTGCTAATTGAACCTTGTTTGAGCAAGCTTGATTATTTTTTAAATTTCTAAATAAGAAATAAATCAAATAAGAATGAATTAAAAATAAGAAAAACCTTGGAGTGTTAATAACATAAACAACAATACTATGGTAAGTGAAATATGAATTAACTTTTTTTTTAAGTTTAAGTCAGCTCTACACTCAATGTGGGGCTTGAGCTCATGACCCCAAGATCAAGGGTTGCATGCTTTTCTGACTGAGCCAGCCAGGCGCCCCAGGAATTAACATTTTTGAGTACTAGCAAGGGTCAAAGGCTTTGTAATGGACTGAAATGTGTCTGCCCCTACCTCAATGCATATGTTGACAGTTCTTACCCCAATATGACTGCATTTGGAGATAGGACCTGGAGGGAGATGATTAAGGTTAAAGGAAGTCATGAGGATGGGCCTTAATCCACTAGGACTGATGTCCCTAGAAGAAGAGGAAGAGACACCAGAGATCTCTTTCTGCAGGAACAAGGAGAAAAGGCCATTTGAAGATACAGCAAGAGGGCATAATACCAGAAATCAACCATGACAGCCCCATGACCCTGGACTTCCAGCCTCTGGAATTATGAGAAAGTAATTAAAAAAAAAATTCATGAGAGACATGGAGACAAAGGCAGAGACATAGACAGAGGGAAAAGCAGGCTCCTTGCGGGGAACCCGATGTGGGACTTGATCCCAGGACCCAGGGATCATGCCCTGAGCCAAAGGCAGATGCTCAACCACTGAGCCACCCAGGTGCCCCTCAATTTTTGTTATTTAAGCCACAGACTGTGGTATTTTTTCCCCTCCAGACTCTGCCCTGTCCTAGTGTGTGGCGTAACAGCCAGAGCACAGGAATACATGCTTCCTTAACATGATCTTTTAGGTTCTTGCCACTCTAAGGTAGGAACTGTTATATGTCTTTACCAGTGAGAACACCAAGGGATAAACAAATAGCTTAACAGTATCCAGGTATTACGTGGTGAATGTGGCTAAACCTGTGGGCCTTTCTGATTGTGGTGTCTGCTGGGTCCACCACAGGCAGTGACCTCTCTATGACTACAGCCAGGGGTCTATACTTTCCATCTTCATCGTGCTCAAACTATCAGCAGCATTTTATACAGGAATTCACTCCCTCTCCTGAAAATCTGGCTTCCAGAGTCAGTACTCGATGGTGTTGGTCCTACTTCTTTGATGGTTCCTTTCTCAGGTGTGTTTACTGGTGTCTCTGCATCTCCTTGACACTACACTTTGGAGAATCCCAGGGCTCAGTCTTCCTGTTTATCTGAAAACACTGCCCAGGTGATCTCAACCAGGCTCATGGTAATTGCTACAGCCTCCAAACTGGTTTTCCTGCTTCCACACTTGTCCCACTAAGGTGACACACCAGCTAAGGCATCTCTGTTAAAATAGGAGTCAGATCATGTCATTCTTTCACACAAACCCCTTCAAAGACTCTCCTCCACCTCAAAGGAAAAGCTAAGGTCTTTATAGTGGCTCAGAAGGCCCTGTGCTGTGAGCACCTCTAGCTCCTAGGCCTCCATCGTTTCGCAATTTCTCTCTGGCCTGATCGGTTACTACTCTTTCTTTTGCCCACTCACTCCAACTACATAAGCCAGTCACGTTTCCGCCTCAGGGTCTTTGCACTTGATGATTTCCCTGGTGATGCAGATGTTACCTTATCCTTGGGGGCATCCTTATCTAAACTGCGGATCATGCACTTTTCCAGTACTTCCTAACTCCCTTTCTTCATTTAGATTTCCTTTAGCCCATACTGTTGCCTAACACACCATATATTTTACTTATTTATCTGCTGTATTGCCCTTTTCTTCCCTTTAGAATATAAATTCCACAAGGACAAGGATGTCTGTCCTTTATTTTCACTTTTCTACCCCCAAAACCTAGGATGTCAGTCCTTTATTTTCACTTTTCTACCCCCAAAACCTAGACTAGGGTGTGGCACACAGAAGACACTCAATGAGTATATGCTGAATAATTGAAAGAACCAGACCAGGTTGCCTCACCCAGAGATAATTGCTAAGAATGAGAAAGGTTTTGTACGAAGAATCCCAACAACTGCCTACATCTCACACAGAAACAACAACAAAAATTTACCATAAACCACTAACAGAGAGGATTAAACGAAATTTTAAAAACTAACAGATATCGTAGATTCTTAAGTATTGCAATAAGCTCTCAAGAAAACCAGCCAAATCCCTGAAGACCTTAGAACATAGAATAGTTTCTAGATTTGCTGATATTTCCCACTGCTGTGTGTAGAGGCAAGAGGAAGGATCGACTGGCTTCTCCTGGTCTTCCAGGCCCACACACCTACAACCAAGAGAAATATATTCCTTTTTTTTTTTAAGATTTTATTTATTTATTCATGAGAGACACACAAAGAGAGAGAGGCAGAGACACAGGCAGAGGGAGAAGCAGGCTCCATGCAGGGAGCCCGACGTGGGAACCCATGGATCCCAAGAGAAATATATTCTTTATCTGACCTTCGTGCCTCTAAATATTCAAATAAAGCATTCTTACATGCATGGAGGATTTTATAGACAACAAATAGCTTCATAAGACCAATTCTGTTTTTATTTTTTTATTACGGATTTTTTTAAGTTTATGTAAGCAATCTCTACACCCAGCATGGGGCTCAAACTCACAACCCTGAGATCAAGAACCACATGTTCTACCAACTGAGCCAACCAGACACCCTACTTCTGTTTTTATAAAAAATACAGCAGAGGGACGTCTGGGTGGCTCAGCGGTTGAGCATATGCCTTCGGCTCAGGGCATGATCCTGGGATCCCGGGATTGAGTCCCACATCGGGCTCCCTGCATGGAGCCTGCTTCTCCCTCTGTCTGTGTCTCTGCTTCTCTCTTTGTGTCTCTCATGAATAAATAAATAAATATTTTTAAAATACAGCAGAGTTGCCTATAACGATTATTATACATAATACATTCATAGGCTGGCATGAATCAGCTCCCTTGGGGAAATGTCATAATTTTTATTATGTCTCTGAATATTACTGACAAGTGTTTATATAGCTCTCTTCAGCGGAGCTAATGATGGAATGAAGAGGCAGTACTTACCTGGATTTTGTAAGTTAAGATATAGAGTGAGATACCATAGGTGAAAATGTTTTGCCTAGTAACGGAGGAATCTAAGTTAGGATTGACTCCAGGGGCGCCTGGGTGGCTCAATCAGTTAAGCATCTGACTCTTGATCTCAGCTCAGTTCTTGATCTCAGGGTTGTGGGATTGAGCCTTGAGTTGGGCTCCATGCTTGGGTGAGGCACTTCCTTAAAAAATTAAAATAAAATAAAATAAAATAAAATAAAATAAAATAAAATAAAATAAATAAAATAAAATAAAATAGGATTGGCTCTCATGTGTCCGGAATGATTAACTTCAGTTTCCTCTGCAGGGGGGCTGAATGCATTAAACGATGCTAGTGGCTTCTCAGTCATACATTTCACTTCCAGAACCATGATCTCTAGGCTGCTGTTTGGAAACTCAGGTGACAGATACATGAATCTGACTCACAGTACTCTTAGACCTGGAAGGGGCCTCAGAGATCACCCAGCTTTCCAAGTCAGGAGATGTGACCTTAAGACACAGAGCAACTTGACCCATGACCTACAGGTTAGCTTGTGGCCAGGTTGACATTAGCATCTCATTCTTCCAGACTCAGACTGGTCTGAGTTAGACTAGTCTGAGTCTCTTTCCCTTGTCCCGTGCTGCCAGGGAAACCCATCCACACTCCAACCCATCACGAAATGAGCATGGCCCTACCTGTGACAGTACCGTTTCTTAGGAGGCACTGCACTGTATTTAAACAGATCATACGGCTTCGGGAAACAATGGACACAGCACTGGAATGGGGACTGGCATTTGAGAAGTATTGCAAAAGTGACCAAACCCTCATCATGAAGAGCGGACTGCAATTAGACCTGGCACGTTGCTCCTCCATTGAACCGAACTGTGACTCTAAAAGTCATTGCCTCACACCTGTCACTCTGACTCTTGCTCTGAACACACATATTAACATCTGTGGCTCTTGGAAGACACTTCTGGTTACAATGGGTAATAACACCTACAAATTTTATTGGTTTCTTGGCACAGAGGAAGAAGTCGAATAACAGAATCATTCTTTAGATAAGAACACGTGAATATTTCCTACACCATAAGTCTGTTTTCTGTTCAGTTATATATTAAGCCATCTGGTAACAGAGAGGATGTTTGAAAATTCGCCTAAATTAACCCGAAATGTTGCATTTAATGCCTTTGGGGCTTCGAATTTTTTAATTTCACATTATAATACATGGCGATCAGGGTAAAAGTAATACCTCTCTTATACATCTGCACATTTTGAAGTCAGGGTACACACGCATATAATTCACATAGCAAGACACATGCTTTGCTAACATGCTGGTAATGCTTCGGAAACACAAGAATGCGAGACCAGAATCAAGTTCCTCCAAGCAACTGAGGGTACAATCACTTACTGCATTGTTTTGTCAGGCATGTATGCCAGCACATGAATATTCTAGCACTAATAAATGATATTCAAAGGAGGGCTCATAAATCTGAATATGACTTAGAATCCTGTGCACTAGGTGCATAGCTATTGCATTAATGTTTCATGTGTGCAGGGAAGGCACACCAAAATGTTAAAGGGCTTCATTGGACATCAAGTGGTAATGTGTACGTTAGTGATGAAAATGAAAACAAAAGCTGGAAGTAAAAAAGACAGCTGGATTCTTTAAAAGAAAAACAGATTTGAGTACAGGAGTTTTCAAATGCTTTGGTGACTAAAGCTAAGCAACTGTTAAGAAACGATCAGCAAACCGTGGGGCAGCCTCTGACTCTTGATTTCAGCACCAGTCATGATCTCGGGGTCGTGAGATGAACCCTGGACCGGGGCTCAGCGGGGAGTCTACTTGAGATTCTCTCCCCCCCTCTCTCTGCCTTGTCCTCCACTCATACTTGCTTTTTCTTTTTTCTCTAAAATAACTAAATAGGGCAGCCGGGATGGCTCAGGGGTTTAGCGCCGTCTTCAGCCCAGGGAGTGATCCTGGAGACCCAGGATCGAGTCCCACATCAGGCTCCCGGCATGGAGCCTGCTTCTTCCTCTTCCTGTGTCTCTGCCTCTCTCTCTGTGTCTCTCATGAATAAATAAATAAAATATTTAAAAATAAATTAAATAAATAAATAAATCTTAAAAAATACAAAAGGAAACAACCTGCAAATCTTGATATGATGGTAACAGTTTAATGATTTACATTTCAAGGCAATGGTAATGAAGTCTATACCACTAATAATCACTTGGAAGATGACAGTGATAAATTACAATTGTACAGGGACGCCTGGGTGGCTCAGCAGTTGAGGGTGGCTTGGAGGTTGAGCATCTGCCTTTGGCTTGGTTGTGATCCTGGGGTCCTGGGATCGAGTCCCGCATCAGGCTCCCTGGAGGGAGCCTGCTTCTCTCTCTGCCTATGCCTCTACCTCTGTGTCTCTCATGAATAAATACATTTTTAAAAAATCTTAAAACAAAAAGGAAATTATTTTAAAAATTACAATTGTATATATTATGACAGTTTAGGGATTTTGTATGAATTGTAAGAAAAATGTCTTTGTCTTTAGGTTTAATCTTATTCAGGTCAAATAAGAAATTTTCCACTTGTAGTTTATCTCTGCCCCAGCCTCTGTTTTATATTTGCAAATGGATGGACTGCTTTAGTTTGAAGACAAAAGTGAAAGGAGTAACATTCTGAAATTATATCTTCACACACTTTCCAATGTAAACACATACATACCCATTACAGAATCCTATTTCTATCAGCCCTATAGAATACTAGCAGAATTCCATGGGATCCCAGGATTTCCATGCATATGGTTCAAGGAATCCCATATAATATATGTGTGCCTACTTTTATTTCTGGAACTACCAATTTATCAGGATGATTATAGCTCCAACTAAAAATTTTTTTTTGGCCCCAACTAAATTAAATGTGCTCTACTGACATACATATTAAGTCCTGAGGTAGGAAAAGCTATAGAGTCATTGAATTTGGCAGCTTAATAAGATCATCAAAGACTAGAATTATTTCCATCTTTCCACTCAGCTGTTCCTTGCATGTGGGAGCTTCCTCCACGGTCACAAGGTGGCTGCAGCAGCTCCAGACATCGCATTCCTTCTATCCTCAGACAATAACAACCAAAACCTAGAAGAGAAAGCAAAGATGAAACCTCATCTTCTGTTCCTTTCTAAGAGTGAGGAAAACTATCCCAGATGCTTCACTCCAATCAGACTTCCCTTTATAGAGCTGAAAAATTGCATTGTGTTTTCACTCCTAAACTAACTGCCATAGAGGGGAGCAGAATGATCATCACTGGCTTAAATAGGTGATTCTAACACTAGCATCACTTGGAGAGTTTTCAAAAACAGTCAAGCTCTAGACCAAGTAACCAGAATCTCTGGAGGGGACCCTGAGCATCAGTATTTTTACAGAGCTCCTCAGAAGATTCCGATTAACAGTAATGACACCTGTTAGAGTGGCTACTATCAAAAAGACAGAAAATAACAAGTGTTGGCAAGGATACGGAGAAAAGGGTACCCTCATGCACTGCTGATGGGAACGTAACTTGGCACAGCCACCATGGAAAACAGTATGGAGGTTCCTCAAAAAATTAAAAATAGAACTACCATATGATCCTAAGCAATTCCACTCCTCAATATTTATCCAAAAAAAATGTCAGCTCAAGAATGTATATGTACCCCTATGTTCATTACAGCATTTTTTACAATAGACACAATATGAAAACAATCTGGTATTCATCAGTTGATGAATGGATAAAGAAATTGTGGTGTATGTATATGTATATACACACACAGGAATATTAGTCAGCCATAAAAAGGAGGAAATCTTGCCATCTGTGACAACATGGCCGGGCCTTGAGAACACGTGTTAAGTGACATAAATCAGAGAAAGACAAATACCATCGAATCCCACTTATATGTGGAATCTGAAAAAAAAAAAAAAAAAAAAACAACAACTAAAAACAAAAAGCCCCTGGATAGAACAGATTGATGATTGCCAGAGGTGGGTTTGGGAGTTGGGAAAATGGGTGAAGGTGTCAAAAGGTACAAAATTATAAAAGTTATAATTTATAAAAGAAAGAAGTCATGGTGATAAGATGTACAGCATGGCAACAATCACTGGTTAACACTCTATTGCATATATTTTTTAAGAATTTTATTTTTATTCATGAGAGACACAGAGAGAAAGGCAGAGACACAGGCAGAGGGAGAAGCAGGCTCCCACCACTGGGTGGCTCAGTGGTTGAGCATCTGCCTTGGGCTCAGGCTATGATCCTGGGATCCAGAATCGAGTCCCGCTTGGGACTCCTTGCGAGGAGCCTGCTTCTCCCTCTGCCTGTGTCTCTGCCTCTCTCTGTGTCTTTCATGAATAAATAAATAAAAGCTTAAAAAATATATATTGCCTTAAATATGCTCTATTGCATATTTTGAAAATCCCTAGGAGTGTAGATCTTAAAAGTTGTCATCACAAGAAATGTCTACTCAGACATTGAGAAGCAGGTTTATCAAGATGACAGAGGACCAAGGTAATGGATTCCAGTGATGAAACAGGAAGTTCATTCATGAGTTTTGGGCACACCTCCAAGTTGTCTGCATAGCCAGAAAAGGAATAACTCCATTTCCCTACTTCTGTTTCATTATCCTCAATGAGAATGACCAAATATGAGACTCGACGGGTCCTTAGAGAGAATACGGCTCCCATCCTACCCCATCCTGCCAACCTGCCACCCACGTTAAGATTTTTAAAAGCAGAGGTACAAAGAAGTTATGTAATTACTAGAGATTATATAGGGAGCCTGTGGCAAAAGTAAGTTCTTTTCTCCACTTTTCTCCAGTCCTGTTTTTGGTGCTTCTTCTTACCACGATTTCAGCATTTCTCTGATTGCAGTTCTGTGTGTCTAAACTGAATGCCCTGCCAGCGGTGCTAAATAAACAGGATTTCTCCTTAACACTCAGTTTTCTAAAGGAACACAGGGGGGCAGCAAATGTTTAGGAAAAACTTCCAGCTCTCTCTACCAAGGTATACAGACATTTGGAAAATGTTTGGAAGAGAGATTTTTCTGGGGAGGGGGTTGGTTTATTTGATGACGTTGAAGTTGCTTCTGGTTCCTGTGTTTCCACATGGTACTGGGGATTTCAGAGAAAGTGGTGGTCACCATGATTCGATTTTGCTTCCAAATGTGCCACTGCCAAGAGATTATCAACAGCACCCCTTATAAATGGAATGTGTCTTCTTCAGAAAGTTTAATCTTGAGCCATACCTTCTTTAAAGACATTCATGAAATTTGATGTCATATGAACTTTAATTAGTTGAATTTACTGGTGAAGATCTCTTCCAGCTGCTATCATAACCCATTTTCATTGTGATGATCACTGATGAAACAAACATGCCCTGTTGGCAGGTACTTCTATTTTTTTTTTTTTTTTTTTTTTTTTTTTACTTTCCTGTTCATTTAATGAACTTTCCTGTTCATTTATTTTCACTTGTCTCTTGTCACTCTCCAATAATTCCCAAATAGTGGCTCCAGAGCGATTAGTCTTGCTTTCCTGCCATCCCTTGTTACTAGCTGTGGGGTTCAAATGCTAGACTTGTGTGCTATAGGATATGAAGCATGTGTCCATATAGCATATGGACAAGGTTCAAGACACACTGATGAGACAGGTAACTGCAGGCATTGTCAGACTAGAAGTTTCTTACATTTTTTGGTTTTCTTCTAGGTTTCAGTGGAGGTTGAGCTCATTTGTGGGAAACAGTCACCAACAAAACATCAACATTAGGTCCAAGAGACGTCTCTCTAGCACCACCAGAATCAGGGCCTTGAAGGTCATTTCTATCAACACCAGATATTCCTTACCTGCAATGGATACATTGGTCATATTTAATCCCAATGCCTTTAAAGCAGGTTTAATACTTAGGTTTACAAACATTTAGTCAAAAAGGTATTTGAATCAGACCTTGAATCTGGAGCACAGTCTAGGACACAGTATCATGGACTTACTCAGTAGGGAACAGGTGTCGTGAGGGAAAGGCCAGGAGTCTGGCCTAGTCCTGACTAGGTTAACACTAGTCCTGACTCCCTTGGCTCCCAACAAGCTGAATGGTGTTGGGCTCAGTACTCATACCAGTACTGGACTCAGAACACACACACCTGTGGTGAAGGGCATTATGATGAGAGCTTTTAAAAGGATCTAAAATTCTTTGATTTGGATTGTTTCCTCCCTTGGGATAAAACTGTGGAAAGCATCTTGAATCCCCTCTCTTTGGGAGGTTTGAGCCAGGCTGCTGTTGAAAATCACAAGTCAGATTGTTCCTATCTACTGTTGGCATTGAGACACACCAGAACGGCCAAAGCCAAGGAAATCCTATTGTTTAAAGAAGTTTTGCTTTGTTAGCTTCTCTTTCTAGCAGTAAAAGAAAAAGAAAAAGAAAAAGAAAAAGAAAAAGGTGCTGAAAATCTTGTCAATATCCTGGGGTTTTTTTTGTGTAAATATTTGAACACAATAAGAATGTGTAAGCTAGGTATGTATTTTCTTACATGTTTTACTTAACCCGAATTTTATATAAAGTTGCTTAAGTGCTCCAACAATGAAGGGAGAGAATACGTATTTAAAGAGTTTTTAGGTTTTATTCCTTTATTCATACACTTGAGAGGTACCTCCAGATGTAGTTTTTAAATTAAAAAATTGCACGATAACTGGAAATTAAAACCAGCCAACTGCTATCGTCTGACTCTTGGTTCAAAAAAAGTGTCTTAGACGATTTTGCTTTTAAAAATTCCTGAAGCAAATGAAAACGAGTTTTCCAAAATGAGAAATAAAATATTTAAACTGAAGACCACAGTTAACCTAGTATCCCATAACTTTGGTATTTTAAATAGCAATTCTCAAAGAGGAGGGTCAAGTCAGAAAGGGACAATTTATACACATAACTATGTGTATAAAGTTATGTGTATAACTACATAAACTATGTGTATATAGCTATGTGTATAAATTGTCAGGTTCTGGTGTTTGGTTGCAATCGCTTCCCAAGAAAAAACTTCCTCTCCATTTTTCTCAGCACCACACTTCAAAGGAAAACTGCATAATTCTTACATCCACAACACAGGGCTGAAATGATCCAATTGGAAAGGTCGTACCATTCACATTGTAAGATTGAGAAAAAATACATTTTGAGTTTGGAAACAGATGAAGAGACGGGTACCACGTCAATTTTCTTAAAAACCTCATACACTTGATCCAGCCTTGTTTAGTTATCAACCTAAATTCCCAACGCCCCTTGCCAGGTAGAAATAAATACAGGAAAAGACAATGCCATTTGAACGACGCCTCCCTCCAAGTTTCCAGAGCCATGTGAAGTATTTTGCAAAGAAAAAAAGAGCATGATTTCCGAAAATATTTCTTTTCCTTAGACTCAAGAAGCAAGATACACACATCTTTGCTTCTGGAATATGCCATTGGAAATCCAGAGGTAGCTGGCCTGTTATTTGGAGATCCCTGAGAGGCAGCCTTGTACAGTCTCAGAACAGGCACAGCAGAGCACCCTCCCGGTGCTTGCAAAGCTTCCAGCCGCATGGGAGAAGCAGTAAGGCTCTATTATTAGGAAATCGTAAGAGATTAATACATGGAAGCCTGATGGGTTTTAATGGCAACCGAATTTTGCTCTTTTAAAGTCTGTGGTCGCGTGGGAAAAACAGCAGTGGAATCTAGTGGTTGAGCCCATCACCGGGAACTTCCTTTAGGAAGGCAGAAAGGCCAAGCTTAGCCATCTCCACTTTCTAAAATGAGGCTTTGGGGATCCCTGGGTGGCTCAGCGGTTTGGCGCCTGCCTTTGGCTCAGGCCGTGATCCTGGAGACCCGGGATCGAGTCCCACATTGGGCTCCCTGCATGGAGCCTGCTTCTCCCTCTGTGTCTTTCATATGAATAAAATCTTTTTTAAAAAAATAAAATGAGGCCTTAAACTCCTATTTCTAAATTAAAGGGACAAATCCTTGAGAACAGTACAGCCCGTTGTGCCTTTAGGCGACTAAAACAACCTGAACGGCCCCGCGGCCGGGTCGGAGTCCCCCGGGACCGCGGAGCCCTGGGGCAGCGCGCAGGGGGAGCGCATTTGGGCGGCCGCGCAAAGGGAAGCGGCCGAGCCCTCGCACCGCCCCGGCTCCGCACGCGGGAACTTTTGAGGCTTCCTCCCCAGACTTTCTGGAGACTTGCATCAGTTTAGGAGACTCTCTGTCTCCACCAGCCCCTAGATTCTGAATGGGAAGGAGCCCCATCAGCTCCCCCCCTCCGCCCCCCGGGCCGCCTGGGTTTGGCGCCGTCCCCCCTCCCGCGGCCCCCGAGCCCCCGGGGCGCCCCCGGGCTCCGGCCCCGCTTCCCCGGAGCAGGACCTTTCCCTTTCCGCAGCCCCAAGTAATGGGGGGGGGGGAGCCCGGGCGCCCTGCTCGCCGTGGCCCCCGCGCGCCCCTCCGCGCCGCCCACCTGTTGGCCCAGAAACCGCCCTTCCTAAGGAAAGACGCCGGTGGCCCGAAGGGTGACCAGGCCCCAGCCGAGGCGCGGCAGGGCACCCGGGCGTGCACCCTTCTCTAGATTGCGCGGCCCGAGGGGCAGCCGCGTGGGTAGCCCCGAGGGCAGGGCGCGCTAACCCGCGGTGCCAGCTGCCACCGGGACCCGGGCGCGCCCGCCGGCCGCCGCAGGGAAGGGCGCCGAGCCGCTGCACCCAGCCGAGCTAGCGCCCTTTAGGTCCAGGTCCGGGCAGCTTGCCCTAGGACCGGGCCGGCGGGGCGTGGGGTGATGGGTTTGGGGGCAGGATGGAGGGGGGGAGCTTGCACTCCCCCGATGCAGGAAGAAGTCTCCGGATGGAGGGTAGTCGCGGTCAGATTCCCAGGACACGTGGCCTGAGCCAGGGAGACCGAGGCGCCTAGCAGTGTCCCAGGAGCTGGGGCGAGGTGCCTAGCAGTGTCCCAGGCGCTGGGGCGGGAGGGAGAGAGAAAAAAAGGTAGATAGAGAAGGAAAGACTCCAAAGAAAAAAAGAAGCTCAGAGGTTGAGCTATCAAGTTCCATCTGGCCCCAAGCGAAACCCAGGTGTGGTTCTAAACTGTACCCCACCAAAGCGGCCGCCGCCACCGAGAGACGCAGGCGCAGGGGGAGAACGTTGAGTTTGCAGGCTCTTGTCTCTCGCAGCGATGTTGAACTTGTTCTTAAGTTGGTTGATTCCGATGCAGGGCAGGTTGCTTGCGAGCTTTACACCTCTCCGCACCTAAAACCGAGACACCCCCTGTGTTCCCAAAGGATGGGCAGGTAAAAGCCGGGGGTGGGGGGGTGGGGGGCGGGGGTGGCAGCTTTGCACAAAGACAAAGAGGAATAGCTGGGGACTGGCAAGTCAGCACCCCCACCCCCACTCTCTTTGCAGGCACAAAGTTCCCTAGGTGAGTGGTTCCCAGATATTTGAGCACCTGCTCCTGTCTGCCGCCGGGAGGGCTGGTTCCAGTACTGATTGCTGGGCCTCACCTTCAGGGGTTTCAGCACAGCTGAAGTGGTGCCTAGGAATCTGCATTTCTACTAAGTTCCCGGATGATGTTCATCTTGCTGTCCTCCAGACCACCCTTTGAGAACCACTGCCCTAAGCCACTGGTTCTCAGATTTGGCTGCACAGTGCCATCACCTGGGATACTTTAAAAAATATTGACACTTGGGTCCTAACCTCCAAAATTCTGATTCCATTGATTTGGGGTGCCACTTGGGCATCAGGATCTTCAGACCCTTTAGGTGATTCTAGTATAGAGCAAAGGTTGAACAACACTGCCCTAAGTCATTTACTGCCCCAAGAAGATTTGTGTGTGGGGGTGGGAGGGGACAAGGACTTTCTCCTTCCCTGCTCATCTGCTAGCATTGGACCTAGCTCCCCAGTCTTAGGAAAGAGTAAGTCCTTCACCTTACAGATGTTTTGCACAGTGATGCAAGCACAATGTTGACTCTCTGTTTTCATGAAATATACAGGAATTAAAAAGGATGAAACAATTTCCCCCAAGGCCTTCAAGATACACATGACAGCTTAACACTGATAATTCTGCTTCCCCCAGTTCAGGATATCCTACTAGAAGCCAAAGTCATCTCTCCGGGTTAGTGATTGCTCGCACCATGGAGCCCAAGAATCCCAGATCTAAGCTAGATCACAGGCACTTGGATATAAATTGACCAGATGCTGTCCTGCTACGTTAATGTTGGTTGCAGGGGAAATTGCACCCTTGGCTGAGGCCGGGGTGGGGGGTGGGTGTTACTGGATTTGGAGGATCACCTGTGCTAAGCCCAAACTCTGGTTCTATGATGAAGTCGCGAATTACCGACAGCGAGACTAGAAAAGCCTTCACAGTGGAAGGGAAATGGGAGGGTGGGTGAGGGTGGGAAAGCCTGCCCTCTTTGCCCTTCCAACAGCGACACAAGGGGCAAGGAGCACCCACCTGCACCCCAGAGGAAGCCCCCAGAGGTACTCTACCGGCATAGATTTGGTTGCCTGAGGGATTTATCACCTCATTCTAGACCAGCCAAGGATGGAGATATCCTAAAGGGACTGGACACCCACTGGGGTTGATTAGACCTTCCCAATACTTTTGCACCCCTCCCCCAATTTCCAGACCAGTTGGTCTGTATTGCCAGAGCAGCCTTAACCACAGCCTCCTTAGCAACCAGTATTGGGGGGGTGGAGGCACCATGGGGGTTAAAGGGAGCAAAACTGTCCCCCACTGGTTAGAGATTACTGAAGACTGTCCTGTGAGTCCTGCGGTGTCCCCTACAGGGAAGGAGATCAAGAGGGAACTGGCAGTTCCCAAAAACTCACTCTTTTCCCTCTCTGCCCATCTCTGGGGGGTGGGGTGGGCTGAAGCATCTTAGAAGACCCTAGAAAAGTAGGCATCCAGGACGGAGAGCTGCAAATGAGCAGATTCCAAAGAGCAAAGAGAGCCATTAGGCACTGTGCCCTACCCAGTCCTGGGCTGGGCTCCCCTGTCACACTCCGGCGCCAGCGCTAGGTCCACCCTCTGTCTTTCCCCGCCTGGAGGGACTCTCTGGCTGTCCAAGTGATTTACTCTGGAAGAGTTGGGAGAGTTCTCCTTTCCTTTGCTGTCCTCGCTCCCCTGCACCACGCGGGCAGGCGCGCTGCCGCACACACACACACACACACACACACACACACACACACACCTCGCGGTTCTTCGCAAGGGTTTCCCTCCGGGGCAGATTACTTTATGACAGGGTGTGATAAGTGGTGATTTTGTTCCTCTTTTGATGGCAGGATTGCTTTGTAAACAGAAGCGCAAACTCGTTCCGATAGTGGTTCCGCACCAGTGAGCGGCGGCCGCCCTGGCACAGCGGGCGGCGGAGGCTGCGGCTGCACCTGTCGCCTGGGGCCTGGAGGAACCCGGGCCACGCGTGGAGGGGTCACGGTCCTGTGGCCTCCAGGGCGTCTCTAAGTCTTTGGCCTCTGGGCCTTCAGTCTTTCTGCACCCCTCGGGCCTCGGTACCCCGCTGCTCCAAGAACTCCCAGCTAAAGTGCACGGGGAGGCGCCCAGGTGAGCGTAGCTCAGAGAGGCCCTGCCTCCCCCCTTCTGCACTCTCCCGGGGCGCCTTCCGTAAGAGGTTAGGCTTCTTCTGTGGTTACGGGTTACCCTCTTCCTTTCCCCTAACCCAGTGGGAGAGTGGAGAGGGCTTTTGTGTGCTGAAGGAATCCCTGGAGGATCCCCGGCAAGGCAATCACCGCTCCACTCCTCTAGCTTTTCCCCTGAGTTGTCACACCTTCTCCCTTCCCTGCTCTGGTCCTGGGGGTCAGTTTACTGCTCAGAGGGGCGCAAGAATGACCCAAAGTTGACAGGCTCTGTCAGGCCCAAGGGCCAGAAAGAGGAGTTCCTGCAGGGGGAGAGGCGCCAGGCACAGTGAGCAGTCACTCAAACTGTCCCAGGAATCCCGGACTCCTCTAAGGGAAAAAAAGCAAGGCGAGGCCACCACAGGTGTGAAATTCTGAATTAACCCATTGCTCAGATTTAAGTTTAAATTTCCAAGCGCCTTAAAGATCCTCCAACGGTGGAGTGGAAGGGGATGCTGGGGGGTGGTACTTGATGGTGAGTGAAAAAAAAAAAAGTGATGTAAGAGTCCTGAAAGTTCTGGGGTGGGGAGGAATGCGGTTCAAGCAGAGCTTTACCCTAAGGGAAAGATAATTCCTGCTGCAACTTTGGGACTCATGGAGCTGGGAGGCAGGTTACAGGATGCGAATAGATTCCACCTGGTTCTCCCCAGACACCAGGGGCCTCGGAGAGCCTGGCTGAGCATTACCTGAAGCTGGGAGGTTGGCACCATCTGACACCAAGTCTTGCAGCCGGTTCCTGCAGCTCGTCACCTGTATTGAGCTGCCCAGAGAAACGCTGGCGGTAGGGTTGGGAGTCCCAGGACCTGTTAGCTGCAGAACCTGCTTTAGGGTGGAGAGGTAGGAGAGGAGAGGAGGTCCCTTTCCTTGACCCAGTAAGGAAAAAAAAAAAAAAAAGGTCCCACTTTTCTCTGGTTCGCTTGAGGCTTGAGGCCACAGTTCCAGAGACCGCTAGGTGCTGAGGCTGGTTCCCAAGGGCAGTTAGTGGCCTTGGAACCGCCCTGGTACTGGGTGCAGCTGAGACACTAGGGTGGCTGACCCGAGCCTGGGTGCGAGGTGAAGCTGGAAGGGGTCACCTCTTCCCACCCCTCCAGGGCTCCCTTCTGGAAGCTGAGTCAGGCTGGTGCTGAGCCAGGGAGGAGGTCAAGGCCGGGAAAGGCCGGGAGGCGAAAATCGGCGTCAGGGGAGCAAGGGGGGGGCACCCACCTCTGGGGAAGAGGAGGGTTGTAAGGCGGGAGTCCCCGGAGGTGCAGTGGACCCGGTGTCTGCGGAGTGTGCCCAAGGAAGGAGCGATGGAGTTGACCGCATCTCGAATTGAACCCCTCTCGGGTACCCTGAGGGTGGGGGGGGACATGGGGTGCAGGAGCCGGTCGGCCACCCGCCTCGGGGCGCAACGTGAGCGCGCTGGGCGCCTAGCGCACCTTCCTTTAGGGCCTCACAACAAATCCCCCATTTTACAAATGAGTAAAAATGGGGCTTCAAAGGAGCTCAGGTCCCTCAGCCTGTAAATGTAAATGACTGAGCTGAGTTTGGACCCCAAGTGGTCGTACCCCAGAGCTCCAGACCAGCTCGCCGCTGCTTCCGGACTCCTCCTTCTCTGCCCTCTGGGCACCCGGACCCCAGCCCCAGTCCTCTGGGCAGAGGCTCTCATGCCCAAGGCCTGGGCTGCTTCGCTCCCAAGCCTTCCCGTCCCGGCCATCCCACCCAGCGCAGCCGCGGGGGCCGCTTTGCCTTCTCCTTCCCGCGCACGCCCTGCCCTCCCGTCCCCCCCTCCCCCAAAAAAGTACCAAAGTCGGAGATGGCACCTGGCGGGAGTCCGCGCCCCGCCCCAGCCCTCGCCTAGGCCGCCGGTCCTTCGTGGGCTCGGCCTGGCCCAGCCCGCAGCCCCGGGTCCCTGCAGCCCTGGCTCCACCGGGGCGCGCGCGAGAGCCCCAGCTCCTTTTTAAGAGAGCACAGCGCCCCCCGCCGGCATCTCCAAGACGCCTCGGTTTTGGGACCTGAAAGAATTCGATTTTCACCATCCCACTTGGACAGCGTGGAGAAAGTCGGCGAAGTGGAGTGGAGACACTACGGTTTAAAGACGCTGTAATTTTCATTACTCAAAATTCTCGCAAGGCAAAAAAAAAAAAAAAGAAAGAAGAAAGAAAGAAAGAAAGAAAGAAAGAAAGAAAGAAAGAAAGAAAGAAAGAAAGAAAGAAAGAAAAAGAGCGCACCTACAAACAAAACCCCAAACTCGTGGAGCAAGGTTCTAAGGCAGGTCCAAGAAAGTTTCAAATCCACAAGAGAATGGACACCGTGAGGGAAGTCCCTCAGCCCAGGGAGGACTTTAAATGCCCAGACGACACGGGGACTCCTTGAGTGTCCCCAACCGCACCATCGTTGCGCAGAGGCCGGCCGGGAGGGTGCGGGGCCGGCGGGGCCGTCCACCAGGGATGGGGGCTCGAGCGCCGGGTTAGAACCGGACCGATGTGGAATGGGGACAAGTCTTGATGCTTCAGCTTCGGAGCTGACCTTTTACGCATTTTCCCTGACGTGTCCTAGACGACTGGAAGCCGGGTCTTTGTTCGTGTTAGTCCTCGCGACGGCAGCCAGGGAGGGTAACCCGGGCCTGTCCCAGGAGTTACAGGCCCAAGCCCTGGATCCCCGGATCTGGTAGCTGCGGGAATGGGGCTGGCACGGTCGCCGAGGAGCGCGGCCCGAGGCTAAGCTGCTCACCTGGGCCTCCCTCCCGACCAGGTGTGGTTCCTGCCGGGGAGGTGAGCTCCTCGGGAGCCCCAAATCCTGTGGCTTCTCTTAAATCTCCCTTCTAATTAGAAGCAGCGGTGAAATCACTTGAGTGATTTTATCTGTCATGGGAAAGCAAACCCCAGCCCGAACCTCGGTTGCCCATCCCAGAACCACCAACGCCCCCATTCTCCCTTAAAAAGTTGTTATTGGAAAAGATAAAGATAAAGCTGGGAAGCCAGAGAGGAGTGGGGGAGGGGCTCACCTTAAACAGAAGTGTAAGCGTATGAGTGTGCAAGAGTGTGCGTGTATGTGTGTGCGCGCGGTGGGAGGAGACTAAAAACCTAGAAGCCAGAAATGAAACAGAATCGCGAACGTTTTCACCTACTGAGAAACACTTTGGTCTGGGCTCGGACGCTGAAGCAGCCCTGGGGGGTTGCAGACTCGGATCCGCGGGGGCCGGGGTGTCCTGAACCCCGTGGGCCAGTGCGGAGGCCAGGACCACGACCTGGCCCTACCGCCTGCATCCAGGTGTGCGGGACCTACGGGGTCGGGCCCAATCTCCCGGCCCTGCTGTCTTCCCCCACCCCACCCCCACCCCCGCCCCGTCCGGTCCTCCCCACCTCGGGGTGGAGACTCTCCCAGCCCCAAAGTTCCGAGGAGGGAGGAGAGTCTGGGGCAGAGCGCCTAGATGCCCCCATTGCTCGAGTGAGAAAATACACCCACTCACACTCGCATCGCGCCCTGCACACCCCGGCAGGCAGCCTGCGTCTGCTCTCCGGTCAGGGACTGACCGGGAAAGCGGGTTGGGGCTGTCGGGAACAGCCGGAGCTGATGGCGAGATTGCCGCGGCTATAAATCCATCACTTCCCAGGTCAGCTCGGCGAGGCGCTGGGACTAGGGCTGGCGGAGTGAATTCCTGGGCCAGCGCGCATGCGTCGGCAGGTAGCAACCCAGCTCTTTATGACCAGGTGAGATGTTGGTGAGCAGGTAAAAAAGGAGGATTTGCCTAAGCGATTCCAGGGAGCGGGCCCGGCCGAGCCCTCCAGCCCATGCCCGGCGGGGACCCGTCGCCAGGAGCGCCGAGCAGCGATGTCCCTACTTGCCAAAATGGGGGACTGGCAGGTACGGGGGGTTGCCTCGGCTGGGGTGAAGTGGGCGGGGGTGGAGCGGGGGAGGGGGCCGGGAGGGGGAGGCGGAGAGGGAGAGCCTTGGCCCGGGGCAGCAGAGTCGTGAGCGAGGCGCGCCTGGCAGCGCCCCGGAGTGTTCCCCGGGGAGGAGCAGCGCAGGACACCCCGCGCGGCCGGCGGCCCGCAGCTGCGGAAAGGCCCGCGCACGCTCCACAGGTGGCCCCGGGGGTCACCTGCGGTTGGCGCTGCGGCCCTTCCCGTCCCCCCGCCCCCAGTAGAAACCGGGGGGGGGGGGATGACTAATTCGGGAGGGGGAAGGGCGCGGGGCGGGGGTTGCGGGGCGCGGTAAGGCAGGCGCTGCGTCCGCACGCCTCGGTTCTGGGCCCCCACCCGGGGCGACGCAGGGGGTGGGCTTCTGGTGCACCTGTCCCCCTCGCCGTCTCCAAGGTCTGGAGACCTGCTGGGGCGTGGAGAACGGAAAGGGGTCCGGATGGACGGGTCGCGCCCGCGCGAGAATGTTCTCTGGGGGAAATACTTACAGGAGTTTGCACAAAGTTTAGCGTCTCGCTCGGTCCGCGCGAGTCGTGAAGCCAGTTTTCGCCGCTTGGGCTATAGGTTGGGGTGACTGGATGAGGGGTGAACGGCGGGTTGATAGGGCAGGTCCGAAATTCGCAGACACCGACGTCTGCCAAACTCGGCCTTGCTTAGGCCGCGGGTACCACAAGGCCAACTGGGCCCTTGATCCTGCCTGCCTGGAGTCCTGACCCCACCCGGGCCCCGGGAGCATTCTCCTGGCCCTCTCCTAGCTTCCAGACATTTTCCCTGCGGAAACCTGGGAAGCTCTGGCAAGGCCGGTGAGGGGAAGAGCCTCTCCTCGGTGGCTGATTTTATAATGGGAATGGCGGGGCCCTCTTTTCCCCCCACACCCCTGGCCAAGTGAGGCCTGGTTAGGGTGAGATTCTGTGAGCCTAAAAGCCTGCAGGGCGATTTGAACTGAACACGGGGAGAGGTTGAGGCTCTGCTCTTTCTGGGTGGGGGTTCTTTTTCTTGTCTCTTGTGCCATTAGAAGTAAAGTTCCCAGAAGGCTGGTCTTCACTACATTCTTTGGAGTCGGGGAAAGGAAATCATCTTGCAGTTTTTATTTCTCTCCTTGTATTTATTATTTTTATTAAGCCCTAAGTTCTTTTATACCTCTCCTCCCGGTGAAACCTCACTAAAATACAACTTCATCCCCAAAGTCAGAGTGACTTTGTGGTTTAAGGATGCAGATCCCACACCAAACACAGATGTCGGGGATCTGTACCTTTCCCCTCCACGGCCCTGGTCGGCCTCAGGGCCCTTCTCCCCTCTGGTCTCTGGAAAGTCTACACACGGGGGAAGGTCTTTGGCTTAGATCTTTGCAGTTATCTCCACAAACTGAGTGGACTTCGCAGCAGAACTCCTTGGGTCTGGGAAGGCACCAGCAGCACAGGATCATACTGGGTCTGAGCCTCCCAAGGGCCTACAGTTGGGAAGCAGTGAGATTCTGGCCCAAGGGGGAAAGGAGTGAACCCTGGGCCTGGCTCCTGAGGGCTCACAGTTTGGCAAGCGGTGGGAGGCCTGCCTCTCGGGTGGGGCATGTGGATTTGGGGCCTAGAGGGACTGGATCCTTCAGGCTTGGCCTGTGGGGCTCTTGGGTCCCACTGAGTGGTGACAACCAGAGAAAATAGTCATTCAGGCCTCTTACTGTCTCTTTGTTTCTCTCTGTGTCTCTGTCTCACACTGATACACATTTTTCCCTCCAACGCCCTCTCCACGCCCCCACTTCAGGCCTGGACCCCCAACCTCTATCCCCAGGCCTGGCGCTACCGTCCCGGGGTGCTGGTGGGGACAGAGCATTGACATGCAATGAAGAGACTTGTCCTGGTAATGACGTTCCCAGAAACGCAGCCTGGCTGGCTCTGGGGTCTGCTCGCCTGGGCCTTTCTTCAATGCCCAGAACTCCGGGCTGTGGCGCAGAGCCCGCAGGCCGCAATCTGCACCTCAAAGGCACCCTCGGCAGGAATACAACAACAGTTTAGCGGCCCAGGCGGTTGCGGAGCCAGAAATCTGCAGGGCGCTGGTCAGCGAGGGGGATGGGGGTGGGTGGAGAAGATGATGAGCCTTGAATGCCTTTCCCAGCCCACAAGCTGAAAGAAAGCGAAACTTGAAGTTCCCTTAAGCGTACTGTGGCGACGTCTGAGGGTGCAAAAATCCCATGCTCCCAGGCCTGGGATTTGGCCTACAGATCACGCTCTGCGGCTGTGGCCGCTGGTTGCGAAGGTGTAAATGCTCGCGGCGGCCCATCTCCCGACTTCAAGCCACTGTGTTGGGCGGCGGGCCCCGGGGCTGCCCTTCAGGGTGAGTGGTGAGAGCACTGGAAGTTGACTGTTTTCCGGGTAGAGCGGGGTGCCTAACCCCGGGGCTGTGTTCAGCCAAAAAACTGTGTTAGTGTTCAGGTGGGGAAAAGGAGTGTAGGGAGGGTGTCCCTTATGCTCTAAGTCCTCCTTCTAGCTCCAGTCCTTTTCCTAACTTTTGGGAGGGCCTCTGGCCTACTCTGCCTGGCTGGGAGAATTTGCTGTGGTCGTCCGAAAGGGGAATTGCCCTTCTGCAAATGGGGGGTGGGTGGGGGGTGAGGGAAGGTGGTCCTCCCTCATCTTGCCTTCCTTCCACCTGTTAAGAAATGCTCGGGTTTGCAACAGCCTTTACCCTTCTGCAAGGACACGCTATGGAGACCTGGGAGGCCTGGAGATTTGGAAAAAAAAAAAAACAGGCCTAGATGGAACCAGAAGTTGTTACCAGAGCAGCTCTGAGGCAGACCCACGTTGGTGCGTTTGCAGTATTCAGGAGGGAGAAAGCCACACAAAAACTTTTTTTACAGGGGACAAATGAGCAGCTCAGCCAGATAAATTAATTACTCTGTATTTCAAAGGATTACACCTCGTTTTTCTTTATAATTTCTTCTTTAAAACAATTCACTAAAAGCAGAAGGAAAAAAAAAAATATATATATATATCAATCCCCGCTGGGGCGAGCAGGTCCCTGCGTGGAGCGGAAAAGCCTGGACTGGCCAATCTGGACTAGGAGGTGGCCCGGGGGCCTCCGGTTCCGCCTCAGCCGGGCACTGCGCCGCCAGCGCGCCCGCTTTAGTAACATCACCAAATCATGAAGGAACTCTCCCTGCTTTAATTAAAAAGGGGGATCTTGGGAAAACTGGAGCAGATTAGCGCAGCGAAGAGTTGGTTCCTAGCGATTTATTTTGATGCATGCATGACACGGAGCACATATGTCGGTTATTTCGGCACAACTCCAGGAGCGGCTGTGAGTCTCCACAGGAGTTCTGTATTTTGTCCACATCGCACCTAGGAAACCCTTAGCCCAAACACCACGTTGAATTATCAGTCAGCCCTAGCTTCATACAAACGAGAGGAAAATCACTTAACCCCTGGAGCTGTCAACTAACCTCTTTAGGGTACAATTTTTATTTTACACGCGGCCAATTAAAGGATCGCAAACCCCAGCCGAGCGACTGGAGCCGTTTGGCAAAATCTTCAACCTGGGGGGGTGGGGATTGGGGTGGGGGGGGGTGGGAAGAGCAAAGCCAATAAAACTCCCAAGGCGCTGCGGCCCGAGGTGGTGGCTGCAGCGAGCGGAGGCGATCTCTTGTTGGGCAAAAATCCTGGAGTGACTTTGCCGGTCTCGGTTTGATGATTATATTTAATTGCGAAAGGGATAATAATTTCTAATAAAATTGGACGGGGCCGAAAGGACAGCGCGGTTAGCGCGGGCAGGGGTGAGGGAGAGGTGCTGAAAGGCGGGCCCCAGGCGCAGCGGCGCGGACCCTGCACAGCGCCGGGTTCTTGCGGATGGCATCTCCCTGGAGGAGGAGACCGAGGGGGAGAGGACTGGGGTGGAATGGCGCGGCGGCGGGGACCGGGGGTGGCCGGGGCCGGGGCGCACGGCAGGTCTCAGGGGAGATTTCGTCGGCTCGCTGGCAGGCGTGCGCTCTAGGAGCAAGTTCGCGGCTCGGAGAGGCCTTTATACCTGGGTCGGAGCGGCCGGCCGCAGATTGCGGTGCTGGCGAGCAATTGGACTATTGTTGATATGCTAATGAGGCGATTAGGCTGTTGGTAAAGAGCTGGAAAAGGGAAAAGTTTCTACCATTAGAGGGAGATCTCCGAGCGCACACAGGAGCTCTTTCCCTTCTCGCCTCCTCCTCCTCACCCTCCTCCTCCTCGCCCTCCTCCTCCTCCTCCTCCTCCTTTTTGCCCTCCTCCTCCTCCTCCTCGCCCTCCTCCTCCTCCTCCTCGCCCTCCTCCTCCTCCTGCGCTCACGGCCGGCAGCCCGCACTTTGCGCTTACCCAGAGAGTAGCTCCACTTGGGTGCGAGGCGGAGAAGGGGGCAAATCCGTTCACGCCGATCCATGAAAATGCTTTGGAAACTGACGGATAATATCAAGTACGAGGACTGCGAGGTAAGCGCGGCGCTGGCTCTCCCTGCGGCCGCAGGCTCCGAGCTCTGCTTCCCCGCTCCTCCTCCTCCTCCGCTCGCAGCCAGCTGCGAAATGCGGGTGGGACAAACTTTCCCCAGCGCAGCGCCCGCCTCTCCAATTTGCCCGAAGAACGCAGGGGAGAAGCTGGAGAGGAAGGATGTGGACGCGGTCTTCTTTCATTTCTCTCCTTCGAAGCTCATGTCCCACTCCCCCCCCCCTTTTTTTCTGGCCAGTTTGGGGGTCTGCCTAAGAGTGAAGCGAAGACACGAGCATGGGGTTTGGAAGCAGTTGCTGGCAATTGGGCACGCGTCTGTGCACCCTGCGTGTCTCTCCAGCGAGATTGGGGGGGGGCGAATCACCAGGAAGAGAAAGCAAAGAGAAGACCCCCTTTTTTTCCTCCGTAACTTCCGATCTTTACTATTCCTTCATTTATTCATTCTTTCCTTCCTATCGTCCTCCTCCCCTCTTCCTAAAAAAGGAGGCTCTTTTCCGTTTGGAGAAGGCCCCCCCCCCCCCCCCCCGCACACTTCAGTCTGAGCTGGGTCGCACCTCCCAGTGTTCGGGTTCAGTTTGGAGGCACCCCTCTCCCAAATTGCTGCGGGGCTCGCTCTGTGCTACTGAAGAAGTTCTGAGCAGCGTCTCCCTCTGAGGGACACTCCGAGAGCATCCCCCTGGAGCGGGGGTGGGAGGGCTGCACCGCGTGGAGCCGCCTGGCCGCCGGGTCCCCGGGCATCAGCCCCTGCAGGCGCCCGGCGGTCGGCTGCGTGACCGTGGGAATCCTGGCCGGGCTGCACACGACCTAGGGCGCGCGGATGGAGCGCGCCTCGTTGGAGCCCATTTGCAAACCCGGGGTCTCCGGAGCCCGGCTTCTCGGGGGGGAAGCCCCAGCACCGCCGGCCTGGCCGCCGCGGCCCCGGGCTCCCTCGCAGCCCCCGCTGAAATGAGCGGCGGAGTCACCGGAGGGGGAGGGGGCCCGCGGCCGAGGGTTACCTACATAGGTGGTAGTCCCGGCTTTCGCTATTTTTTTTTTTTCTTTTTCCGTTCTTTTCTTTGAATTTGGCCTTTGGAGCTGGCAACGTGTGGAGCAGAGGTCTGCGCGGGCGCAGCAGCGTGGGTCTTGTCTTCACTTGAAATCAGAACCCGGGTTTGTGCGAACGATGTGTCCCCGGTTCCCGACCCCCTCTCCTCTCCGCAGACTATTTTAAACCTTTCTCCTTTCCCGGGCTCTTCCTTTCCGCCCTCCTCTCACCCCAAGGGGCACGGGGTGACACCCCGCGGGGACCGACGCTGCCCTGGGGGCTCCTCCCGCGCGCGCGGCGCGGGGCGCAGGGACCCCAGGGCGCACCAGCCGCTTTGTTTTGAGGCCCGTGGCGGGGGTGGGGTGGGAGGGCTCCGCGCACCGGTCCGAGGGGGCTCCTCCGTCTCCGAGGGCGCACTGTCCCCGCCAGCGCCGTGGCCCGAGGCTCGGGCACGTCGCCCTCGCGGAGGCTGGAACCCAGCTGCGGGCGCCGACCTCCGCGCGGCTCGGGGCGCCTAGGAGACCTCGGTGGGAGGTGAAGAACTCGAGGGGCCCCGTGGGGGCGCGTGTGAATGTGTGTGTAAGTGAGGCGGAGAGAGAGGGAACAGGGAGGGCTGTTGCAACAACTTTGGCGCGGGCGAGCGCCGGAGCAGGGGCTTTCGGGTTTCCGAGCCGGCTCGGGGCTGTCTAATTACGCCGGGGCTCTGCAGGGACACGCAGGAGGCGAGGTGCCGCCTGTTCCTGACAACCCAGCGGGCGGACCGGGCAGCGGCGGCAGCCCAGCCGCGCAGGGAGAGAGCGAGCCGTGTCACGGGGGTGGGGGTGGGGGGGTGGGGGGGGGGGCGTCGGGGCGGGAGTGGCCCAGCCAGTCGGACGGGTTTGCGCCGGGAGCCGGAGCCCGTGCCAGCCGGCGCCCGGGCTGGGCCGCCGAGCGTCTCCGCGCGCCCCGGGGCCGCGCCCGGCTCCCCCTCCCCGACCCCCCCCCCCCCCGCCCCCGAAGCCTGAGGGCGGCGGCAGCTGCCCAGTGCCCGGGCGGTCTGGGTTTGGAGGCGGGGGCGCCGGCCATGGAGCGCGGGGCCGCCGGCACGAGAAGTCTGAGCAGCGTCTCCCTCTGAGGGACACTCCGAGAGCATCCCCCTGGAGCGGGGGTGGGAGGGCTGCACCTCGTGGAGCCGCCTGGCCGCCGGGTCCCCGGGCATCAGCCCCTGCAGGCGCCCGGCGGTCGGCTGCGTGACCGTGGGAATCCTGGCCGAGCTGCACACGACCTAGGGCGCGCGGATGGAGCGCGCCTCGTTGGAGCCCATTTGCAAACCCGGGGTCTCCGGAGCCCGGCTTCTCGGGGGGAAGCCCCAGCACCGCCGGCCTGGCCGCCGCGGCCCCGGGCTCCCTCGCAGCCCCCGCTGAAATGAGCGGCGGAGTCACCGGAGGGGGAGGGGGCCCGCGGCCGAGGGTTACCTACATAGGTGGTAGTCCCGGCTTTCGCTATTTTTTTTTTTTTCTTTTTCCGTTCTTTTCTTTGAATTTGGCCTTTGGAGCTGGCAACGTGTGGAGCAGAGGTCTGCGCGGGCGCAGCAGCGTGGGTCTTGTCTTCACTTGAAATCAGAACCCGGGTTTGTGCGAACGATGTGTCCCCGGTTCCCGACCCCTCTCCTCTCCGCCGACTATTTTAAACCTTTCTCCTTTCCCGGGCTCTTCCTTTCCGCCCTCCTCTCACCCCAAGGGGCACGGGGTGACACCCCGCGGGGACCGACGCTGCCCTGGGGGCTCCTCCCGCGCGCGCGGCGCGGGGCGCAGGGACCCCAGGGCGCACCAGCCGCTTTGTTTTGAGGCCCGTGGCGGGGGTGGGGTGGGAGGGCTCCGCGCACCGGTCCGAGGGGGCTCCTCCGTCTCCGAGGGCGCACTGTCCCCGCCAGCGCCGTGGCCCGAGGCTCGGGCACGTCGCCCTCGCGGAGGCTGGAACCCAGCTGCGGGCGCCGACCTCCGCGCGGCTCGGGGCGCCTAGGAGACCTCGGTGGGAGGTGAAGAACTCGAGGGGCCCCGTGGGGGCGCGTGTGAATGTGTGTGTAAGTGAGGCGGAGAGAGAGGGAACAGGGAGGGCTGTTGCAACAACTTTGCGGCGGGCGAGCGCCGGAGCAGGGCTTTCGGGTTTCCGAGCCGGCTCGGGGCTGTCTAATTACGCCGGGGCTCTGCAGGGACACGCAGGAGGCGAGGTGCCGCCTGTCCTGACAACCCAGCGGGCGGACCGGCAGCGGCGGCAGCCCAGCCGCGCAGGGAGAGAGCGAGCCGTGTCACGGGGGTGGGGGGTGGGGGTGGGGGGTGGGGGGGCGTCGGGCGGGAGTGGCCCAGCCAGTCGGACGGGTTTGCGCCGGGAGCCGGAGCCCGTGCCAGCGGCGCCCGGGCTGGGCCGCCGAGCGTCTCCGCGCGCCCCGGGCCGCGTCCCGGCTCCCCCTCCCCGAGCCCCTGCCCCCGAGAGCCGAGGGCGGGGCGGCAGCTGCCGCGGAGCGGACGGCCCGGGCGGTCCGGGGTTGGAGGGGGGCGGGGGGCGCCGGGCCATGGAGGAGCGGCGCGGCGGCGGGCAGCCGAGCCCCGAGCCCCAGGCCGGGCCGCGGAGCGCAGGAGCCCGCGGCCGCAGCGGGCAGGGCAGCACCGCCCGCGCCCAGAGCCCGATGAACGCCCGGACGCGGGCCCCGGCAGCTCCTGCGCGCGGCGCGCGGCCCCCACGGCATCCCGAGGTCTGCCCCAGCCTTTTAGGTCTGATTGTCCTCGCTCGCTTCCTCTCCCCTCCCCCTCCCCCGCGGCCTCCCCCCTGCGTGCGCTCGGGCTCGGCCCCCTCCCCCTCCCTCCCTCCCTCCCTCCCTCCCTCTTTCCCTCCCTTCCTCCTCTCGGGCTCTCCCTCCTTCCCTCCCTCCCCTCTCCCCACTCCGGGCTCCTCTCTCTCACCCACACTTTCTTTCTCACACGCGCACGCACACACATTCTCCCTCTCTGCGCTCTCTCCCTCGGTTTCCCTCTCTCCCTCTTTCTCTTTCACTTTTGCATGCCCTGCAACCTTTTAAAATGTTGCCCCTTCCCTGTGATTCGCCAGACGCCGCGCCGCGGCCCCCCGCGCGCTCGCCCGCTCCCTCTCTCGCCCGCTTTTTGTCTCTCGCGCTCCCTCTCCCCACCTCCGATTTGCTACACTGAGGCTCCCGTCAATGGACTGCATTGAGAGCCGGCTCCGGCGCGAGTTGCCCTCCCTCCCTCCCTCCCTCCCTCCCTCCCTCCCTCCCTCCCTCCCTCCCTCCCTCCCTCCCTCCCTCCCTCCCTCCCTCCCTCTTTTTTTTTTTTTTTTTCTTTTTTTTTGGGGGGGTGGGGGGTGGGGGGTGGGGGGTGGGGGGTGGGGGGTGGGGGGTGGGGGGTGGGGGTGGGGAGCGGACACTTTGAGGATCCACCTAAGCGACCGAATTTTAAAAAAAAAATCAAAAAGTAGTTGAGAGTTCTAGCCCTAGAACAATGGTTCCTTCAGCTCCTTCGAACAATGCCTGCATTACCATTTCCCACCGGCATAGAAATAAATCAGACCGAATGTCACCATTAACAATACTGCCCCTCGCCACGACAGTAAACTGTTTCGATTGGGAGAGGATCTGATTCCACCGCCGAGTCTGGCGTGGATTCCTGCCTGTCCTGAAAAAAGATGTTAAATTCCACCAAAAAGAGCTCATTGGACACCCTGGCAAGTTTAAAATAAGGTCATTTTTTTCCTTTTTTTTTAAGGAACTTTGAATCCTAAGCCACCACGGCAGGATAGAGACCGTGGGTTCGACCAGCTGAAGGCGCCGCTCGAGTCGGTGGTTCAAGTTCGGATGGACCAGAGCGGGGCTCCAGCGCTCGGGGGAGCGTCTGCGCCGTGACCGGAGTCCTGGGTGGCGCGGGGCTCTCGGCGCCTTTTGTGTGGGGCGCGCTCGGGCGGCGGGGCAGCCGGGCTCTCCAGGCTTGCTTGTTTTTTTTCCACCCTGACTCGTTACCCCAGACTCTTCGCAGATGTTAGTTCACAGTTTTTCAGCTATGGTGAGTCCCACCCCCCACTTTCCACTGTTCCTGAGTTGTTCGCTACTTCCCCAGGCGTGTTCCTCGCCGTTCATCCTATCCATGGTCTCCTGAGATGTTCTCAAGGTTTGATGCTTAATCCATCCGCGGGGGAGGGGAAAACGCGGCCCGGGGTGTCCCCTACCCTCGGGGCCGGGGCTGAACCTCCGAGGGTTCGCACTCCCTGGAATCCACTCGGTTCCCTTGTTTTGCAAGCGAATTGCAGTAGAGGCTCCTAAAGTCAGGCGTTTTCTTCTGCCCTTTGGGGCTGGGGTGCAAGGGGCGGGCGCCTCCGCCCCGGGGGTGCCCCTCTCCCTTTTAAACCCAATAAGGCTGAATCTTTCTATTTTAAACCTTGCCTTGCGGTCCTCCCCTCTCCCCATCCGTACCATAAATCGACCCTGTCGAGAACAGGCTCCTAACTGAGGAAGCGAAAAAGACAGAACCCCATCCTGCACTTAAAACCTTCTCTAAGCTGGTAATTTAAACGCGTGCTTTCGTTACAGCCCCTCTACGAAATGTTTCTATTTAAATAGTCATGAAATGGTAATAGTCTTTGAACGTGTGTGCTTTTTTTACCCACCCACCCCCCACCTCCAAATAAATGGAACAAGGGTAAACAATAACGCAGTTGCTGGCAGGTTCAAATCCAGGGGAGAAAGAAAAGGCCGCTTCTGCTGTTTAATATTTAGCAGGAATTTTAATTTTGCTAAAGGGAGGTTTCACGCTGCTTTTAACGGGCTGTGTTCTGGGAGGCCTTTTTCTATCTCTACCCCCCCCCCCCCAACACACACACACACACACACTCTTTGAAAGAAACGCCTAAGCCCGAGCTTCTTGCGCCCTTACATTTGCACGATCTGATTCCCTGCGTTTTTGGAAGAGCCCCATGCATTTGTGGGGTGTTTTCGGAAATGAGTAACTTAGAGCTGGTGTCTTTCGGCGGCCTGCGGACGGGAAGGAGCGGTTTCCCACGCAGTCCTGGGGAGTGGGTTTAGAGTGGACAGCTGTGACTCGACGCCTGATTTCTTGTTCTTTCCCCCCCTTTCTCTCTCTCTCCCTCTCTTAGGACCGCCACGACGGCACCAGCAACGGGACGGCGCGGTTGCCCCAGCTGGGCACTGTAGGTCAATCTCCCTACACGAGCGCCCCGCCGCTGTCCCACACCCCCAATGCTGACTTCCAGCCCCCTTACTTCCCCCCGCCCTACCAGCCTATCTACCCCCAGTCGCAAGATCCTTACTCCCACGTCAACGACCCCTACAGCCTGAACCCCCTGCACGCCCAGCCGCAGCCGCAGCACCCGGGCTGGCCCGGCCAGAGGCAGAGCCAGGAGTCTGGGCTCCTGCACACTCACCGGGGGCTGCCCCACCAGCTTTCGGGCCTGGATCCTCGCAGGGACTACCGGCGACACGAAGACCTCCTGCACGGCCCACACGGGCTTAGCTCAGGACTCGGAGACCTCCCGATCCACTCCTTACCTCACGCCATCGAGGACGTCCCGGTAAGAGGCCGCGCGGGCGGTGCCAGGGGGGACGCGGCCCCTGCGCACCCAGCCGGGAGCGGATAATCGGGACGCACAGCCTGCGGGGCCGGGTTTCCCTCCGCGGCATTTACCTGTTCGAAATCTCATTTTCATTATCTTTTTTTGGGGGGGTGGGGGTGGGGGTGGGGAGCGGACACTTTGAGGATCCACCTAAGCGACCGAATTTTAAAAAAAAAATCAAAAAGTAGTTGAGAGTTCTAGCCCTAGAACAATGGTTCCTGCAGCTCCTTCGAACAATGCCTGCATTACCATTTCCACCGGCATAGAAATAAATCAGACGAATGTCACCATTAACAATATCTGCCCCTCGCCACGACAGTAAACTGTTTCGATTGGGAGAGGATCTTATTCCACCGCCGAGTCTGGCGTGGGGATTCCTGCCTGTCCTGAAAAAAGATGTTAAATTCCACCAAAAAGAGCTCATTGGACACCCTGGCAGTTTAAAATAAAGTGTGAACGACATACGTAAATTTTTTTTTTTTTACCGGATTTCATAAGCACTAGTGATTATCTAAAAAGTTAATGTGTGGTACCCTACCCTGATTAAAGAATAGTGAGCAGCAAATCGGAGCAGGGGGACATTAAAATGCAGCCTCCTTCTCTCCTAGGGGTGCTAAGTGCTGACCTCATAAATCATTAGCTGGGTTCCCAACTCCTATCAGAACCTACTACACCCCATATTAAATTAAATGTTTTGAGACTATTGGGCAATACATTATTTGAGTTCTAATTCAGTTATCAATAAATGCAGTTTAAAACGATTTCTGAATAAGCATGGTATTAGCACATGTACTATTTACAATGTAAACCAGGCTATTGATAATTTGAAAATACTTTCTGAAATTAAATTTAAACCAGCATCTCTGTTTCAGTTCTGTGTATTTATGATTTCCTCACAACCTTCCTGAAATGGAATTAGAATGAGCCAATAATTTTATTAAAGCTGTAAAGGCTCTGTTAATGCTGCTTTTCTTTGGAGAGGAAATGTATCTGGATGTGATTTTTACTAAAATGCTATTTCAAATTAGTGCATCAAATATTGCAGCAATATGTCCGTTGACAGTTTAATGATTACTGCATTAGATTGCAAAGAAAATGGTCAGATGAACTTACCTGCTTGCTTGGTGAATTTAAAACATTATTTAAGTTACATAGGAAAATAGAAAATTTATTACGGCGCTCATTTGGCCCAGTTAATCATGGAAATTTGTTGGTTATGTTTAGCAGCCTTGCATGGAAAGCAGGAAAGTAGGCACTTGATCCATTGTGGGGTTTAGTAAGCAGTGTGTGTGTGTGTGTGTGTGTGTGTGTGTGTGTGTGTTCATAAATGTTTTTGGAAACTGATACTAAACAGGGCATTTCTTGGGAAGTAAAATGGGAGGAGCAGTAGTTGAGAAAAAGAAATTAAAAAGCAAACCTGGAAGTTGTGATCATTTTAGTTCCCCTTCCCAAGGAGCCTCTGAATCCTTTTTCCTAGCCTGCTCTTTGGAAATATTTGAATTGCAAAATGCACTGCAGCCTTTTGGAATCACTGTGAATTAGAATTGCTCTACTTTGCAAAAATTCCAAAGTGGCTGGTGTGAATTCTTAACACCTGTATAGTCCCTCTTTGTGGCGAAACTAGTCAGAAGGAGAAATTAACCAAAAGATCAAATAAAAACAGGGAAACCCAGTTGCTGCTCTTCCCCACCCTCCCCCACCTATTAAGAAAAAAAAAATTCTTTCAAAGGAATTTGGGTCAGGAAAAGGGTTGTTTTCAATTTTCCCATTGCTGCAACAGTTAACCTTTAATAAGAATGACTGCTAAATATTTAAGAAAATCAAACTGATGGTGAAAATTATTTAATCATTAATATCTCAGTGGGGTTTTAAACTTAACAGTCTTCTCTGTATGGACAAGGTCTAGAAATAACACAAATAAAAGTATTATGCCACACTACATTTACTTTATGGGTTTAGGGTGCATGCATAAAGGGATCATATTTCCCCATATAGTTAAAACACAAGAACTGCAGCAGTAGTCATTTCTGAACATTTCTCAATTTAATTATACTTAAATCCAGAAGCACTTTAGGCAAGTTACAAATGAGAGCATTGAGTATAATAAAACCTGTAATAAAGCAACTTAGTACCATCCACCCGGAATCATTGCAATCAGGCACAATTAACAGGAGCATAAATCCAAGACAGAATGGAAAATGTTCGAATCAGTATTATTGTTGGACAAAGACTAGAGAAGGAAGTAATAGTTTTTTAAATGGTAATGCCTGTGTTTGGTAACGATTGCGAAATCTTCTATCTCAGCAGCCCTGGTGCTAATTTGTAAACACAGCCAGACATTATATTGCCTGTCAGTTTCTGCATTAGAAAACATGATTTCATTTTACTTTCTAATCACGTTTTGACTCTAGCACACACGTATACCCACCCATCTGTAAAAAAAAAAAAAAAAAAAAAAAAAAAGGTTGGGGGGGCTAAGAAAAAAAGAAAAAAAAAAACCACACCAACAAATCCGCTGCTGGACAACAGGGGGAAAAAAACACCCTCAATGGTTTTTTGTTTTGTTTTGTTTTTTCATCGTTCTCATATTCCTTTCTGATACCCAGTTTAGGCAGTAGTCTTCTTTAAAATTTATTTCTAGTTTTCCATAAGTGAGGGTGTGTATATGCATTTGCTTTTTATCGCATTACCCAAAACGTTTACAACCCTCCCCTGCTACTCCCGCCTCTGTCATTTCTATTGTGTTTCCCTGGCTTTTGCTGCCTGAACACTGGGAATCGCTAAAGTCCGAAGCCGCCGAGGCGCCAAACTAAAGCTAGGTGCATTTTTAAAGGTTGAACTGACTTTGTGAGAAAGATTAGGTGCTCCAAAACTTGGTTTAATTTCCAAAGAAAGTTTTATTCCCCACCCCCAGCTCCTTCAAACATGGATTATTTGCTGGGGGAGGAGAAATTGGCTGTGGGTGTGCAGTGAAACCTCTTGAGTTCCAAAGCCTCAAATTCCAATAAGCCAAGATGAGATGTTTATATATAAATGTCACTATACCGGGAGGGGGAGATTTTGACTCTACACCTTCCCCTCCCCCCATCTTGCATGGAATATTCATTTCCTTTTGTTTTGATTATACACTTACATCCATGTGTATCCTTTTGTTGCAGCACGTAGAAGACCCGGGTATTAACATCCCAGATCAAACTGTAATTAAGAAAGGTAAGCCATTTCCTTCTACATTCCAGGCATGTCCTTACAGGCATAGCGCTATTTAAAAAGAACTTGCAGAGCTGTATTTATTTTTTTCAAATAGGATTTCCTAAAGGCTCAGAATTAGCAAATAGATGGCATGGAACAGCAATGCTTAAATGATCGGCTTTCAGTATGCTAGTAATGGCAACAGGCTAGCTTTGTTCATGATTTGACCACTGAATTTAGTTTAGTTTCTGGACAAACACATGCAATGTGTAATAGTTGAACTGATTTGGAAGTGGCATTTCAATTTTGTAATGGTTTTAATAGTTTAGCTAATCCGTTGTATGAGTGTTAAGAAGTGTATAACGCTACAACAGTGCAAATAATTCAACATTACCGTAAGAGCAGTTGTGTCTTTTATTAACATGCCTTAGCAGAGGAAGAGAGAGAAAAAAAAACTTTCGTGTTCTTCAATTTAATTTCTCATTAGCCGTTTAAGGGTTTTTAAACTTTGTGAATTAGGTTAACAAAAATTTGGCTTTTGGTTAAAATTAGCATCTTGAAGATTGTCAGCATTGTTAGCGTAATTGTTCAGAGCAGAAATTGTTTCTGAAAAGTGTCAAGTAATTTGGATGGATTTGTCATCTGCATTGTGTCTAGTGAGTAGAAATAAAGTTCACTGGATTAAATGCTATTCACAGTAGCTTTTTTTGTTGTTGTTATGGTGGCAGTGTTACATTTCAGGATTCTAGGCACCACCAGAGGACGATGCTATATAAAACTGTTCTCATTTCTAACCCCAATCAGTATATTGTTAGTTTAAAGTTTCGTCTTTGCATCTGTGAAGTCTTTGTCACGTCAAATTAGATGTGCAAGGGATAAATCTTAAGAGATGCTCTTTCCAAGTCGACATGATAATTGGCTCTTTTATTAGTAATCTCTCAAGAGTTCGTTTAACTCCTATTGTCTCTATTAGCCTCCCCAGAGCTATTAATGTCACAAGTGATCTATCCAAAACCTAGAGCCCCCCCCCACCTCCCCATACGTCTAGAATATCCCCCATTAAGGAGGGAGGAGTACTGAGGAGAATGTATGCATATTATTATATATGTCTCCTTGTGGAATTTTAAAAATACAAATGCATCCAGTCCCTGAAATGGTTGTGAATGCATCTGAATTATGTTGGGTTGTTGAGAAATGCAACATGGTAGGTAGTGCACTTTCTGCTGGGCCTGGAATTTTTTTTTCTTTTTTCCCTGTGCACGGGGCGGCGGGGGGGGCGGGGGGGAGGCGCGACAATGACGAGCTGGAGGATTTTAACCAGCAAAAATATATACCCTCTCCCTTTTCCAATGAAGACGCTTAAGACAGACAAGGGTATCAACTATTTGCTCAACAAAAGGGCGTCTTGCTAGTACCCACGGTGCTGAACCTGTTTGTCCTTTTTCCTCTCCCAGTCCAAAATGGGGCTTTGGAATGGATTTCCGAAAAGTCGGGATCCTTTTTTTTTTTTTTTAAAGACTAAACGCAGGGCAGGGCCGGTTTGTCCAGAGGATGGGGCGCGTGCGGGGTGTGGCAGGAGAAGCCACCGCCTCCCGGCGCGGTGCCTCGGGCTCCCTTACAGGCCGCCGGGGCCCTCTGACCTCTGTGCTGTTTACTAGAGGTCCTGGGGGCGGCTGGTCCCCGACACTAACCCCGCCCGCCGCGCCCCCCCAAGCCCCCCGGGACGCAGGGCTCGCTCTCGGGGTGCAAACGCAATGCGCAGCCCTGCCCCGGAGCCCGCGCTGCAGCACCTCGTCTGGGCCCCCTCTGCTCGGAGGAGAGCCCGGGGGTCACGGGTCCAGCGCCGGCTCCAGACTGCGCCCCTGCGGCCCTCGGGGAAGGCAGGGTGCGGGCTGGCGGGGAGGCTCGGTGCCGGGCGGGCGCCGGGCGGGCGCCGGGCGGGTGCCGGGCTGGGGGCGGGACCCCGACGCCCACGCGCCGCTGCCCCGCGTGTCTCCGCAGGCCCCGTGTCCCTGTCCAAGTCCAACAGCAACGCCGTCTCCGCCATCCCCATAAACAAGGACAACCTCTTCGGCGGCGTCGTGAACCCCAACGAAGTCTTCTGTTCAGTTCCGGGTCGCCTCTCGCTCCTCAGCTCCACCTCGAAGTACAAGGTCACGGTGGCGGAAGTGCAGCGGCGCCTCTCGCCGCCCGAGTGTCTCAACGCTTCGCTGCTGGGCGGAGTGCTGCGGAGGTGAGGCCCGGCGCCGCCCCGCGCGCCCCGCGCGCCCCGCTCGCCCTGCCCTCCGCGCCCCGCCCCGCCCCGCCCCGCCGCCCGGGGACACACTGCGCCTGCGCCTGGGCGGCCACGCCAGCGGGCCTCGCGCCGCGCCGCGCCGCGCCGCCGCCCTCCCTTCGCGGGAGGAGAAAAGGGGCGGGGCCAAGGGCGCAGAGCCGGGTGGGTGGGAACTGGGGGCGGGGTCAGGCGGCGCGCGCCTGCGCTCTCCGTACCGCCCCGCGCGCTCGGGGTGCTGCCGCGCGCGCCCGGGGCCGCCGCCGCGCGCGCACGCGCCCGGAGCCCTCCGCGCCCCCCCCCCCGCTCCCCCCACCCCGCGCCAGACTCCCCGCGCGCACGCGCAGCTCACCGCGCCGCGGGTTCAGTCCCGGCTGCTGCAGCGGCGGGGCGCCGTGCAGCCGCCTTTTTGCTTCTGGCGCACACCTTGCAAGCCCTGGGAAACTTTGTCCCAGGTGCCTCACTTTTCCTGGCTCTCCGGCGGCCCCCCACCGTCCCTGGAACGGGGCGTAGGTGGAAGACGCTGGCTCAGCGTGGGGCGGCCGCCCTCTCTGTCCTCCCCGCCCCATCAGCGTCGCCCTGGCCGCAGGCGCCGGGCCCCGGGCGGCCTGCAGGACTCGTTCACGTGCACCCGGTGTGGCGTTCCCCACGAGTGCATGTTCCATACGTGGCCAGGGATGCACAGCTCACCTCTGTGAGGTCGCAATGATCCGTGTCATCGATAAGATTTGATAAGGGGATGCCAGGTGAAGCACCTTCCCTCAGGGCAGGTTTCTCCCTTCCTTGGACCTCGTCCACCCAGGGTTCCACCCAGCGCTGCGAGTGGTGGCTGTGGGCTTGAACTTTCCCAGGTGATCTTTTCTTTCTGTCTTTCTTCTTTTCTTTCCAAAATAAGAACCTAGACCAAGAACGTCACATCAGTGCATCTATGCATCTATGGGCTCACAGTCCCGCTCTGATGGGCACATCCCACACAAAGCCTGTAAAACTATTTTTGGAAGGTTTTAACATCAGCTTTTCTGATCTCTCCTTTCTCCTTCTTCACTCACCGTCATTTTGCTTCCTCTTGTCATCTTTCTCTGGCACGGATCTGAATGCGGCCTCTGCTTTTTCCTCCCCTTCCCCCATCCCCAATATTGGAGACTGTTTACCTAGGGGAGTATAATCTAATCCACACAATTAAAGAGCACTTGGGCTGGGAATAAAATCTGAAATTAATTAATTTGCTGTTTTATTTAAACAATTTATCTTAACCACTTTCTGACGATGGGAGCCTATTTAGACATCTATTTAGAACCACCTCCATTGTTTCTGAAGTCAGTGAGAATTTTTAAAGGCTGATACCCGCGTGTGACATTTCCAGTTAGGCTAGTGACGTGGCATGTAAACAGTTGGTAAAATGAATTTCCCATTGGGGCCAGAGCCAGAGCAAGAAACGTGAGAGCGATGATAACTTTGGTTACTCTGAACAACCCAACAGCGGTTCTTGCAAAGACAATTTAAAGACCCCATTGGGATTTGTGTGATTGTAACAACAGGGAAAATATACAGTAATCAGTTGAACTCAAAAATGCCTCAAACCCTAGAGATGGGAACTGTGTTTGTTTGTTTGTGGTTCTTCTTTAGAGAGTTGTGAAATCAAAACCTTCCAACCTGCCACCAATAGCTGCAATAATAACTGAGCACAGGGGGTGCTTTATAGTTTAGCATCTGTCTCCTATGATCTTTCTGTACCGTTCCTTTCTAGGTTTCCCTCCCTTAAGTGTCTCGGGGCTATGATTCTTAATTTTAAAAAGCACATGTTAGGAAGTTGTCAAAATGACTATAACGTGACACAGAGCAACCCAATGTTTTCTAAATCCCTTTCTTGCATATATTTGTGAAACAGGGCGAAGTCTAAAAATGGAGGAAGATCTTTAAGAGAAAAACTGGACAAAATAGGATTAAATCTGCCAGCAGGGAGACGTAAAGCTGCCAATGTCACCCTGCTCACATCACTAGTGGAGGGTAAGCGAGTCCACTTGCTAACAAGAAGGGAACTGTCTTCTGGGAAAATGGATAATACTTAGTGGCTAGATGTTTGGTTGTATTTTGTGTCGATTGGGCAGTTTCATTTTTTTTTCCATAGAATATAGCTGGAAGTGAATAGAATCCTTGCATGTGAAAAAACTATTTGCACTCACTCCTGTCCTCCTTTCTTCTTTTCCTTTGCCACAAAATTACAACTCCCTAGCCCAATCCTGACCTAAACAAAGTGAAAATTTAAGAACTGCATATTCTCCAAGTTCCTGTCTCCTCTACAGAGCTCAGCAGTAAATCACTTAAGCTATTCTGACATCTGCGTTTGAGAAATGCGTGACCATTACTTCCTGAATTAATTTGGGAATCTTTGACCTGCATCCTGATTTAAGACCGTCCTGAAAGCTCAGGGTTATATGCCCTTTTAGGTTTTTGTTTTCCAAACATATGCTCCCTTATCTCTTATTTAATTGTGCTTCCCTAGTGGAGGGGAAGAAAAGTGAGCAATTTTAGATTTTGGATTGTTTGGCCAGGGAAGAAAAAAAGAAATAGAAGCATTGCAAAAAGTTTCTCATGGCAGTTTTAACACACACACACACACACACACACACACACACACAAGCTTCCCAATCCTTCAAAACAAAAGCTACCCCTGTTCTCACTCCATGCTCTAGATACACTGTCACCAGAATCCAGTCACATTCCTGCTTCCTCTAGATTCCTGTTAAGTTTTTCTGATACTAAATTAGCTGAAGTTTAGATGTGTTGGAACGAATGTATAAGCTGTCCTGCATTTTCCTTTGTGTTGTGTTGGAAATGTCTTATGCCAATAGGTTAAAAAAAAAAAGACACTTAAATTATCAGGTAGATGTCAAAACTACCATTTCTATTTAGAGAAGGCATTTTATCTCATTTACATCTTACATTTGAGGAGATCACCCTACAACTGATTTGAGTTCCAGCTTCCTAAAGAACTAAAAAAAAAAAAAAAAGTTGAGAACCCTAAACTTGAGGAGGAATCCTACGAGGCATGTGTAAATGGCGTGTTAAAGATGATAACATAACCGTCAGACAATAAGCAGTTGTTTGGTGCCAGAAACTCAACTACAGTAGCTTTACATCAAAAATCACATCAGTTGCATACAGAACCCACACTCCATGCCCCCAAAGAATTATGCGCAAAGGAAACGGTAGTAGTGGCTTCGGGTGTAGTGTGAGAGTGTGCATGAGCTTGGGGGTTGAGTCCTGTAGCAGGGAGGCAGTTTCTGGAGAACTGTTATTGTTTGTGATCCGCTCCATTTTATGGAAACAAGCTCTGCAGAGAGGGCTTTGATGCTCTAATTGGCGCATGCGTTTTTCCGGAGCTGGAGCTAATGGCAGGAAGCCCTGCAGTAAAAACCAACTGGTTCAGGAAATTAAAACCAAAGATTCGAAAATCAACAACACAGACAGACTCAGTGGAGTGACCCTCAAATCCTCTTGGTTAATCGGTTTGGATGAACAGATAATTATATGCGATCAAGTTAAAATGTAAACCTTTAGTGGTTCCCTTGCAGAAAAGCTCAACGAGTAATTATGAATATCATTTATGAACGTGTTGATAGGTGTGAGGTTGGAATACAAGGGACGTTTTAAAAGAGAAGTTGGGGAAATGTCCTGGGGTGGGGGATGGGACTGGAGGGTGGTGGATGGGATCTACATTTTCAAATTTTCTTGGCCTTCTAGGACAAGTGACCATTTTTTTTTTCCCCTTGATAAATTCATCTGCCAGATTCTACAGGAAAGGAAATAAAATGCCTGAAACGAGAAAACAAGTAGTTTGTGTTTTCTTCAACATCTGGGTTAAGAAAATAAGCGAAGTAGGGAGGAAAATCTGACCTCAACTCTTTTCATTCTCTTGCGTTCACCTCCTGCCAGGAGAAGCCGTCCACCTAGCCAGGGACTTTGGGTACGTGTGCGAAACCGAATTTCCTGCCAAAGCAGTAGCTGAATTTCTCAACCGACAACATTCCGATCCCAATGAGCAAGTGACAAGAAAAAACATGCTCCTGGCTACAAAGTAAGGCATTTACCTTACCTCTCTGGGGTCTCTGTGTCTTACTGTCAAGAGAAACAAAAATCAAAATCATTTCTGGTCTCACTTTTCTCCCCTCTTCGTTTGGTGCTAATCAGCTTTGTTGTGAATAATCGAAGTGAACAACACAATCTTAGAATCTACACTCTATGTTAAAGGGGAGGTGGAGGTGGGGTTGGTGGTGTGTTTCCATCCCTTATTCTCTCTTCTGCTCCACCTTCTCAGTTAAAAAAAAAAAATTAGTGTGCATGGGGGTGGAGTATTGTGGGGATCTAGTGCTGAGTGTGGATTGGTGACTATGTTGTTTTAGAGAGACCAGCATCGAGTCGGTAGGTGGGTATCACTTTTTGTCTCCTATCAATATGTTCTTCGAGGGCAAGGATTAAGCAGTGGCCTGCAAAATGTGCAAGCCAGAAGTTGTCCTAGTTTCAACCTTAATCCCTTATCCCATTTCTTGCCTTCCTTTCCCCTCCCTCCTGGAAAGTCACACACACACACACACACACACACACACACACAGCCCACAAGTTTTAGCCTACAGGCGAGATGTCAAATAGGTTTCAAAATGGCCCAAGTTATATTCCCATCAGTGCTTGGGCTGAATAGGCTTCTCCAGGTGGTGTGTGAAAAGAAAATGACTGTTTTGATATGTTTTCTGGAAATTAAAAGGCTTGTTTGGAAGCCCTTAATTATCAAAGTCGATGTCACAGGAGGGCTTGGAACCCAGGGGCAGAGGCTGAGGCCTAAGGCGGGACAGTTTCTGGCCTGGGGACATCAGCTGGCCTTGCAGTGGGCAGCCTGCCAGTACTCCCACTCTCTCTCCTCCCTACCCACCTCATACCAACACCCCCACCCCCTCCAGGCTGCTCCTGCCTCAGGAAGGCCCCAGCCAGTCCTTGCTTCCCAGACTCTGAGACAGCTTCCAGGGCACAGGCCTCCTCTGTCTGTGTTTCTGACTTTTCAAGACTTTTTCTGAGATTTCAACTTTCCCTCTTCCCTTAGCTTCCTAAGCACACCCATATTCACAATTTCCCTAGGAGAGAGAGAGAGAGAGAGAGAGAGAGAGAGAGAGAAGAGCTGGAATGGGAAATTGACATTGAAGTGTGTATTTCTTCTCAAAAATCAGCCTGAGGAGCACCTGGGCAGCTCAGTTAAGTGTCCCACTCTGTCTTTCAGCTCAGGTTAAGATCTCAGGGTCCTGAGATCGAGATCGAGCCCTGCTTCTGGCTGAGGCCTGGAGCCTGCTTAAGATTCCCTCGATCCCTCTCCCTCTGCCCCTTGCTTGCTAGCTCTCTCTCTCTCTCTCTCTCTCTACCAATCTGAATTGTCCCCAAGTAACAGGTTTTTTGTGCCTTTTTTTTTAAAGGCAAAGTAATCCCAAGAAGAGCTTGCCTTTCTGTCTGCATCCCACCTGGTTTGAAGGTGAATGAGCGGAGATTTCATCCCGCCAACTGAGGTCTCCCTAGAAGAGAGCAGGATGAGGGTCTTTGTAACACTTTGAACAGGACAGCTGCTGGCTGCATGCTTTTGGCCATTGGCGAGATGCTGGTGTTTCTGACTCCTTGTCCCTCTCCTTCTCCTTTGTTTCTCCTCTAAATGTGTGAAATCTTTTTCTGTGTCAGGGGTGTTTGGTGTGAGTGAGAGAGGAAGGGTCTAGCAGTTAGGTGTAGCTGAGCGGTGAGGAGTGGGGTGAGATACTTGGGAAGGTAGGAAGGCCTGCGTGGAAGGAAAGAGCCATGTCTCGGTCCCCCCTGCCCCCAGGGGTGTCTGGGCCTTTCAACATGTGGCCAGCCCCCAAGTCCCTGTCTGGGGCCTCTGGTCTGGTCAGGGCTCCCCGGTTCTGGTGTAGGCCACTGCAGGGAGAAAGCTCTTCTCTTTGCTGCTGGTGCTGCCCACAGGGGAGCCTCAACTCTCTCTCTCTCTCTCTCTTTGCCCCCCCCCTCTCTCCCCCTCCCCTCCTCTCTCTCTGCCTCCCTTGTGCTGCAGACAGATATGCAAAGAGTTCACCGACCTGCTGGCTCAGGACCGATCCCCCCTGGGGAACTCGAGGCCCAACCCCATCCTGGAGCCGGGCATCCAGAGCTGCTTGACCCATTTCAACCTCATCTCGCACGGCTTCGGCAGCCCCGCGGTGTGCGCCGCGGTCACGGCCCTGCAGAACTATCTCACCGAGGCCCTCAAAGCCATGGACAAAATGTACCTCAGCAACAACCCTAACAGCCACACGGACAACAGCGCCAAAAGCAGTGACAAAGAGGAGAAACACAGAAAGTGAGGCCGCCCCCCTCCACCCCGCCCGGCCAGAGCCCACCCGCCCGGCCTCCGCCCCACCGACCAGGCAGGCAGGTGACAGCCCAGGGTCTCGGCACCTCCCCACCCGCTGCTGCTGCTGCTGCCGCCGCCACCACCGCCGCCACCGAGCCCTCGGTCCCCCAGCGCTGGGGGACTCCCTCCACCATCCGCGGGACAGCCCCTGCCTCGACCTCCCCGTCGGCACCGACTCCCCTTTGCCCTCCTGTGGAGCCTAAGAGAACAGAACAGGCCGTGAAGCCAGCCAAGAAAAGTTCTGTCCAAGTTTGTGAACCGAGTTTTTTTTTTAAAGAAAACAAAACAAAACCCAAGGACCACTCCACAACGACTACCGCCACAAAAAGATGGAAAACGGTTTTTTTTTTCTAAAAAAAAAAAAAAAATTACATAAAAATTTTAAAAAAAGATTATATGAGCTTCATGGGACTGAATCATCACCTTCCCTTCCACACTTCAGTTCAGATTGTAGCCATACTAAAAAAGAAAAAAAAAAAAGGCGAAAAGGAAAAATGACATTTTTATCAGTATTGTGAATAAACTTGAACACAAATACACGAAGCTCCATGTCATGTCTTCAGTTGTAGAAGTTTTTCCTCTTCAAGGTAAAGCGACCAACTTGAACTTTCTCTGGCAACACGATTCACAGTTATATAAGGGAATCAGTGTTCACGTCTCTGTATATATTTATTTATGTGTAATTTAATGGGAATTGTAAATATGGTGAGTCTGTTTTAAGCCTCTTTTTTTTTTTATTTATCTGGTGATCTCGTTTACCTCTTGTTTAGTGGGTTTTGAATCTTCCCTCTTAGTTCTTCATGTGGTTTATGGTACTTCTTTAGAAATTCAAGGTTTGGGGGATTTTCATTTTTTTTTCCCCTCTGGGATTCATGAATTTAGCCCTGTTGTAGCATGTTAAAGGCGACAATGAAACAGCTGAACGAATAAAATAAAAAAAAAAAGTAAAATAAAATTTTATATATAATTAGTATTACATTTAGCTTTTCATTGAAGTGAAAGAAAAAAGTGATCTTGGACCCCGGAAAGATTTTTAAACTCGAGTGGTTTGATAACCCTTCTATGTATGGTGGGGAGAAAAAAAAAAAAAAGTTCATTTTATCCCACTGTCGTCCCTTGAAAGCATCATTTGAGCAATAAATGAGTATTGTCTTTAAACCAAGGGTAAGGGATCCCCCCCCCCCCACTCGTCTCTCTCTTTCTCTCTCTTTTTGTTCAAAGAACTTCAAACATTTGGGACCACCTGGTATTCTGTATTTTCACTGGCCATTTTGGAAGCAGTTCTAGTTGTATTGTATTGAGTTGTGCTGGCAGTAGTTTCCATGCCTGTCAATGTATCATAGTCCTTTGTTACCCAGATAAATAAATATTTGATACGCTTTATGTCGATTTTTTTTTATTCAGTGGCTGTCTTTACCCAGGCGTATTTTTGTTCTTGGCAGTATTTTTTATTCAGTATGGTTACAGTAATTGAGTTTAACTCTCCCTTGGCAATTGCTCCTTGCAATAAGCAGCTGAACCCATTGTTTCCCTCAAGTATAATAAAAACTTACTTTCAACTTGGAGTTCAGAGCAGGGTATCATTTAGATATTCCACTGAGTCTGTATTCAGACAAATGACACAATAAAACCCAATGTATTCTTTTGGATAAAAGATTGTTTGTACTGCTAAAGGAATGACATACTATCTTTTCCTTACTAGAAACATTAATTTTATTATTAAAAATAAAGTTTTATTTTATTTATGTTGATCCTTTAGGTTTTCGTTTGTGTTTTGGAAACCACAGTATAAAACCTTCAGAACCAAGCGTTAAGGATGACAAGGAAGATGGAGAACAGAACAGAAGACACGTCCCCCACCCCCACCCCTGCCCCCCATAACTACTTGGGAACCTGTCTCAGAGGATAACTGAAATTTGAATTGTTAGTTCATTAGCACAAAGGAAATACCCACTTAAACCTTCACTTGCTAGCTCAGGCTTCTCAGTGGCCAAGCCCTGTAAATGAGCAAAATCTAGCTCTGGTTTTCTGGGAGGAGAAAGGGAATGGTGGCAGAAATGCACGGGGAGCAGAGAAAGAGAGGGCACACTGTCTCCCATTTATTTTTAGTATTTTATTTAGGGATGGGTTCACCACCATGCTGTTCTTAGGCTCTCCTGAGGTAGCAGAGGTGAGTGGGAAATTCTGTTGATTCCCAGAATCTTTCCTGCCTACCCCCCTAACTGCCGACCCACCCTTTCCCATCACCACGGGGCTCCTCCTAGGACCTTTCAGAAATATAAAATGTCCTCTGAGGTGGGGTGGAGATGATGGGGGAGGGCTGCCTGCCTCCTCAGACCTTTCCTACAAGTCTTCTGCAGTAACTGGGCCGTAAGCTCAGCTCTTACAGCAGAGAGGACTTCCTGTACATAAAAATGGCGAATTCAGAGCTTTTGTAAAGTCTGATTTGGAAAGACTTGGCTTTGGAAGAGAAGGGGCTTCCTAATGGTTTTTTCAGAAGAAAATGGAGGTGGTTAACTGGAAGGTTTATAGGAAAGGTCATAGAAAAAGTGTCTAGGTGTACACACTGGAGGAGATTTAACATTTGTTCATCCGGTTTGACATTCCGAAGGACTAAGGAAGCAAAGCATTAGACAGTGTCCATTTTGCAGCCTTTTGCTTTCTAATCTCCTTCTGGAAGGCTGTGTAAAATCAATCTCGACAGACGAACGAGAGTTGGTGGAGTCTAAATTCTATTTTCCAAAGCCAGAGAATTCATAACAATGGTGGGTTTTTGAAAAAAAAAAAAAATTTTTTTTTTTCAAATGGAAAGTGTATCCTCAGAACGCCACGCGGCAATTGTTTTTTAAAGCGGTTATTTATTATTTCCTAGAGAGACTGGTTAACTGTAACGTAGATGTAACAAAATAATGAGGCGAATGAACCCTAACTGTACATACTCTTGACAGAAATGAAATGCACACAGCATCGTAGCAGGTGAAGTGAAGCATTGTCTATCAGGGCTGTTTTTCTTGGCTGCATCTCAGATTGTGTGGGGGATCCTAACCTCAGGCACAATAGCATTCATAAACAGCCATACATTGCTGCTCTTTCTCCAACGACACATAAATACTCATTTTAAAACGAAAACAATCTTATTAAATACCATTCATTCATATCTGGATTTACAGATGCTTGTTATGTTGGAAAACCTGAACCCAATATAATCCTTGCATCCTGAGAAAGATAGAAAGGAAATAGTGGGTTAGAACATTACAAGGTCATAATAAACAATGGTTTCCAAATGCACAGAATTACTTATTTTTATGCCCGAGTAGTTGGACGTTTTGAGAATCAGGATGTTGGGACTTTCTTTTTCTCTCTTTCTTTCTTTTTAACAAAAAATGTAAAAGAAGCTATATATATCTTTAAGGGGTGAGAAGAGTAGAGGGGTTTTATTTAAAAATAATGTTTATGGGACTAGTGGGAGACTATGTAGATTTTGACTTGATCTGTTGGGAGCCATGTGTATTTTTTAAAGCACATGGTGGTTACTTGACAGGTCACATGTTTATATACTAACAACCTCGATTCTCTTTGGATTAACTCAAATTAGGATACATACTTGAATTATAAGGATGCTTGCTAGGCTATGCTAATTACCACACCCAATTTTTATAAAAACACAATGCCCCTTTATTACCGCTTCTATTCTCTAACACCCTTTAAAAATCACAATCCAATCCATTCCTCCCCAAAATCGAATATTAATATAATTTGAGTTCTTGATGGAACTACCATCAGGACTGCAATGCCCCGCAGCTGAAATAATATTTAAAATAGAAGGGATTTGACATTTGAGAAGTCAGTGGCTTGAAATACCCAGTTGTACTTAGCTAATTCAGTCCTTAACCTCTGGTTTCAAATAAATCAATTACAGTCGATTCCACTTCAGTTCAGAAGTGCACAGGGTTTTAGTTAATTGAATACATTTTATTCACTTGCTAGGAATATTCATTTATCAAAATTCCAAATTTAATGTACATTTCTTTACCACTCAGGTTATGTTAGACTGCACAATCAGATCAAATTTGCCCTGGTTTCCCCAAATCCTGCTAAAAAAAAAAATCTGAATTTCACCAGGCTTTACGAAACAGGGTCTCCCCATTTCTTTCTCAATCAAAAGTAAAGTCGTAATAATTCCACGTCAGGTAGGAGAGCTGCTTTCCCCCACAAAGAAAAAAATCATATGTGGTCATCAGCCCTATGTGAAGTTTAAATAGGTTAAGAACAGGGCTGGATTAATTAAGTTTTAAAAAAGTATTGACCTGAAATTTTTTTTAAAAAATTACGCATGGTTTTCATTAGAGCTTAACTTTGTTGCAGCTGACAGGTATGACAGCATTTTGTGGTCTTAAAGCCGCAGGCTCCTTTCCTTAACCCTCTCTCCTGCCTCCTCCCTCCGGCTTTTGGAGAAGTGCTTGAATAAATAGCGAAATTGTTAACTGAAAATAGTATGGTTAAATGTGCCCAAATGAAGTTGTGCTTTAAACAGATATTGATGTATGCAGTGTTTTATATTTATTGTTTGTAGCATCCTGCTGGCAGCAGTTTACTGTTTGGAAAGGAAAGGGGTTAATTAGCGTCATTATCAATCACTAATGCTTGCCTAACGTGTCCAAAGAATAATCAAGTTAGAGGACGGCATGAAGCCAACAGCTGCTTCATCCCAGTTACAGATCTCCTCCTAAGCCACTCAGTTATAGGGTGGAGGGGGGGAAGGAGGAGGTGAAGTGAGGGGAAGAATCCTCATTGCTTGGGTAAAAGGGCTATAAAAACCAGGTCAACTCGCTAGAGATCCAAGAGGCAGAAAGTACAACATAAATAACCAGCATTTTCCTTCTTTGAGTTACAGGTGCAGAGATGGCAGCGATCCTGAGGCAAGAGTACTGAAATTTGTTCTTTAATTTACTTGATTATCCAAGTTGGGCATTTGAAGAAACACATCCAGGTTTCCCCATCGCTTAGTGCCATGGGGTAAAAAGAAATCTAAAATGCAAGGAGGGGAGAAGAAGAAAATGCCCCACATACCTCAGACAAATCCAAGTCAACTCCTCACACCACCCAACCACCCATCCCAGAAGAATGAAACCACACAACACACCAGGTAACAGCAGTTCTCACACCTCTGCGTCACCTCTTAGGGTGCTCAGGGATATTTTTCCTTGTGGATGTCAATGAACAATTCTTTTTCTTTTTTAATATAACCTTGATTGCTGCACGCATGGGCATGCCATCTCAGTTTCCAATTGTTACTACTACCCTTCACGATACTGTCCTCCTTGTGATATATTGGGGGAGAGAAACTGAAGAAGTTTGACCCTATTATGGGTTCCTCTTAGAAGCCTGTCTTTTGAAACCTTATTTGCCAAGTTAACCCTGAGTTAGGATGGAAAACACCATTAGTGATCAGAGCATACTCAACTGTGTTTCTGAAGGCAGGGATGAATTAGTCCGAGGTGGAGTATTTATAAATAGAGAGTGGTTGTATGATTGGACGTAACATTGATTTCTTTCTACAAAAGTGGTAGCCCAAACTCCTCTTTGCCCACGTGGACATAGATGAGAAAAACTCTCAATGAAATCACCAACACAAGTGAAGGCTCCCTCCAAAGAAGTAACTGGTGTTCCCCATTGAGGTAGCAGGGCGGCCACCGAGACTGGGAAGAGAGAAGGATATTGGGTTGGGGACCTATGTAATTCACATACATGAGAGATCCTGTGTTTGAAAAAAAAAATTCTGCCCTTTACGATCATGATTGCAAAAGGAAAAGGAAGAATGAAGGGGACTGTAGGCTGAAGCTAGGGGCCCTATAACTAACTTTAAAAGTGATTCATGTGTAAAACTGTGTTTCTTTTTCATCCTTGATGCCTGAAAAGGACAGCACAGAGCCAACTTTGCTTTCACAGAGAGATGTTTTCTCAACCAAAAAAGCAACCCTTAGAATATTGCTGGAAAAATCTATGTTAGAGGAGAAGCAAGTGCAGGTGAGATGAACTTTCCATAGAGGATATACTTGAGCATATTTGTAACATGGATTTCCTTCCTTCCTTTTCCTTCCTTCCTTCCTTCCTTCCTTCCTTCCTTCCTTCCTTCCTTCCATCTTTCTTACTCCCTCTTCCTTCCTTTTCTCTCTGCCTTTGATGTGAAAACAAGTATGACCATCTTTGGGGAAACTTCGCAGAATTAGTTTGACTTTCCATACTAACTTCCATTTAGAGGTGGGAATATTTTCAACAGCAGGACGGGGCTTTTTTTTTTTTTTTTTTTCCTTAGTGGCCCAATCCAGGCTGTGCTTTCTCTGCTGATGATTTTTCTATGGAAATTAAGATGATATCTGCTAAATTCCAACAACAATCCTAAACCCAAGCCCTCAAACTGAAGTGGAGTCTCGTGGTCCAGCCTCTCTGTACCACCATGCCCCACCCGGTGGCCCACCCCAAATCTCAACTTTTTCAAGTCAAGAAGCCTCGGCCCCCCGTTTCTGCTCCTGAGCTCTCTCTTGAATTGTTCTCGCTCATCACCCTTTCAGAATCCAGCCTGTTCTGGGGAAATATACACAACTAGGTATACAGATTTATTTATATTTTTATTTGGACTGTTTGGCCAAACTAAATTTAGCTAATATAGCTTAAGAGGTTTTTTTTTTCTTTCTCCCCCCTAAGGCGCTGAGTTAATGCTAGGATCAAATTTCCGTCTGCTTTGTCAGCTACCAAATCCTATTTCAGGATCCCCCCCTGTCTTTTTCGGAGCCCCCAAGTCTGGGCTGCGCCTTTGTCCACAGCATGAAGTCGGTCCCCAGCGCCAGATCTCAGCTCCGGGCGCCAGGACCCCCGCCCAGGAGGAGGCGGCACGGTCCGCACCCCCTCGGTGCGCCCCGCAGGGTCCACCTCGGACCCCGCCCGCCGACCCCCGCGCCTCCTACCTAAATTCGCCCCCAAATGCCTCGGTGCGCCTCTTGGGATCAGAAGCAATGGGCAACTTGATTTTGAAGGTCTGGCGTTGGAGGTGGGAGGTGGGACGCGGGGGCGGTGACGGTGGAACCGCGGACTGGAGGTTCGAGCCCAGCCGGGGGTTGGATGCAGGCGGGGGTGGGGAGCCGAGGGGGCGGGGAGGGCAGCCCCGGAATGGGCTGTGGGCGGCCTGGGCGGCGGCCACCCGCGTTCGCGATCGGGTTAGACCCAATTAAGCTGCAGTAAAACCCTGAGAAAGAGGGTTGGGACTTGCCTGCGCCTCCCGCCTCCCTGCGCGCGCTCGCCGGTGCAGCGAGCGGGAGCCGGGAGGCTCCGGGTCAGAGTTTTAAGGGCCTTTTTCACGGGAGCGGTGCTTTAATTAATGATTGGAGGCAGGATCTGGGAAACTTTGTCTCGGTCTCCACGACTCCCAAGGCAGCGCGCAGCGTTAGCATCCTTGGCCTGGGTCTCTAAGCAGCTAGAGCCGCGTGGGACTCCGACCCGGGCACCCGCCCCCTTTCTCTCTGACCAGGCCTCCCCAGCTTTTCTCACTCTCAACCCATTTCACCCAATACCTCAGTGTCGGACGCCTCTTCCGAGGGCCTTCCCTTCACCTAGACCCACCCAGACGCGGAGAACCCACGTCGCCCGCCCAGCGCCTCCCGCCCGCCTGCGACATTGACCATTAGCCACTCGCATCTTCAAAGAGTCATTAGGACCTTGTTCTATTGCAACAATTTGGTTGACCTTCCAAGACCCGTTGGAGCGAACATCCCGGACCGAACTACTTAGCGGGGGAAATTGCGTGGGGGAGCACTCTGAGTGACCTCCTCTGGGTCCCAGCACCCAAGCCTGGAAGTCCCTCTAGGATGACCCCAGATAAAAGCCTTGGGTGGCGCTTCTCGCCAATCCCAGGCCCATTTGCACTTCTCAGCTCCCCTGCGCCCCCTCCTCCCTCCTCCCTCCTCCCTCCTCCCATCCCTCTCCTCCTCCTCCTCTTTGTAAAAAACGCGCCCCGACTTTTCTGGGCGGGGGCGGGGAGACTGGCTGGGCCGGGCTGGGAGGGGGGGGCTTCGCAGATAGTTGATATTCCGGGTCCAGCCGCTCTCCGCGCTCTCATTCTCTAAGCTCAGCCGGGGGGAAGTGTCGCCCCGGGCCAAACATATGCTTCTTTCCAGCGCGCTAATCCACCTTCAGCGTGGAGGCATAATTGCTCGAGTGTCCATGGATTCGCGGCGCTTTGTCCCTCGCTGGCTCCCATCAGCCCTGGCACACGCCATTTCAATCAAATCTTTTCAGAAAACTGTCTCCTTTTATCAAGTCCCAGCCCCTGCGAACGACGGGAGCATTTAACAAAACACCCTGCGCGTTCCGCCTCGGCCCTGGCGGGGCAGGGAGCTGCGATGATTGCAACAACTTTTCATTGAGTTCGGCCTCAGAGAAGGCAGAGAGGGGGAGAGGGAGGAAAAGAGGGAGGAAAAGAGGGAGGGAGGGACCAAGGGGGAGAGGAGACAGAGACAGACACAGACACAGAGAGAGAGAGGACCCCCCCCCCCCCCCCCCCCCGCCCCATAAAAAAGCAACATCAGCATCCCAGAGCCAAACAGGTCTTTCCCTAAAGCCTTGGTGTCAGGTGTATTGGAAAGGAAAGGTCAGAGGTCACACTCAAAGAGAAAACATGTTTTATCTCAGTTATTTTCTTCTTCGAAATTATAGAGATCGACAGCCTCTGTGGAGTGTTTGGGCAGCGTAGTGGGCGCAAAAGGCAAAAAACAAGCTCAGCAGAAATGGGCAGAGAACAGGGAAGCACCCTGTCTAAAGGATATTACTGCTAGTCCCTTTATGTGAAAGACCCCCAGCGCCGGTCCCCATGGACAAGTATATGGGAGCTCTCTTTTGTTGCCAGGGACAGGCACACATTAAAGTTGAATCTGAAGATCTCTGCCTTATGGTAATATCTTCTTGGGAAACATGGAAGTCTCACACGCTCCTGGTTTAATAGTTTGACTGGATTTCTAGCTTCGGGAGAAAAAGCTTCCATTGATTAGGAGAAAAAGAAAGAGGGAACAACGGAGTGAAAAGATGAACTCTGGAAAAAAGACCTTAGAAGCAGATATACAAAATTTCTTTGATGCTGTAGGAAAAAAAAAAATAATGAAGCCAAATGCAAAAGAGAAGCTTGAGGTTTGATTTTGTGTAGCAATTATTATGCAAATATACACAAACAGAAGACATTGTAGTTCTATTATAGGAACACAGCTTTGCTGCTTGTTTATAAAATGAGAACGTCAGAGTAATGAACAGTGTTCTTCAACTCTCAAATCACCCTATGTTGAGACTGATTTCAGGGTCGTAGGTGGTTTTCCCTTTGCAACAATTTATTTCATGATGATCAAGGAGGAAAAAGGCAATGCGAATGGACAGGCCATGTGTTCTATGGTCTCGAATACAGTGGGCTTTAAGGCATGAAAGACCATGGGGCTTTCTGGTGATTCCCCTTGCTCTGTACAAGCCCAGGCGAAGGAAGCCCTCCATGAACTGCTTGAAAAGGTTAGGTTCTTTCCACTCATATGGACCCAGTCATGCCAACCCCACTAGCCTTGATCCATAGCTGGAGTCAAATGAAATCCTTGCGGTCTCCTGGATTAACCAAGTGGATGAGCCAAATTTGCTGTTGATGTCAAGGTCCAGGTGTTTATTTTGTCAGACCTACATGAGCACAGTTTTAATAGGTGATCGGAACCGTGCTGCCTTGTGTCCTCTAAAATGGTCAGGCTGTGGGGGGTGGACTTTGGAGACAAGGCTGTCCTGACTCATCCTGGAAACTGGAAAATGAAACACATCTCTTAGCCAAGTAGCTTTATATCTTGAGAGCAAGAAATTACTTTCTTATGGTTATACGAAACACTGAAGTATGTTTAAAATCCTTCAAAACCTAAACCATGAGGATTGTCAGTGGGAAAGAGACAAAAGGGGATTTTTAAGTTTTCATTCGTGTACTTCTATTAGGATCTTTTTGTAATTTATACAACAAAAGAAGACACCAACATCAAGACCTCCTCAGCCCCTCTGGTCATCCCTGCAGTAAGATGCGGGGTTGGGAAGGGAATTCAGAAGGAATCTTGGGGAGGAGAAAGAAGTTAAATACTACAGACAGGGATGGCAAGGAGTGATGGGACGCTCTACTGGTGCTCAATGAGCATCATTGTTGCATGTTCTATTTCTCACATGCACACTCTCAATAGTTGAATTGGAAGGACCCAAGGTAATGGGCTCCAGGGAAAGAAACTGTTTTCTGGAATATCAGGGAACATGAGGGTGATGAGTCTGAGCTTTGAGGATATTTCTCCAAGCCAAAATGGTCTTGGAGAACCCCATGAAGTTCTCGGAGGCTGGGATTTGAGTGGGTTTCCCCTCTTGCATGGCAGGACATAAGCTGGTGCCTCTAGTTTCCAGGGTCACCTGCATCAAGGTGGTTGTTGGAGGGAGACCCATTTTTTTTTAAAAAAAGTTTTTATTGATTTATTCATAAGAGATATAGAGAGAGGCAGAGACATAGACAGAGGGAGAAACAAGCTCCCTGGGGGGAGCTCGCTGTGGGACTAGATCCTACATCCTGGGATCACACCCTGAGCTGAAGGCAGATGCCCAACTGCTGAGCCACCCAGGTGTCCTGGGGCGGGGGGACCATTTTGATGATGAATTCCAGGGGGCTTCTTCCCATCCCTGGGGCTGTGCCTATAAAAGCTTCCGGAACAACAGAACAGAGGAGAGTTAGGTTGAGGAAAATCTAAAATTCAATCAGCCTGTTGATAATGAGACCAGTCTTAGAGGGGGTTTTCTTTTCTCAAACACTCAAAGAGACACTGCTCTCTCCAAACCCCACCTACAACACACCACTGCCATCTAACTCGGTTTCAAGGCTGAGAAGCATCTTGCTGGGAAGCCGGGAGAGGGCTGGCAGGAATGTCTGGACTGGCACTGCCCCTGCAGCAACATGGCTTAGGAGGCAGAGTGGGGGAGATCCACCTGCATATTTCTGAAGGGGTCTTTGGCTACTAATGAGTCAGGAGGTTCGAGAGAAAGGCTGGAGCTAACTGAGCAGGGGGTTGCCTCCGAGAATCTTGGGGCTGGAAGGTCTCTTGCTCTACTCTCTAGCATGACTCCCAGCCACATCAAGAGAGGCAAGTCACTGGTGTGTGACCATGCACCGCTAGAGCTACTTAGGAAAACTGTCTCAGTGGGTATTAGTACATTTGGAGAAAGCTCTTCCAAGGAGAAGAATCTAGAAAGAAACAAAAGTTCAGGGGCCCCTCCTGAATTTCCCTCCCACACCATCTTCTTCCTTCCCTCTCCCCACTGAGCTTTTTGGCTGAACTTAGTGTTTCTTTGTATTTTCCTCTTTTGCTGAGAAAACCTTAAGAACCTTCTACTAGGCTTAGATTTAACCACAACCCTTACAGAATCTGGCTTATGAAAACCAGACTTCTCTAAGAGACGGGTCTTCTGGCAGCAATTAGTCTGACTTTTCTTTAACAAAATTCTTTGTAATGCCATTCAGAAAACGGGTGGGTAGGAGTTTGTGGCAAGGAGTGTGTATGTGTGTGGGTGGGGATGGGAGGGGATCTTTGGGGTGGGGGATGGTTTTACAGAAGGCCAATTTGTAGGACTTGGTGGGGAAAAAAAAATCCTTATGTTAGCACATTAACTTTGGAACCTGTGAAATATTTAATTAGTGCGCTGGTTGGGATCCTATTAAAACTGGCTCTATTTCTGAAGACTGTCCTGAAAATCTGCTTGTTCCTTTCCTACGTGCAGAGTACAAAACAGCACTGCCATCTCTCCCTGCCACTGAATTATTTCGAACAGTTTACCAAAGTAATTTCTCTTTAAAAGCAGGACTGCTTGGAACAAACTAAAGAAAGATCCAATTCATGAATATTTGAAAGTAGAGGATTCTCTGGGTGGGTATAAGGGAAGAGCGAGGAAATCGGGAGGGCCAGGGAACAATAGTCTCTTACCATCCCAGCAGTGACTTCTCTGTTTCTGACCCTTGGGGGCAGCGACACAGTCCTACACGTGGCCTCCCACTGCCCTCCTCCCCTACCTGTATTTAAAAGTCCAACCCCACAACACACACAACAAACAAGAGGCCCATTCATTGAGTCTGCAAAGGCACCTTCTTCTCCTGGTTATGCAAATACTAAATTGAATCAAGTGGCTATAGCATTCAGCCCATTGCTGAAATATGATAGAAAAAAAAAAAAGTGGAGTATTCCAAGGAAATTGATTCCAACAGTGCATTTTCGGTGGGGTGGATGTCTGTGTGTCTGAAGGTGGAGACACAAATACATCTTGTTAAAATTGTGGCTGCCCTTCTGAGAAGCAGCCTTGGGTTTTATTTAGATCCCCCTCCCCCTTCCACCTCTCCTAGGGAGATAAGAATTTGAGCCATTTCACATGCAATGCCCAAAACTCAGGGCAGCTCTCCCTGGGGGAGTGAGGACTCCTCTCTGAACTCCCTTTGGTCCCGGGGTCCCCAGTCATTGACGGGATTGAACGGAGAGTCCAGCCCAGGCGGGAAAGAGGTCCGCCCTTGCCTCTGGTCCCGGCCGTGGAGACCCACGGGGAAGGGGCTGCGCGAACACAGGCTCCCCTTCCCCTCCAGGCTTGGGGCTCAAGGACCTTCTTGAGGCTAGCAGGAGACGTGAGGCTTGTTCTCAAGGACCAGGGGATACCCTAGGACCTTCCTCTCCGGACCCCCGGGGTCGCTCACTTCTGAGAACTTAGGGACATCCGTGTGTGCGTTCCCTCAGTTTCCCCAATGTGGTCACAAAGGCAGGAAAGTTTGAGGGGCCTGGGTGGGGGTGGGGGGCACTCGTTCTGCGGGATATCGGAGTGGGGGCGGGCAGAAGGAAGGGCCAATCATTGTCAGCCCCTCTCCGTGGCCCCAGGCGGTGTTCCCCGGGCGTGAGACCGCGGACAGAGCCCCCCCAACCCCCCCCCGGAACCCACCCAACCCCAGCCCAGCACAATGAGGGCGGGACACAGCGCAGGCTCTCCGCCACCAACTCCATCTTCACCATTGTTTAAAAAAAAAAAAAAAAAAGGGTCCAATCTTTTTGAACACCCAATACATCATTTCAATAAGAATGACTTCACTTTAATAAAGATTTAATACGTTAAATCTGTCTTTGTCGCTGATTGATGCCTCTTTGTCTTGAAAACGATTTGGGTTTTACTGATCAAGAATTCTGGGGGAAAGGCATCCAGTCCAACTCGGGGGGGGGGGGTTATTATGATTGTGGGCGCACACTTCCCGCGGAGGGAAAGAGAACCCGCGTGCGCACTGGCGCACACGCGCGCCCTCGCACTCAGGCCCGCTCGCTCCCCTGCCTCCCCGGGCTCTCCAGCTGGGGGACCTCGGAAGCTCTCGCCCGACTGCCCGGGACGCTGGGGGAGGGGAGCGCCCGGGCGGGGAGGGGGCGCAGGGGGGGCGCAGGGGGGGCGCATGGGGGCGCGGGCCGGGAGGGGTGGGTGCGCAGCGCAGCGTCTGTCGGGGAATCATTTGCCCTGAATCACAAATTTGCACGGCTTAAAAAGAAAAGGTAAAGCTAATGTCTGGCTCAATTAATAAACATGGTAATTTCACACCCGGAGAAGGACATAATTTCATCCGAGCGCTATCTGCGCCATCACAAAGGGTCAGGGCGCAGCTGCGGCGAACCCGGGTCATTACGGAGTCTCCGAGCGGCTCCCGCGCCCCGGCCCAGCGCGCGCCTCGAGGCGGAGGATGGCTGCGGGCGAGGCCGGGGCTTCCCCCGATAAAGGACTTACCCACCGTGCGGGAAATGGGGCCGCTTCCAGACACGGGGTAATCAGCTCGCAGACGGAGCGCCCGCCACGGTCCTCCCCGCCCCCCCACACCCCAGCCATCTACTTTTCAAAAATGAGATAAAAAAGCGACCCCCCCCCGCCCCATCATCTCAGTCTTTTTCTCTCCATCCTTTTACTACAAAACCACCACCAGTAGGATATGGAGGCACACGCGTCCCTATTTTTTATTTGTATTTCTTTAATTTTTTTTTTTTTTAAGAGGTGGTTTTTGACTCGCTGTCCGGAGACACCTATTGTATCTGTAAATTTCAGGACAGTTGTAGTTGATGAATTTCTGATGTCAAGATTTGGGGCCAGGAGCTGGGAGACAAGATATTAGCTTCAATCTCATAATCTCTTAATCACATTACACTTTAAGTGAGCATGTGTAATTTCACCCATCAATGATTTATTTAAGCATTTGGAGCACAATTACTTGTCTCATACGCAAATACTGACTGAAGCATTGTTTGCTGGAAAGAAACCTTGAGATTTAGGGGAGAGAGGGGGCATATCTTTTCCGTTCCATTGCGGGTCCCACCTCGGAATCAAAATTCATCTGTAATCGAGCCCCGCAGGGCCCCGTCTTCTGAAAGGAAGGGGCCCCAGAGGCAAATTCACCCGAACCACAAGGGCGGGGGGGGGGGGGGGGGGGTGCGCTCCCTCCCTTTTCTGGGTTTAGATTTTTAAGCAGATCTTCAAAGCTAACATAAATGCCCATTAAGTAGCCGCATGCAAATCGGAGGGAGCCGGGCAGCTAAACACACAAAGCCCATCTCACATAAAACAAAAGCATGATTGATGGCAACCCGGACGCTCCAGTGTTTAGGAAAAAAATTATACTTGTCCAGTCTCCCAGGTGTCTAAATTATTGAAGAGCGATGTGCATATTTCAACGGGAGAAGGTGGCCGAGGTTAGGGACGGGCGGTGGCGCCGCGAATGCCACAGGGTGGTTATATTTGGGTCTGGGGAGGACTCCCGTGCAAAGGATTTTTAACACATTCTTCCCTGGGTGGCCGAGGAGGCAGCGCTAACCTGACAGCTCCCGGGCAAAGGGTTAGAGGAAATGGATCGCTTTCCTGGGCTGGGGACCTCCCTTCCCGGCCTGGGAAAGGCTCCGCAGGGCTGACCGCTCCGCAAGCCCAGCAGGCCGCAGAGGGCTGCGGGGCGGTCCCGGGGCGCCCGGCCCTGAACCCCCGCCCGCCCAGCCCAGGGGGCCGGGGCCTCCGCGGCCAGGCTCGGCCCCGAGGTCCGACTCTGAGGGCGGGGGACCCGGAGGCTGGATCTGAGCTGGAGGCGCTCTCTCCCGGCGGCAGCTCTTTGTTCTGGCACTTTCGGGGCCTCCGGAAAGTCGCCCCGTCGGGTGGAGGGGGGGGAGGACCTTGGAGGGTGGGGGTGGGGGGACGACCCTGCTGGCCAGGCTCAGAGCTGGAGGCGCGAGTGCGGGTGCGCTAGTGTTGGTGTGCTGGTGTGGGTGCTGGTGCTGGGTGCTGGGTGCTGGTGCTGCTGGGGATTTAGTAGCGCAGGGCGTGGTAAAACAAGTGGGAAATGGGAACCCTCCAGTATCTCATTTTAAATCTAGGAAGGAAACGTTTGAAAATAAACATCTCTCCTCCTCTCCTTGGTCTCTCAACTGTCTAAATCAATCCCTCTGCCTTTCTGATGTTTCCCCCCCCCCCCCAGTGTCCTCAAGACTCTAACCCATCTCTTTCTCAATCTTCCCTTTCCTCCCTCCCTCTTTTATAAATATGTAGCAGAGAAAAAAAAAAGAGGCTCAGCAATTCCTGCTCGCAGAGAGGGGGTGCACAGCTGTGCGGGGTGCAGGCTTAGAGGCCTCTTGCCGGCCCGGGGACCCCCGGCGCGCTCTTTCTTGCTGGGCTGGTGCGGGCGGTGGAGGGATGCGTGGGCCCAGGGCCCTGTGCGTGGGGACGAGTCAGTATTTCCCACGCATCGAGTCCTAACCCCAAACTTGAATCCATCTTGCTGCTCAAGTCAGGCTCGGCGGATTCATAATAGCGACGACAAAGAGTAATTACATATTAGAAAACAAAACAATAATTACACCACCAAGTCGACACACCAGTCAGCGAAGCACAGTCGCCTGGGTTGGAAACAGCAAAGCCGGCGGCGCCGGCGGCTGACTCAGCAAATCGGAAAAGCCCGGAGACCCGGGTCCACACCGGCTGATGCGAAGAACCTGTCCCGAGGCCGGAGAGCAGACGCGCTCCTGCCCCCGCCCGGGTCACCTGCTGGAAGGTCCTAGAGGTCATAAGGTCTGGTGTGGGAGCTGGCTGGCAGGAAACGGTGTCACAAATAAGAGGTTTCTTGGAGATAATAAGAGGGTTTTTAACCTAGGTGGACACACAGATGGTTGAGTTTGAACTATGGTCTTACATTTTTTTTTAAAGATTTTATTTATTTATTCATTAGAGGGAGAGAGAGGCAGAGACACAGGTAGAGGGAGAAGCAGGCTCCATGCAGGGAGCCCGACGTGGGACTCGATCTCGGGTCTCCAGGATCACACCCTGGGCCGAAGGTGGCACTAAACCGCTGAGCCACCAGGGCTGTCCTATGGTTTTACATTTTTGAAAGGAGGTTCCTACGTGGTCATTTCCCCTCGCACCTGTCACCTGGTTCCTTGGTTACCTTACAGCGCGCTCGGGACGTGGTTATTCCCCCAAGTATTAGGGCCCCTGAGCCCTTTTCACGTGTTATGGAGCCCAGCTTGGGAGACCCTATTCCCCAGTTCCCCTGGAGTCAGCACCGCTCGCCCTCGCCCTCTTGCGTGGCTCCAGCATGGCCAGCCAGGCCCCCCCCCCGGGGGGGGGGATGAGGGATTTGGGGTGCGGGGTGGGTTAGGGAGCGCAGGCATCAGCCCCACGCGGATGGAGACCTGTCCGCCGACGGGCGTCCCCCAGGGCTCCGCTCGCACCGTTGAGCAGGGGGCAGAGCTTTTATTTATTTATTTTAAAAGATTTTCTTTATGAGAGAGAGAGAGAGAGAGAGGGAGAAAGAGAGAGAGAGAGAGAGAGAGAGAGAGAGAGAGGGAGAAGCAGGCTCCATGCAGGGAGCCCGACGTGGGACTGGATCCTGGGTCTCTAGGATCTCGCCCTGGCTTTAGGCAGCACTAAACCGCTGCGCCACCCACGCTGCCCGGGGCAGGGCTTTTAAAAGACTCTCCTCGGGTCTCTCCTCCCACTTCCTCCAGGCCTTTCCTGGCTGGAGACTGCCTCAAAGGCCAGGAAGGGGGCTTGGGTGGAGGGCGCCCCTGCGCCTTTGCCAACCGTGGTGTCCTAGGGCCAGCCGAGCTGGGGACATTCCTTGCTAGGCGTGGGAATGCCTTGCACACTTGACCGGGGACAAAGCCCGGTGCATCCTCTTAGGCCCCAGGTGTGAGCTGCATTCAGGCCAGGAGGCCCCCCCCCTCCCCCCCGCTCCTCTCCACCCCATCCGGGCTCCTTAGGCGACATCATGTGCAGGCGGGAATGGAGTCAGACGTGGCCCAGGAGGGAGAAGAGCGCAGGGACCCAGAGTGGGCCCCCCGGCCTGGGGGGCAGGGGTGCAGGGTGTCTGCGAAGCGGGCGGGTAAAGCCAGGCAGGGGCGAGCGAGAAGCCCGCGCTCGGTCTAGCACCCTCTACAGGGCTCACGAGCCCCGCCGACTGTGGCCGGCTCTCCTTCCATCCCCCAGGGCTCAGGGAAGGACAAAGGACCTATAAAAAAAAAATCCAACAACAACAAAAAAAAATATCAGCTTGACCCCCAAAAGAACACTGTTTAATGAGGTGGAAAATTCTTCCACACAAATTGCTTTTTCTACTACTTTATGAGAGTTCATAAATGTTAATGAAATCCAGTTACCAAAAAGTAACATACATCATTGCAGCTGAAGGAAGGCAGAGGAAGGAAGGTGGTAGTTAACGTACAATCATAATTAAAATAACAGCAGCGGCAGCAACAATGCGGCCCATGGCTAATGTGGTTGGAGTCCTAGTCCAGCGTCGCACCGTTGCATCCGATCTGGGTTGGCCGCTGGTGTTTCCCTGGACTGCATTGTAACCACCACAGTGCAACGGCGGCTGCACCACAACCAACAAGGTAGAGGTGCAGAAGCCTTTGGATCAGAGGGAACGTAAAAATGAAAGGCTCTTCTGTTTCTTTTCTTTTGCAACAGAATCCTCGTTATTGACTCAAACCTCCTCAGAATGCATGCGGGACAAGGAGCCCAATGGAAATGCCTGGGAGAAGAGGGGAGCCGGCAAGGCAAGTTGATTGTCTTCTACAACCTGCAGGATATCATCCCTCCTTCCCTGCTCTCTGCCCCCAGACTGTAAGCTCCCAGAGCCCACAATCTCATTCCGGTATTTCTAACCTCAGCATCCAGCCCGGCATTTCGCATGGAGTAGGTGATCGATAGGTGTGTGTTGAATAAGTAAATGATTAAAAAGACCCAAACCAGAAAGTTAAATGGATGATCTACTTGATAGCATCTGGAGATGGACCGAGATGCTTGAACAGTCTGTATTTTCAATATTCACCAGATATTTTTTTTGATGACTTACTATGTTCAGGAACAGTTCTGGGTATGGAGGATACAGCAAGCAAACAAAATAGGCAAAACTCCCTTCCCTTGTGAAGTTTACACTTTGATTTGGGATGTCTTGGTGGATGTATTGTTTCACATGGCTGGGCAAATGGCTTCTTATCTAACCTTGGGAAAACGCTTTAATTTTTACCTTCCAGATCCCTTTTTACTAAGTGGATGTTAGGAGAAGACATTTGAAGTCTGCTGGTGAAAGTCATGATATAAAGCATATACTTGTGTTTTCTTCCAGCTTTATTGATAAAGAACTGATGGATAGGAATACAACTTGGTCTTCTGATATACACAGAAATTGAGAAATGGTCACCACACTCAAGCTAACTAGCATATCCATCACCTCCCTTTTTTCTTTTTTTAGTGATAATACTTAAGATCTACCCTCTGAGCAAATTTCAAGTATATAATACAGTAATGTTAATTGTAGTCACCGTGCTGCACATTAGATTCATTCATCTTGTGTAACTGAAACTTTGTACCCTGTCACTAAGATCTCATCATTTCCCTCTACCCCCAGCCCCTGGCAACACCATTCTGTTCTCTGCTTCTATGAATTAGACTGTTTTAGATTCCACATATAAGTGAGCTCATGCAATGTTTGTCTTTCTGTGTCTGGCTTGGCTTGTTTCACTTAGCATAATGTCCTCCAGGTTCACCCACATTGTCACAAATGGCAAGATGTCCTTTTTTTTTTTTTTTTTTTAAAGGCTGAATACTATTCTATTATGTGTGTGTATGTATGTGTATCCCATTTTTAAAGAATATGTTTTGAAGGAAGATGTTTTATATTTCTTTAATGGGGTCATTTTGTCTTAAGGCTTTATTTCTTCTGAAGGAGAAAGAATGGATTTATTTTTTTGTAAATATCTAGGACAATTTGAATATTTTCCTGTTTCCTTTGAGAGTTGCTGAAATCAAGTCATTTTAGCTTTGCATACATCGCTTAATATTTCATGTCCTCTAAATATGAATACTAATACTAATAACTATCATTTTTTTTTTAGTCTGTATCTTTTGCCAGTGACTGTGCTCATACACTTTACCTCACTTAAACTCTTAACAACCCTTTTAGAGAGATGCTATTGTGGATATCTTTATGTTTAAAAGGAGGGAACCAAGGCTGATGGAAGAGGGTAAGTAACCTATCTTAGGCAACCAGTGAGTACCTGGCAATCTGTGATCTGGAACCCAGGACAGTAGAATGGGGAGTGCTCTGCCCCGGGACTTCCAGCCATTGTGATCAAGGACAAACCATTTGCCCTCAGCTTTCTTATCTATAAAATGCAGTGAATATCTCTAGTCCATATTGTACGTAGTGTGGTGCAGATAAAATGTGATCCATTTATGAAGACATTTTGTGAATGTTGAAATGTTACATGAATGTATAGTACTTTTGTTATTACTATTTTATTTTAAAGAGTTTATTTTTAAGTAATCTCCACACTCAACAAGCAACCCAGGTGTCCTGTTGTTACATGCTATTTCTTATCTATAATCACTATTACCTCTAATAAACCTACTCTGCAACAGCAATCACTGAAATTGATTGAACAACGGTTGAACAATATTTGGTGATGTGGGTGGTGATGGACTTGGCCTGGTGGGAAATGCGGTAGACAGTGCAGTTGAATGGAAGAAACACTAATGGCAGTGATTTGGCTCTTTCTGACCACTCTCCCTATGTCCTATGGCATCTCAGGGTCTGGCAGGAGTGGGTGTCCAAGGCCCGCTGGCCACCCTGCCTATCCTTAGGGATCTCCTCCCTCCTAATTGCAGGGTGCTCTGTTCTGCTTTGCCTAGGCCATTAGCCCTGCTGTCGGTCATCACTCTTAGTAGGTAGGCCAGGGACAACAGTGAGAAAGGTTAAGTTTTCATTTTGGTGAGTAAATTTGCAATGCTGCTTTGAGACAACATAATTACTACTTCCACACCTTATTGTGTCTGGTAAAGAAATGGTCACAAAGACATCAAACAGGCATCAAGTCTGTCACCGCCTTCTGCACCTGTCATTCTCCAAAAACTGGGCAAGACCTTGTGGGTGTTTGAAAAACCTTTAGTGTTTTTTTCACACTAGATGCTTGTCTGGGGCAACACCTGGAGATGTCTTTAATGTTTGAAACTTGGGTCAGCTAGTCAAGGAATAAAGAGGCAGAGCTATTAAGGACATGCTGGTTTCCTAATTGTAGTATTTAGTCTTTATATTTCATTTATTCATCTGTTAATTCACTGATTCAACACTTTTGAGCTGTTTGCTGGGATTTCAAAAATTCAACTGAGCTGCTTCCAGGCTGGTGGGGAGGCAGATGAGTAAAAATATAGTTACAGCCAATGGAGTAAGTTCTAACAGGGATTTACACATAGAGTGGGACTGGGTCAGTGAATCATTTTGATATTGGAATTAAGTGAAAATATACCTTCTCACTTGGGGTGATATTGTTCCCAAAGGGACAAAAAATTGGTTCTTAGGGGGCAAAAAATATTGGCCACTCCAATGGTGTGTGGCCCTCAACCCTACCTGACAACATCTTATTTCTTTCTATTTAATTTTTCTTGTTATAGACTTTATTTATTTATGTATTTATTTTTAAAAAGATTTTATTTATTTATTCATGAGAGATACAGAGAGAGAGAGGCAGAGACATAGGCAGAGGGAGAAGCAGGCTTCCTGTGGGGAACCCAGTGCAGAAGTCCCTTCTAGGACCTTGGGATCACAACCTGAGCCGAAGGCAGACGCTCAACCATTGAGCCACCCAAGAGCCCCTTGTTATAGACTTTAAATCAAATTTATTTTTTTTCTCCTTAGAGGTTGCAATAATTAAAAAAAAAAAAATGGCTGATAACCATGGGGCTAGATAGATGAATTTGCCTCAGGAACTCAGGCTGTCTGTCTGAGACTACCAGGTTGGTTTTTGTGGCTGCCTTGTTCAGTTCATTTAAAAGTAGGGATTGATCTGGCTGATTTGTCCAAAAATTTATCACTATTTTACTGATTAAAATTCTCTTGATGGGGACGCCTGGGTTGAGTGGCTGCCTTGGGCTCAGCGCCTGATCCCTGGGTCCTGGGATCTAGTCCCACATCGGGCTCCCCGCAGGGAGCCTGCTTCTCCCTCTGTCTATGTCTCTCTTTCTGAGTCTCTCATGAATAAATAAATAAAATCTTTAAAAAAATTCTCTTGATTTGTGGCTTGATATAGAGAGACCCCATTGTCCAGTCTCACAAAATAGGAAAGAGAATTCCCAAATATTCCTCTTCTTCCTTCAAAAATTAGTTACCTCTGGAGAAGCATGGAAAGCCAACTTTTTATTTTTTATTTTATTTTTATTTTTTTAACTTTTTTTTTTTTAAAGATGTATTTATTTATTTTTGAGAGAGAAAGCACAAAAACAGGGGGAGGGCCAGAGGTAGAGGAAGAGGAAGAGAATCCTAAGCATATTTACTTCCTTGCTGAGTGTGGAACCTGATATGGAGCTCTATCTCATGACCTTGAGATCATGACCTGAGCCAAAATCAAGAGTTGGTTGCTTAACTGATAGAGCTACCCAGTCACTCTGAAAAGCAATTTTTATCCTTAGTTTCCCTGCTGCAAAACAAAGCTCCTAGATCAAATGTTGACACCTGAAGGAGGGAGAGGTTTGGACAGATGATATTCCATCCTATTAATTACAAATAGATGATGGTTGGGATCCCTGGGGGGCGCAACGGTTTAGCGCCTGCCTTTGGCCCAGGGCGTGATCCTGGAGACCCGGGATCGAATCCCACATCGGGCTCCCAGTGCGTGGAGCCTGCTTCTCCCTCTGCCTGTGTCTCTGCCTCTCTCTCTCTCTGTGTGACTATCATAAATAAATAAAAATTAAAAAAAAAAAAACAAATAGATGATGGTTGAATTTGCAAATATGTTTCCTTCCACTTATGTGGAGGTTAAGATATCACATTTTAATACACAGAGAAAGCAATAAAAGCCCTTCACAAGGTTGTAAGTATTTTATTCTTTGGGTTTGCAGTTTTTATCTTTTGGGTTACCTGTCATTACAACTTCTATATCTTGCCGAAAGCTTAATTTAAGAAAGTGCTGAGCTCAATATCTGAGATTTTTGGAGACAGCTTCGAAAGGACTTCTTTCACCATATAAAGACATTGAAGTTGTAGAACGTAAGACGAGTTGGGAACCTACTAATAGTGGGTCTCTAACAACCGAGAAAGCAGAAATGGTCATTACTGAGCAACTTGGGTGAGGGAGGAGACCTTTCATCCCTCTTCCCTGCCCCCTCCCCAGCAACTTGGGGGTGGGGGGAAGAGGGATAAAAATGGTCACAAAAATTGCTTTACCTGAAATGACTTCGCTGGAAACGGATAATAGAACTTCCTGTTCCCTGTTCCAGCAAAATTTAAAAAGTAAAAAGCCCTACCACCCACAAACATGCTCTGGGTAGTCGCAAGGAGTCGCTGACTACATTAGGGGGATGTGAGCAGAAAACCTGGCTTAGGATCCTTTGCCAACAGGGGAGAAGACAGCTGGAGTCTGGAAGCGGTGGCTTCCCAGAACAGGGCAGAGTAGGGTCGGGGTGGAAGCACACGGTGTTTCTTTCTTTCTTTTTAAGCTTTTATTTATTTATTCATGAGAGACACAGAGAGAGAGGCAGAGACACAGGCAGAGGGAGAAGCAGGCTCCCTGCGGGGAGCCCGATGGGGGACTCCATCCCAGGACCCAGGGATCATGACCTGAGCCAAAGGCAGGTGCTCAACCACTGAGCCACCCAGGTGCCCACCCCCCCCGCCCCCCAGTGCATTTTGAACAGCATTTCAAGCCATCTGGGTGGGAAGGGGCTACTGTAGGTAGAAACCATTGCATACAAGCCATTCTGTGGGAAGTAGCTGCTTGTCCAGTCACATACCGCCGTCATACAGACAGGGACACAAAAGCCATTTGTTAATGCTTCAGACCAGGCTGAAGGGGAGTCATGAGAAGGTTGACCCATGTTCCTAGGGAATGTAACACACAATTCTTCTCATTCACACCATATTAGTACTGACTGTTTTATTGTAGCCTTGTTATTGTGGCTGTTATTCCTTTAATGACACCATTTTCAAAAGTTTAAAAGTTGACTGCTAACATTTGCTTCACTTTAAATCTTGGTGTTAAAGTTTTCTGGGTATGTGTGCATGTGTGTGTGTGAGTGTACGTGTGTGTTCACACACAAGGATGACCAAAGAGGCAATTTTGTTATTTTGTTGAAAGGAAACTGTTTTTTTTTTAATTCCAAAATATTTCCATCTTTTTTTTTTTTTAAGATTTTACTTATTTATTCATGAGAGACACACAGAGAGAGGCAGAGACGCAGGCAGAGGGAGAAGCAGGCTCTCCGTGGGGAGCCTGATGTGGGACTCAATCCCAGGACCCTGGGATCATGACCTGAGCTGAAGGCAGCTGTTCAACTGCTGAGCCACCCAGGCGTCCCTAACTCCATCTATGACACTAGGTATGTTGGGGTCAGCAGCCCTCACTGTCAAATAACGGTGGGCATATTTGGAGTTGACGGTGGTTTAGTGGGAAGCTGAGTGGATTCAGAGGCAAGAGAACTGTCGGGTTTTAGCTGCGGGCAAACCAGTTAATATGGGTGAGCTTTCCTTTCTGCATCTGTAAAATGGGCATAATGATATATATTTTGTAGGAATTAGGTAGAAGAGTGGGTGCTGTAAAACTGCACAGTGCTCTAGACATGTGAGGTGGCTTTATAATCAGGCTGAAATGAGCCAGCACCCAGACTTCCCCTCTGAGATCTTCACAAACAGTTATCCTTCACCTTGGTTCATCTGCCGCACTGGATTAACGTCGAGCATTTTCTGTAGCCTAGAGTCATATTCTGAACGTAGTTCTGGTCATATCAATGTCCCTTCCACAAACAGTAGGTTTCCCTTTTGGAAAGATCAACTTCTAAGACTCTTAGCCTGGCAGGTGAGGTCTCCCTTGACCTACACCCAAAAGACTTTTCCAGACTTTCATTTGTGAAATGCTCCCAAACCCCCCAATGCTTTGGCTGCTCCAGTCTGTTGCCTTGCCTGGAATATGCCGGGAACTTACAGGACTCCTCCTGGCCCTTGCTCAGCCTAGAATACCATTCCTCCCACTCAGGAAAAAAGACAAAAAAAAATTCTTATCCTCTAAATCCCAGCTTACAAATTCGCCTCATACGGCATCTCTAATTCCTTTAGTGAGAAGCAATTGTTTTTTCTCCTGACTTCTCACAGCATAATTTTTGTAACTTTCTTTAACCCTGTTTTAATTTTCTTTAAACCTACTTGCTGTGAACCTATGATTATCATCATTATTTGCTGCACATCCCCTATCTTTGTAATAGAGTTAATAAATGTAATGCTGGGCATGGTGCAGGTACAGTGATGACTTTTTTTTTTTTTTTAAAGCATGAGGAATACTGGCATTTCAACTTTGTGTTTGATTAGCTGCTTATTCCTTCATCAGATGACGAGTATATCAAGGGCAGGGCCTATGATTTATTTAGGTCCGTGTTCTCTCTAGTGATTGGCAAAGAGCCCTGCACACATTAGTCACAACGGCAACAACAGAACATTAGGTTAATAAGATACATATTATGAAGGTTCAGACCTTTTGGTGTGAAAAATGGCAAGCAAAGGGCAATAACCAAACGTGATTTGGAAGTGAGTATACTTCAAGGGAAGATGAGTTCCTGAAAATATACGACGAGACTGGATTTTTTTTTTTTTACATGTGAAAATTGGTTCTGGTTTTTCAATTTAAAGGAAGATCTTTTTAAGAAACACCCCGTCGCCGTGTTGACTTCTTCTTCTGTAAGTGAAGAGTGTGCCAGGTTTCCGTGTTGGGTTTTCTGTGAGCGGAGAGTACTCATAGTTCGCCTTTTCATCTCCCTAAAACCCCCTACAACTCTGAATTGTTGCCAGCCAACAAGTTAACCGCTTTTTCATTTTGACAAACGAACTCCTCCAGGATATTACAGTTGAAATATCAGCTGCTGCGTGGCCCATGGCCTTTTGCTGCCGAAATTTCCCATGGCTTTCTAGGTGGATGGGTGTCATCTGAATTAATGATAAAGGCATTCGATTTTATTGGGTAATTAATAAATGTTGGGGAAGGGAGATCTTGGGTGAGACATATTTGCCTCTTCTTGTATTTACAGGAGAGAAACATAAACCAGAAATGAAGGACACTTTGGGCCACTTATACTAAAGTGACTCTGGGCCGGTTGCGTCCCACTATGACCACGCCAAGCTAATGAAAAGATCAGGGCTGCTGAAGCCTCCTGTAAACGCGTATATGCTTCCCTAGCATTTAGTTTTTACTTTCCTTTTAGCATCCTGGAGGGAAAGACCTCTAAAATCACCCCCGTCCCCAGCAAGCACAACTGCAAGCAGAACTCACAATCAGTGAGGTTTCAGAATGCAGCTTGCATGGAGAGCCCTCTTTTCCAACAGGGCACTGGTTTGTTTGTGACAGTCATCTTTTATATTGGCCAAATGTTGTGCATTTCTCTTTTGCATTTGGCATGAAAAAGTAAGCGTGAAAAGAGATACTGTGACAATTTCTCTCTGTCCCATCTGTCATGGGTTGTATGGTGTCTCCCCAAAAGATATTTGAAAATCCTAACCTCAGAACCTCAGAACGTGACCTCACTTGGAAATAGGGTCATTGCAGGTGTGATTGGTTAAGTTGAGGTCATACTGGGGTAGGGTGGGTCCTTAATACACTATGATTGGTGTCCTTATAGGAGGAGGGAAATTTCGACAGACATGGAGGGAGGTCATGTGGCGACGAGCAGTGATTGGAGCAATGTAGCTGCCAGCCCAGGAGCCCTCGGGATTGCCAGTCACCATGAGAAGTTAGAAAGAGGAAAGAAAGGATCTACTCAAGAGTTTTAGAGGAAGCAAGGCCCTGCTGACACCTTAGTTTTGGACTTGAAGCCTCCAGAACTGGAAGAGGATACATTTCTATTGTTTTAAGTCATCCAGTTTGTGGTTATTTGTTATGGGAGCTCTAGGAAACGAACATATTATCTTCCCCCCTTTTGGTTTCTCCATCCAGAGGCAATCGATGTTAACACTTCTGATGGTAATACTTTATTTTATTTTATGTTTTTAAAGATTTTATTTATTTGAGAGAGAGTGTGTAGGAGCAGGGGAGGGGCAGAGAGAGAGAGAGAGAGAGAGAGACTATCAAGTGGACTCCGCACTGAGTACAGAGCCCGATGTCAGGCTCGATCTCATGACCCTGAGATCAGGATCTAAACCGAAATCAAGAGTCAGACACCTAACCCTCTGAGCCACCCAGCACCCCACTTAACAATAAAATCTTACAAATAAAAGGGTTATGTGAGTCAATGCTGGAATGCCTAGAATGAGGCTCTTCACACCAGAAGATCAAGGAAATCAGGACAGGCTGAGACTGGAGCTTCCAGGCCCTGAGTCGACTTCTGGCATTGGTAACAGTGAAGTGGGGTGAGCATGGATAGTTGGCCTCCTGTCTCTGCTGTTTCTTGGGAGTGTCCATGGTCGGGAGGGATGCTTCGAGGAAGCCAGGCTTCTAGACCTCTGTCATCCAGTTATGGGGAGCATCAGATTTTCTGATTTGAGGAGAAAGGCAACAATAGAGAATGGGGGTTGCTGAAAAGGATTGACTCTGGAATCGGATGCTTGCATCTGAATTCCTGTTGCCAGCTGGTAACTTGGCCTAGTTACTCTGTAGGGTACTCTTGGTCTAGAACCTCTCTGTACTTTAGATTCATCATCTGCAAAATGACAATTGCCATGAAAAGTAAAGGGGACCTTTGGTGCGAGTGTTAATACTCTGCCTGTCAAGATGGAAATGAGGAGCTGGAGACAGCATCACTGTGGGGTGAAACCCGAGAGAGCCACGGGCTTCGGCTGGGTCAAGGCAAGGTTTTGTTTCAACTTTAATTTGAAATTTTTCTGAATGGGTTAGCATCGGGTGAGGCTGGAGGGCTCTGAGGATGCCTCTGATGAAAATACACAGGCTGAGCGGAATTTGTGTTTGTTTTGACTTCATTGAACTTATAACACATGTAAGAAATCATATGCGAATAAGCACCAATTATATTGTATCGTATATTGGACTGTTGGTCATTTTGCGGTCTTGACATCTACGTTATGCTGGGTCACTTGATCTGTGATGTCCCACTTGGAGCCATCTCTTCCAAACCATTTGTACTCACCATCTATTGACAGCTTATCCAATTGCAGGGATTATGTTCATATTTATTCTTTGTTCAGATTCATTTTATTTATTTTTATTTTTTAATTTTAAAAAATGTTTATTTATTTATTCATTATTTATTTATTCATGAGAGACAGAGAGAGTGAAAGGCAGAGAGAGGCAGAGACACAGGGAGAGGGAGAAGCAGGCTCCCTGCAGGGAGCCCAATGTGGGACTCCATCCCAAGACCCCGGGATCACAACCTGAGCCAAAGAGAGATGCTCGACTAGTGAGCCACCCAGGGGCCTCTCCTTGTTCAGATTCTTTTTTTTTTTTTTTTAAAGATTTATTTATTCATGAGAGACACAGAAAGGCAGAGACATAGGTTGAGGGAGAAGCAGGCTCCCTTTGGGGAGCCCGATGTGGGACTCGATCCTGGCTCCTGGGATCACGCCCTGAGCGGAAGGCAGATGCTCAACGGCTGAGCCACCCAGGTGTCCCTCCTTGTTCAGATTCTGACTGCCATTGTATACTTCCTTATTGCCTAGCATTGGTAATATAGCACTTCATACGTTCATAAAAATGTTGCCTTTTAACATCACCAGCAAAGTGACTGGGGGGCTATTGAATTCACATTGTGTCCACTTAGAGATTTTCAAAGCATCTTTTGGGGTTTGAATGCACAGTTTCCATTAAAGATAAATGTAACTGGAGTTCCGGGGTGCCTGGGTGGCTCAGTCAGGCCTCTGACTCTTAGTTTACAATCAGGTCATGATCTTGGGGTTGTGGGATGGAGTACTGTGTTGGGCTCCATGCTTCATGCTTGGGATTCTCTGCCTCTCCTTCCTCTGCCTCTCCACCTGCTCACAGACAACCCCCTCTCTCTAAAATAAGAAAATAAATAAAATCTGTAAAAATGACTGGTGTTCAAACCCTCAAAAGTCCTTGTATGGCAGTTGTCCTTGGATTTCTTGGAGGGTCAGAGTTCCCTTAATTCACACATTTGGAAAAATCAATTTAGGGAAAGAACCAGGGTAGTGCAAGCAGCACACCATTTGTCTGTTCATTCAGCCTCTCTTCATCGAGTAGCTCATATATGCCAGACTCCTTAAGAATGATAGCCACATGAGGGAAAAGCTGCTGGCATCTCCAAGAAATATAACATACTGTTAAAACGAGTACACTTTTGTATTAATTGACATTTCATGTCACCAATATAATATGCTTCTGTCCCATTATAGGATCATAGTTATCAACATCTTAGGTCCTAAGGCTTAAAGCAATGGAAACTTTTTTTTTAAAGATTTTTATTTATGTATGTATTTGAGAGAGAATGAGAGAGAGAGAGAGAGAGCGCACAAGCATGCAGAATGGCAGGCAGAGGGAGAGGAAGAAGTGGGCTCCCCATTGAGCAGAAAGCCCGGTGTGAGGCTTGATCCCAGGACCCTGGGATCATGACCTAAGCCAAAAGCAGATGCTAAATGGACTGAGCCATCCAGGTGCCCCTGGAGACTTTTTTTTTTTTTTTAATTCTTACTTATTTGTTTCATTTATTTTTTTAAAGTGAACTCTGTACCCAACATGGCACCCAACCTCAATGACCCTGAGATCAAGGGTAGCATGCTCTGCTGACTGAGCCAGCCAGGCATCTCTGTGATGGAGACATTTTTCTGTCAAGTTTACCTCATGAGGTGAGAGCTTCTACGCGTGGTATAGCAGAGACAACCTGGAAAGGAGCTGAACCAAGGATCCTCTTCTTGAACAATAACATGGAGCCTGGAAAAACTAAGGCGAGGCAGCGTCCTCTCTTGTGCGCATTCAAGGAAGACCCACCCGTGGGCAGCAAGGAGTCTCACATAAAGTTGTTGACTAAGTTCGATTCACCTAGAACCATATTATCTTCCAACTTACATTTCTTTATCAATAATACCACAGGGGTAAAAGATTTTATTGAGACTTAAAAAAAGTGTAGCTGTTGAAAATATTCTTTAGGCTGGTAATCTTACATGAAAAGGAAGTGTGAACCCTCTTGGGTGTTCTTAGCAAACACTTAGTGATTTGCTGTGATCTTATCTTCTTTATCTTGTGTCCACAAGTTTTCCCCTTGCCCCTGTGTTACTTTCCTAGAGCTTTAGCAATGAAAAATGTCAGATTCACTGATCTAAAATTTGCGGAATATTATCTTTTGTAGAAACCCAAGCTATATTTTGACCAGATTTTCCAGAGTCTCATCTGATTCCCAGTACTCTTCAAAGGCTACCACCTGACTTTCCCATGAAAATTTGTGGCCTTATTGTTTCAATTCTTGAAGTGGAATTCTTTGCCTTATACCACAAAAACTGGTAGGCTCAAGATTTTCCTTGTAAAGAATACTTTTGATTGCAAATGCCACTGTCTAGTGCATGACAACAGAAAACCATCAGATAAGAAGGTTTCAAGATCTCCCAATAAATCATTATCGTTGAGGTCAATAGCCTTGACCTCAAAATCTCTAGAAAGATGTAATCGAGGAACCAGTAAAATGGACCAGATTCTCTTAGTGTGGATACCCGCTACTGAAATATCAGACATTTCCTGGCACTGTGCCTTTGCGTTGTAAAAGATATAAAGTCCTTAACATGCAGCAGGGTAAAACAAAACACTGAACCTCTGAACAATAAGCCTTGAAGTAGCCTCTTGCCTGAAATGACAGATCACAGCAATCAACAAAGACATTTATTCTGCACTTGAATCTTCACCGGTGGAATGTATCTCACTCTCTTCTAGGCTCTCAAGAAGAAAGCCTTTCAAGTATGTTGTTATGGGACTAAATATCACAGGAGAAATGGAAATGATAGACATCATCCCTGGGTGAATCAGAAATGGGATGAATCACATGCCCCAAGACCTGTTGGAGGAGTTTAGGATCTTGACGGATGAACTACTCAGAGCCTTGGGAAACATAGAGAGACAATGAACCCAATTTCCCTGCCCCGGGCAGAGGGCCATTGGTTGTTTAGCTTGTGCTGACAATGGGGAAATGTTTCCCCTCCTCATTTCTCTGGCTCCCCATGATGGCTGTATAATACGGGCACTGCTAGCCATGAAGCATGCTTGGGGCTGGGGGTGGGGGGTGCTCCACAGTACTCTCTACCTGGCGTGCCTTTTCCTTTTTCCTTTGCTTGTGCAAACTGTGCTCGTATCTAAAGAATCCCTCCATTCTGTAATTTTATTTATTTATTCACAGAAACACACAGAGAGAGGCAGAAACACAGGCAGAGGGAGAAGCAGGCTCCCTTGGGGGAGCCCTACGTGGGACTTGATCCCAGGATCCCGGGATCATGACCTGAGCCAAAGGCAGATGCTCAACCACTGAGCCATCCAGGTGTCCCGACAGGGACTGTATTTTAATTTAATTTTTGCTCATGTTTTCCTTTTAGTGCCTTATACCTGGTATGAATGAATGAATGAATGAATGAATGACATGTTTGATTTTCTACATATCATCTTTGAAAATTCTAGGCTCTTGATGATCTGAGACAGTCCCAACTTTCTCCCATGCATGCTTCTTGGCACACAAGTCCCAGTTTTTGATTCAGAAAATATGCTCATGGCACCTCATTATGGTAGTTTCTCCAGTATGTCAATCTTTACCAAGGGGTTGATCACGGAACAAACTCCAAGTTAGTCGCAGCAGCCCATATCCTCCTCCCATGATCCACACTGGTGCCTCCTCTCCTAGCCAGCAGATTGCCTTCTCATCATCTATCAAGGTAAGTTTTCATCAAGAAAAGCCTGAGGTCACCTCCCTTAAAAGAATGTGCTGCTGCATTGGTTTTCACTGATGCCCTGTCAGCACGACATGTATTTTCAGTTGTTCCCAGAAATGTTGCTGGTTCTTTTGCTGATCTGGTTTCACTTATGATCAATGGCCCATGGGTGTCAAGGGTGCAGCCAAAGTCTGGGGTCTGAAGCTTTGGATGAGAAGCTAAGTGGAGTCCCTGCTACCCAGCTGTAACTTTGACCTAATTTGTAGCAGGCCTCTGTGCAAAGCAGAGGTGCTGGCTGCATGAAACAATGTGGGAATAGGCCAGGAAAGCTCTTCACAGGTCTCGAATTCACCTGAGTGTGAAAGCAGACAGGTAGATCAAGCTTTGTACAATGGCTTTTTCAGTCTTGTGCAAGCCGGAATCCTTTTGAGATTGAAAAGAGATACTAAAAACAATTAAGAAAAATTAACTGGACTATAGTTGGTGCAAACTGGGACTGTCTCAGCAAGCAGAGAATGAGAAAATTCCTAGCAACTCACACATGCTTACGAAATTGTGCGTATAAGTTCTGTGCTTTTATGGAGACCCTCTGAAGCCAATCCAAGAGCCCAGTTAGATTGCAGGGAGGGACCTAAAGCTCAAAATCCATGATTTGGAGATTCTGTGATTTCTGTATGCCAGAAATCCTGCTACTTTGAAAGCTTTTATTCATCCTTTCAGTGACTTGGCCTACACATATTGGTCACTTGCATCCTCAAGCATCTTGTCAGAGCACGGAGGGAGACCAATCATTAGAATCCTTTCCCTTGAGAAACTACCCTTCTTGGGGCACCTGGATGGCTCAGCGGTAGAGCATCTGCCTTTGGCTTAGGATGTGATCCCGGGGTCCTGGGATTGAGTCCCACGTTGGGCTCCCCACAGGGAGCCTGCTTCTCTCTCGGCCTGTGTCTCTGCCTTTCTCTGTGTCTCTCAGGGATAAATAAATAAAATCTTAAAAAAAAAAAAAAAAAAAAAAAAGAAAACTACCCTTCTGGATTAGAAGGTGGATAATTGCAATGCTTTCAGTAGGAGTATTAGTAAAGTACTGCCATGGCTTAGGGAAGAACATCTGTCCTTAATTCGATGTCTGTATTCTCTTTTTGAGCCTATCTTACTGCTGGGGCCAGCAAAGAAGGAGGTGACACGTGGACTGGTGTTTGGAGGCAGTTTGCCAGGGATAGAAGACTGATTCAAGTATCAGACTTGATCAGTGTGAAGACACTGATCCTTTGCATTTTTTCCCAACGCAGAAATGACAACAAATCTCACCATCGCTAGGCTGCAGAATACAGCCGTTAGAGATGCAGCTTACTAATCAAATGAGCAGGTGCGATGGTTAGTTTTATGTGTCACCTTGGCTGGGCCATAGCCCCTAGTTGTGTCACCAAACACTAGTCTCCAGGGAAGGTGTTGCAGGGAAGGTGTTTCGTAGATGTGGTTAACATCTACAGTCCGTTGATTGTAGTACTTGCGGTAGATAAAGGACAGGACCCTTGGCCACGTGGGTGGGCCTCATCCGAGTCATTTGAAGGCCTTAAGAGCAAAAACTGGGTTTTCCCAGGGAAAAAAGAAAATCTGCTTCAGGATTGTAGCATCAGCTTCGGAGCGAGTTGGCAGTCTGCTTTCCTGCTTTGCAGATTTCAGACTTGTCAGCCCCCACAATTTTTAGAAATCAGTCTCTTCATCTCGATCTGTATCATCTATGGATTGATCTAGTTACAATGATATCTCTATATATCTTATTTTTAAAGATTTTTTTATTGAGAGAGAGAAAGAGAGAGAAATAGGATTGAGAGAGAGAGAGAGAGCGCACGAGCACAGGAGCGGTGGGGAAGGGCAGAGGGAGAGGCAGAAGCAGCCTCCCTGCTGAACAAGAAACCCTACACACAGGGCTTGATCCCAGGACTGGGGATCATGACCTGGGTTGAAGGCAGAGGCTTAACCACCTGAGTCATCCAGGCGCCCTATCTCTATATATCTTATTGGTTCTGTTTCTCTGGGGAAACCTGGCTGATATACCAGGGTTGAGACCTGTATATGAATCTGGGCTCTGAATCCTGATTCCCAAATTTTGTAACTGTATGGCTGTAGACAAATTACTTGATTTGCCAACATATCAACGTCTTCTCATGTCGAATAAGATAATAATAGTAATTTCCTCACAAGGTTGTCAAGAGGATGAAATAAGTGAATGCATTTAAGGAGCTTAGTAAAATGCCTAATGTGGGTTAAAGGCTCAGAAATGCTTATCTCTTTTGTTTTTATTTTAAATTTTTTTAAATTTAAAAACTATTTATTTATTTGACAGAGAGAGAGAGAGAAAGAGAGAGCACAAGCAGGGGGAGCAGCAGGCAGAGGGAGAGGGAGAAACAGGCTTCCTGCTGAGTGAGGAGTCTGAGGCAGGGCTGGATCCCATGACCCTGCGATCATGACCTGAACCGAAGGCAGGCGCTTAACCGACTGAGCCACCCAGATGCCCCTCCTCTTCTGTTTTTAGTTAAACATTTCTTTTTTAAACCTCAACTTCACCCACTTGAGGCATGAAGGTAATACAAAATTGTGCATCATGATAGCCTGAGTTTTTCTGGGTGTAAAGTATTGTGTTTGTTTTAGCAGTGCCTTTGACCTAGCTCCTTCCATTGGCCATGTGAACGGCTGCAGGATTGTTCTGCAGCTGCTACAGAACCAGCAAAGTGGGTCACCCCCAAATGGGCTGAGAAAGTGATTCTGGGAAGAACAGTCCAGATGTGGGAACTGGCAAGCAGTGACCAGTTTAAACCCAAACACTATAGATCCCAGGAAGCGAGATGAGGCACCCCAAAGGGCAGCAGGCTCAGAATACATTAAGGTTACTCCCCATTGGCAGCCCCTCTTCTAAAATAGACTGCTTCACAGGGGTACCCATCTAATATTATGTGCTGTGTTGAGCCATTCAACATTTTTCGTTGGTAATCTTGCTGCATTTGTTTGTGTATATGCGGGCTGAGAGCGCACAGAAGGGTCTGTATGGTGTCAATTAGCTGAATGAAAAAGCCCAGTGTCCAGCCTGTAATATCCAGTGCTATGTCACTCTCGGTGGAGGCCACTGGAAAGATCTCTACCCCTCGGGCAGGCTCCAGGTGTGCATTTGTACAGAGTGCAGTGATATGGTTGGAATGGAGCCTTCCTCAGGGAGGACACCTAAGGAGGCACCTCAGTGCTGCCCCTGACTATGTGCTGAATGATTAGCATAATCCTGGAAGGGCCTGTTGGTTGTTTTTGATGGTAGTAATATTTGCTTAAGGTTGCTAGAACATAGATGGATCAGTAGGCTGTTGATCCCTAGCAAAGAGACCAGCGAACTACAGTCTTTAGTTTTGGAAGGATGGTTTTCTATAATAAAGAGTAACTTGGCAAAAATGCGGAGCATAGACACAAGTCACTTGCTCTCTTTCCGAAATGCTTAAAGAGCCTGATGCCCAGTAAATAAAAAACTGAGTTATGATTAATAGGAAATTCTTTTTCACTGGGAAGAGTTGCAGTAAGATGACTAGGTATTTGCTTTATATTCCAGCTCCCCATCTCTGTCTGTTGAGAGCCTGGCTTGGTATTGCTCCAGTATGTGTCCTTCCTCCAGCCTGGATGCCCTTAGTGGCCTCATACTATCCCACGTCATACTTACAGAGACCAGGTATGTTGAGGATCACTCTTGGGCAAGTGGTGATCACAAGTCTGTGCATCAAACATTTCTGGCTCTTCACCTTCTGGGCACATGGAGGATTGTACTTCCTGTCTGTCTTGTAGGTGAGTGGGGCCAGGTGACCAATTCTAGCTAAGGAGGTGGCATGAAAGCAACTTGAGTCACTTTTGAGCTAGACCATGCAGTTATCTACTTGAGAGCCTCTAGTGTTTGCCTTTCCCCTGGAATAACAACAGGCAGTGTTTGAGATGGTGACTTCTTCATTAGCCTGAGTTTCTGAATGATTACAATAAAAAGAGCCCTCCTGATGACCAGAAATGGACATATTGCATGATCAGGGGGAAAAAAAAATCTGATTTTGAGCCATCCACAGAGATTTTGGGGTTGTTTGTTATGCAGCACAACCAAATATGTTCTGATTGATATTGAAGCTTGATCATTGAATCATAGAATGTCATGTACCTAGACTTTCTGGTTAATCTAATATCCCCCCAGCATGTCCAACAGTCCTATCATCTGGTGCTTACTCAGAAGAGAACAGTTGCAAATCCTTAAAAGAGAGCTCTTAAAAGAGCTTAAAATCTTAAAAGAGACCTCTTCATCTTGGTCTGGAATTGAATATTTGAGGACTCATCTGGAATTTGGCCTGGCTCTAGGAATGAAAAGGTAGAGTAACTTTAAAGTTATTAGTTCTCAGAGCTGGAAGTGATGCTTGGAACCAATCATCCAAAACTTGAATTTTACCAAGAAGGAATTCAAAGCTCATAGAAAGGAGGACAGAGATGTAATCAAGATTATACAGCTTGCTAGTTAGTTAGTGGTAGAGTCAGGATTAAACTCAGGGTTCTCGAATATGTTTTTATCCTGTTTAATCCAGGGCTACTTGTAAAGATATAAAAGCAGTCCACTGGGTTCTCAGTCAGCCCTCCAACAGAAATATCATGCAAGCTACAGACGTGCCAGTGTTTAGCAGCTACGTAGAAAAGTAAAAAGAACAGGATGACATTAATTTTAATAATCCATTTTATTTAAATCAATATGTAAACATTAGATTTCAACATGTAATCAATATAGAAATTATTAGTGACATGTTTTACGTTTCTGTATTATGTTAGAAATCTGATATGTATTTTATATTTATGGCATATCTATTTGGGATTATCCACTCTCCAAGGGTTTAATGGCTACATGTGGCCAGTGACTACTGTATGGAGAACACAGCTCTAAATTCTTGGAAGGCAGGGGATTTCAACTCAGGTCCTTTTGTAAAATGCTTATTTTGATGTCGCACATGATGACATATTTTTCAGTTTCTTTATCTGGCTAGTAGACACCTTAATACTTTGCCCCTAGTCACTTTATACATCCTATGTAAAGGCAGTTAATGAGATAATGTCTGAGTTCAGTAGAAGGTTCTATCTGTTTAAACTTAAGGTTCTATTCTCTTTTATGTCTGTGGGGTAGTCCCATTAGCACCCATGGGAACTATGCATGTTACCGTAATGGAAAAACAAACATTTCTCATCGGGCAAGGAATAATAGTAGGTTACTAGTAGGGGTTGGCTTTCCCAGTGTGGGTGGGGACTTTCTGCTGAGGACCAAGAGTGTTGTAAAGTCTTGTTGTGCTATGAGGAACTGGATCATGGCAGGCAGCTGGACAGGAGAGGTGGGGAAAGGTAAACCTGGGAGTTAAGTACTACTATTTTTAGAGCCCATCTATGACCACCTGTCCCCCCTAATGGCAAGGCATTCAAGGAGGGAGAGACAGAATGTTGTTCCTTTAGCCCAGAATGGCTAGTTCAGATTTTCTTGTTTGACTGAGTTTGGACAACTTCCTATCACCAACCTATGGAGCAGGATTTTCAGAGATAGCAAATGTTGGTGACCTCACAGTATGCTGGGCCTCAGGCCTGTTGCCTTCTAGCTCAACTTGTCTAGGGATCAAATACTTTCAAACCCTTTAAAACACTGCTCTAAGCCTTGAGTGCGTATGGCCTGCCTTTTCAAGCCAGACTATATCTTTACACAAATGAATTTGCCACTCCTTACCATCCATTAGTCTCAAACAGCTTTTCAAAGTTTTGACACACACACACACACACACACACAATCACACACATACACGTTCTTTTTAGCTGTAGAGCACAAATAAGAAATTGTGGCAGACTGGGGAAGAAAGAGTTAGCAAAATCCAACTGTGTATGATTACTGGTCCTAATAGCTACTTTTAATTTAGCAACTACTCTGTACCATTCACTTCGTATGTACTATTTCTCCTCCATACAGTTGCCTTTTTAAATTTTTTTTAAATTTATTTATGATAGTCACACAGAGAGAGAGAGAGAGAGAGGCAGAGACACAGGCAGAGGGAGAAGCAGGCTCCATGCAGGGAGCCCGACATGGGACTTGGTCCCAGGTCTTCAGGATCACACCCTGGGCTGAAGGCCCGTTAAACCGCTGAGCCACCCAGGCTGCCCTACAATTGCCTTTTAAAGTGAATATTATGATCTCTGTTTTACAGATGAAGACTTTGAACTCCAAAGAGTATAGGTAAGTTGCTCAATGAAGTAAGAAAATTAATCCAAAACTCAGCAATGAGCAAAAGGATGACTGCCTGTATATCTTTTCTGTGTCATCAGAAGCACTGTCCAATAGCCCCTCCCCTTCCGATTATTTTATTCTTTAGGGCCAGGTACATTGAACCCACTTGGACAGACTGTTTCTTAAGATTACAGCCCAGACTGTAAATTAGAATCTGATTTGTTGTTAATTTATAGGTTGCTAAATTACAACATACTTTTGTTCAGTAAAGGTGCAGATGAATTTTTTCTATTACGAAAGATATTCCCAAAGATTGTAGTTTCATTGACCAGTAGGATACTACCTAATTTTGTATCCAATTTAACACATTTTTGCAGCATTTCTTTCCTGGAGGGGCAATTTAATGTGTATTTTCAAATGCTTCTAGAGCAACCTTTACCATATTATTGGTTCCTTTTTTTTTTTTTTTTTTTTGGGTTCTTTTATTAATGAGTTAAATCAGTCTTTGCTATGTGCTTGCTATATGTTGGTAGGAGAGTCAATGTAAATTTCCCCTTACGTGCAAGCGAACGAGTGGACCTGCCAGGGTTTCATGGATGCTGACAGAAGACACGAGATTCCTGGGTCAGAAACAAAGGACTTAACGATTATAGTTCAGCGAGCAGTAAGCAGCAGGATATTTGTGACAGTTACCCCTGCGCTCAAGTGCCACAGGGGTGACAAGCATTATACTGAGCAGGAGGAACCTGAACCTTTTGTCATGTTCACTAAGTCTGCTTTCTCCTTTCTCCACAGGGACACATGATCACTATCTCCCAAGGCCGTCTGTTTTGGAAACTGCCTTGCGAAGAGTCTGGAACAAAGGACAGTTAGCGCTTTGTAAGCTGTAGAGAGACTCAAGAGATCCAAGTAGGGTTGTCTCCCAATAGCCAACTTCTGAAATTTTGAAAATTATGCCTTGACTAAGTTTTCATGGCTAATAAGTGGCTGAGTCTGGATCTTCCTGGCTACAAAGCCTGGGCTCTTTCCACTAGAGCGTGAGATTCCAAGTGCCATCATGCGTCCTCACTAAAGAACTCCCAGTACTAGGAGCTTGTTGCCTGTCTTCCATCCTAGGGTGGAAGTGGTCTTCATTTGGAAATGATGCATCAAAGCATGGAAGAAAGGGAAATTAGTTTTCTCACCAAAGTCCTACATGTCTTGAGATGCCCAAAACTCTTATTCTGATAACATTTTAATAGGACCCTAAAACCATGAGAACTTGAGGTAATTAAAACACTAGTCTGTGAAAAATTTAAGAGCAAGGACCACATTTTATTCATCTTTTTATCCTTGGGACCTGGCATAGTGTCTGGTATCTAGTAGGTGCTCAACTGAATTTTTGGAAGTAACAAATTAGAGGAAGAAGAAACACTCCTATATGCTTTTTACTCTGACCCACTTTCTCCTTGGTTCTTTCCTCTGCAAGCAGACAAAGCAGATACCTGTTGAACTCATTTATGGCCTTCGCCTTAGCTGCTTGTTCCAATAACGTATCCCATATGTTTATTTCCTTTAGTGTGAAAAGATTTGGCTCTCACTTCCTTTTTTATTTATAGTTTCCTGAGTTTTCAGGCCTGTCTCTGCTTGCTTGTTCTCTTTGCCAGACACACACACCCAGGAGTGTGAAGTGGCAACGTGCTGATGGGTGCAACCTCCGTGCATGGGTTCTTGAAAGAATAGCCTTTGTTTCTGGAAAGTCATCCTAGCCTGCTGTCCTCAGGCCTGCAGTGGCTGACTGCTTTACTCCTGAGATATTGCTGTTTTTCTGACCAAATGCCCCCTCTCTGCTCAGGTGAGTGCAGCCCATATGGTGGGAGAAGGAAATGGGAACAGACCCACTGAACTTCCAAAGGGGCCCAGAGGAAGTTGACAAGCTTTGAAGGGTGCCATGAGTCAATTGACTTGCCCAAAGGCAAACCAGGGATTAGAGATCTACTTTTAATTAATAGGGGACAAAGGAGCCATTACCAACATACTCTTCACCCGCAGAAGCAAATTACGGATTATCAACAGAAGAGCTGGGCTGTAGAGAGGAAAGCCTATTTTTTGCCCATTTCTGAACCTAAACAAATGTTGACCCACAGCCATTTTCTGATTGCATTTTAGAATGCCCCAGGGGTCATGGATAAGTGTCCTCCCCCCTCTGGATGGTTTAGGATAAGCAAATGCTTTGACTTGAGGAGTTGGCACAGCTAAGAGCCATGGTCCCCTGTTCAAATTCGCCACCGAGGCCACATATGCTGGTCTCTTTTTTTTTTTTTTTTTTGCTATTTAGCTTAAGAAATGGCTCTACTCTTGCTTGTCTAAGGGTAAGGTAATGACTTGCATATGCCGGGAGGGTCATCAGGATCACGACCTTCACAGCACATTTCTTTTGGCTTCCCAAGGGAGGGAGGGCCAGTGACAGGATTTGGGCAGGTTTTGTTCTAGGTGGAGCCACGCAGGAATGGAGCAGATTGCCTGTCACGTCCAGAATTGTCCAAGCCTTAGAAGGATTTCTGCTTGATGTGAGAGACCAGGACAGATGGTTTCTGAGGTGGTTTCAAAAAGTAAATCTAAAACAACAACAACAACAACAACAACAACAAAAAGTAAGTCTAAGGGTTTCCGCCATTTAACTCTTACTGGAAGGCAGTATCATGTGGTGATAAAAAGCAGAGGCTGAAGTCAGGGTTCCTGGATTCGAATTCTGTTATAGCCTGTGCTGTGTAACCTTAGGTAAGTGAGACTCTTGTGTTTCGGTTTTCTTATCTGTAAAATAGGTACGATGATAGCGCTACGTATTTCCTGGGAGCTATGTTGGCTCATCTAGCAGGGTTATGATAAGAAATAAGTCAATACACGCAGAATCTACACAACAGCATCTATCCCATAATTTGTCAGCTATTATTATTAACTGCTCAAAACCAGACATACACACAAAAAGCTCCTAGTCCTCCCCTTCCTCCTGATAAGGGCACTTTCAGCCTTTTCTCTTGATAATCCCATCCGGCACTTATGGGAACTGGGTGGGGCAGCAGGGAAGTGGAGGAAGGAGCAGAGATGCAGCGTGATAGCAGGGAGGTGTGGAGGAATTAGCTCTGCCCTCCTACGTGTGGGGCAAGTCGCAGCTGCAATCACCGTGCTCCTGTGCAGCAGCCAATGCAGAAGAAGCAAGCAGAGGGCAAATAGGCAGGGCCACCATCAGTCGTCATGGTCGTTATTGTCATCGTCTTATGGTCCTTTGCCAAGACGCTCAAAGATGATTAGTGATGAAATAAAATGACACCAAGAAGTTCAAGCTCATTAAGATCCCCAACCTTTTCCTGGGCACAGCGACTCTCACCCATGGGTTCGAATACTGCCCGCATGGAGTAGGCGCTTCAGAAATGCTGGTCCCTCCCTGTGAGGTGATATCTCCCCATCTTCACTTCCCAGTTGGCTTTCTGTCACCTGTTTCCAGGGCTGGTGTTCCAGAATCTCTCCAGTTCCCTCATGTTTGTTATCCTCACTTACCTTGCCCCCACCTTTCACAGATTGTGTCACTTTCCTGGGACAGGGGACATGGAGACCATCTGGATAAGTGGTCAGTGTCCTTCTCTTCTCTTCTCTTCTCTTCTCTTCTCTTCTCTTCTCTTCTCTTCTCTTCTCTTCTCTTCTCTTCTCTTCTCCTTTCTCTTCTCCTCTTCTCTCTCTTCTCTTCTCTTCTCTTCTCTTCTCTTCTCTTCTCTTCTCTTCTCTTCTCTTCTCTTCTCCTCTTCTCCTTTCTCTTCTCTTCTTCTCTTCTCTTCTCTTCTCTTCTCTTCTTCTCTTCTTTCTCTTCTCTTCTCCTCTTCTCTTCTTTCTCTTCTCTTCTCTTCTCTTCTCTTCTCTTCTCTTCTCTTCTCCTCTCCTCTCCTCTCCTCTCCTTTCTCTTCTCTTCTCCTCTTCTCTTCTCTTCTCTTCTCTTCTCCTTCTCTTCTCCTCTTCTCTTCTCTTCTCTTCTCTTCTCTTCTCTTCTCTTCTCTTCTCTTCTCCTCTCCTCTCCTCTCCTCTCCTTTCTCTTCTCTTCTCCTCTTCTCTTCTCTTCTTCTCTTCTCCTTTCTCTTCTCCTCTCCTCTTCTCTTCTCTTCTCTTCTCTTCTCTTCTCTTCTCTTCTCTTCTCTTCTCCTCTCCTCTCCTCTCCTTTCTCTTCTCTTCTCCTCTTCTCTTCTCTTCTCTTCTTCTCTTCTCTTCTCTTCTCTTCTCTTCTCTTCTCTTCTCTTCTCTTCTCTTCTCTTCTCTTCTTCTCTTCTCTCTTTCTTCCTTCTCTTCTCTTCTTTCTCTTTCTTTTCCTTTTTTAAGACTTATGAGGGACACACAGAGAGAGGCAGGGACATAGGCAGAGGGAGAAGCAGGCTCCCTGGGGGGAGCCGGATGTGGGACTCGATCCCAGGACCCCGGGATCACACCCTGAACTGAAGGCACATGCTCAACCACCGAGCCACCCAGGTGCCCCAAGAAGGGTAGTTACTCAAGGGAAAGGATTCTAGTGATTATTCTCTCTCCGTGCTCCGGCAAGATGCTTGAGGATGCAAGTGACCAATATGTGTATGCCGAGTCACTGCGAGGATAAATAAAAACTTCAAAAGTAGCAGGATTTCTGGCATAAAGAAATGATGGAATCTCCAAATCAGGGATTTTGAGCTTTGGGGTCCTCCCTCCTTCTGCTTATACTTCTAATCCTCGTTTTTGAATATTCTCTTGCTCCCTCTCCTTTAGCCCCTCGTGCTTAGCCAACAAAAACATCTATGGTCTCTTTAAATCTAAAAATCATCTACCCCTCTACAATCCTATCTCTAGACACTACTGCCTCCCTTCTTTCTGCATTGCTAAAATTTGTAAAAGGGGACTCCTTTTCTCATCTGGCTCTGTGTGCTTCTCTTGGGTGATTTCATCAATTTCCGTGGCTTTGCTCAACATCAGTCTCCAGTTGTGACTTCTCCCTGTTGTCTACTCCTGAGGTTCCACAACACCTCCAATTGAATGTGTCTCAAACATATCGCTTTGTTCCTCCCCCCAACCAACCTGTCTTCCTCCTGCCCCCTCTTCCATTTTGGATCATGCCGTCACCACCTAGGCAGTCTCTCTGACCAGCAAATCCTCACTGTCATCCTTATTCACTGCGCTCCTTCCGCCTCCGCATCTAATGAGTCATGAAAGATTTTACTGGGAGATAATTCACAGCACACATTTGTTGGTTCTTCTTAAACATATTTCTCAAATCTGACCACCCCTCCTGTCAGGGCTCTCCATCAGCTCCTCACCTGTGGTCTGAATTACTGCTCCCACCCAGGCGGCCTCTCCTTTCCACTGGCCTCTTGTCTTCCAGTACCTTCTCCAGTCTGTTGTCAGTGTAATGAATTTAAATTTTACAGAGTCTCCAGGGGTTCTTTCATGCTCTGCAGGGTTAAGCCCAAACTCTCTAAATCCTTAATATGGCACAAAGGGGAATTATAGTCCACCTCCCCCACCTCCACCACCAAGTCTCTCCTTGACAGAATTGCGTAGCTTTGCCTGTGGGATTTGTGGAACAGGTGCCCACACTCCAGGCAAGTCATATTTCCAACTCTTTCCACACAATCACTCTCACAATTCCAGTCTTTTTAAAAATTCCAGTATAGTTCACATATGGTGTCATATTAGTTTCAGGCATACAGTATAGTGATTCAACACTTCTATACATGGCTCTGGTCCTCATGATGTGTCCTCTTAATCCCCTTCACCCACTTCACTCATCCTCTCACCCATCAGTTTGTCCTCTAGAGTTAATAGTCTAGAGGTTTGTTTTTTGGTTTGCCTTTTTTTTTTCTTTTTCATTGTTTTGTTTCTTAAATTCCACATATGAGTGAAATCATATGGCATTTGCCTTTCTCTGACTTATTTCACTTATCATTACTCTGTAGCTCCATCCATGTTGTTGCAAACGGCAAATCTCATTCTTTTTTATGGCTATGTAATATTCCATAGTGTATATCCACCACATTTTCTTTACCCAGTCTTTTAATCTCTGCCAAAGTCTCTTTTCTCTCAATTCTGTTTTATTTTTATTTTTATTTATTTATTCATGAGAAACAGAGAGAGAGAGAGGCAGGGACATAGGGGTGGGTGGTGGTAGTGGCGGGAAGGATCTTTGGAGGGAAGGGACGGAGAAGGTTGACTTTCAGGCTGGGAAGGGGGATTCTACTGAGTGTTCTGAGTGTGGGGAGTGATATAGTAAGAGCTTTGAACCAGGAGTTGAAGTGTGTCATTTCATGGCAATCTCCTCTTCCTCCAAGTTCTCGATGCTTTCCTGTCTCTATGAGTATGGCCCTGGGGGCAACACTGTTCCTTACTTGCTGTGTACAGTGTCTCACAAAAGGAGGGCACTCAACTTCATCTACAATTTGAAGTTTATTTTGCAGGTCATGGTGAGTTGAGGACCCTGGCCTCTAGGAACTCATATTTTCAACTGCTCCAGGGTAGTCAAAGCAATGCCATTAGCCTCATCTGTTCTCTGAGGCAGATACTTTTAGCAGCAGATAGCCCGAATCCATACAAAGAATGCACCTGTTAGATAGGTGGAAATTGAGATTTGGTAGCCGTGTAATCCATTTCTAAGACAGCCATGTCAGGTTGTAGGCTGAACTATGAGGGACAACAGGAAATCTGTTGACTTTAGGCTCATGGCAACTGGTTTGCAAAGTTGGTAACTTGAAGATGTTTCTATTTATCTTCATGTTTTAGTTTGATGGATTCATGGAAGTGATCTGATGCTAAAGAACATGCTCCCTCCCTGCCCTCACCTCTCCTCTCTCCCTTCTTTCCTTCCTTACCTTAGCAGTATTTTTTTAAAAATGATTTTATTTATTTATTCATGAGAGACACACCGAGAGAGGCAGAGACACAGGCAGAGGGAGAAGCAGGCTCCATGCAGGGAACCCGACGCGCGACTCGATCCCACGTCTCCAGGATCACGCCCTGGGCTGAAGGCGGCGCTAAACCACTGAGCCACCAGGGAGGCCCAGAATGGAAAATTGATAAATAATAAGTGAGCCAAAGAAAAAAATATATATGTATATAGTTTTATTCGGTGATGAATGTGGGGAACAAAGAAGGCAGGATGACAGGGTGGGCAAGAAGATTGCTCTAAGGAGTAACATCCAAGCAGAGACCTAAGCTGGGAGGTAGCCCATTCAGGCAAGGACCTGCATAGAGAGCATTCCGGAAAGAGGTAGAAGAGAATGAGGCTTGGTCAAGGAACAACAAGTGTGGCTGCAGAGGAATGATCAAGGGGAAGAAGAGTGGAATGAGGGGAAGAAGTCAGTACATCACTAGGGACTTGTAGGCTATAGTAAGGACCTTGAATTCTAAGTGCAGTGGGAAGCCACGGGAGAGAGCTGAGCAGGGGAGTGGAGTAAGGGAGCAAGATGATTTGAACTATAGTTGAAAAAAATTACTCTGGCTTTTCTGTAGAACCTATTCTGTTGAGGAGAAAGAGGGATTTAGGAAGATCAGCTACTTGGTTAAGATAGAGTAGAAGTGAAAGCTGATGGTGGCCTTAGGTATGGCAGTGGAAGTAGTAGAAGGTGGTAGGACTTAGTACATGTTCTAAGGGATTGGCAAAAGACTTGATAATGGATCATACGTGCAGTAGGAGGGAAAGAGAGCCATCTAGAATGAATCCTAGGTTTGTGTTCTGTGTAGCTAGGTGATTTGTGGGATCATTTTCTGAGATGGGGAAACTAAGAGAAGAGGTGGTTTAGATTGGGAAATTAAGAACTCTGTTTTGGTAATTTTTTTTTTAATTTTTTATTTATTTATGATAGTCACAGAGAGAGAGAGAGAGGCAGAGACACAGGCGGAGGGAGAAGCAGGCTCCATGAACCGGGAGCCCGATGTGGGATTCGATCCCGGGTCTCCAGGATCGCGCCCTGGGCCAAAGGCAGGCGCCAAACCACTGCGCCACCCAGGGATCCCCTGTTTTGGTAATTTTTAAAAAGATTTTCTTTCTTTCTTTCTTTCTTTCTTTCTTTCTTTCTTTCTTTCTTTCTTTCTTTCTTTCGGATTTTATTTATTTATTCATGTGAGACAGAGAAAGGGAGAGACACAGGCAGAAGGAGAAACAGGCTTCTTGCAGGGAGCCCGATCTGGGACTCATTCTAGGACCCTGGAATCATGATCTGAGCCAAAGCCAGACACTCAACCACTGAGCCCCCCAGGTGTCCCTGTTTTGATAATTTTAAGTGAAGACATTGAGTTATCAGATAGGCAGATACAGTCACCTGGGATTTAAGAGAAATATCAGGGCTGGACACACACTTTGGGAATCACCAGTGTGTAGATGGTATTTAAAGCCATGGATTGGGGTACCTGGGTGGCTCAGTCAGTTAGGTGTCTGCCTTTGACTCAGGTCATGATCCTGGAGTACTGGGATGGAGCCCCATGTTGGGCTCCTTACTTAGCAGGGAGTTTGTTTCTCCTTCTGCCCCTCTCTCTCACTCGTGCGTGCGCTTGTGCTCTCTCATGCTCTCTCAAATAAATAAATAAAATCTTAAAAGCACCATGGATCAGGAAGAGATCACCTGGAGAGGGAAATGCTCATCTTGAGGCTGGGATTGAGCTCAGGGGCACCCCAATATTTAATGGATAACATGAATAGAAGAGCCAGCAAAGAAGACTGAGAAGGAATAATCAATGAAATAAGAGGAAACCCAGAAGGATTGGGTACCCCTCAATTCATAATGTTTCAAAAAAAGAACAGGCAGTCAACTGTGCCAAGTCCAGTTGAGTGGTGCAGTAGAACAAGGATAGAAAATTGCTACTGGATTTGACATCGTGACCTTAACAAGAGTAGGCACAGTTGAATGGTACAGATGAAATTCTGAAGGAAATGATTAAAGAGAACACAGTGCAAAGAAATGGGGACACCAAGTATAGATCATTCTTTCAAATTCTGTTGTGAAAAAAGGGAAAATATGGGAATGTAGAGTCAAAAGTGGATTGTTAAAAGAGGGAACTATTAAAGTGTTTTTGTATATAATGGAAGTGGTGCAGAAGAGGGAAAATAGATGAATCAGAAGAAAAAAGAAGTAATAGAAATTGCTAATGGGCAGAAGAGAGAAAGTGAACAGTTGACCTTAAAAAGTAGGAAATAGGCAGAAGAGGGGGTTACTGATTGGTTGGCAGCACGGGGTTGTGGGAAAGCAAGTTCGTCTATTCTCTTGTTTCTATTTTCTCTGATAAATAAAGCAGTGTCATCAGAGGGAGTGGGGTGGGGATCTTTGAGAATCTTGTGGGGAGAAGAAACGATGTGAAATCATCATTTTGGAGCATCAGAAACTGATGTGACTGGACATCTAAATGCTTTTAGGAAGTTTTGAAAGCGACTTGAGATTTTGGTTCATAAGTTAAAAATAAAACCTGAGCGATACCTGGGTGACTCGGTGGTTGAGCGTCTGCCTTCAGCTCAGGTTGTGATCCTGGAGTCCCGGGATTGAGTCCCATATTGGGCTCCTTGCATGGAGCCTGCTTCTCCTGTCTCTGCCTCTCTCTCTGTGTGTCTCTCATGAATAAATAAATAAAATCTTTAAAAACAAAACAAAACAAAACAAAACAAAAAAACCCCTGAATTTAAAATGAAATCTGTTAGCACAGTTGTATGCTTTCTTCTGGTCACGTTCAGCTGGAGGGCAGATGCTGAGCAGATGGAAGCTCGGTTTTCACCAGGTTTGGGGGCTTCGCCAAGTGAGTTCTGGATGGGAGGGTTGAGGGTGTGTGTAAAGCAGGAGAACTGTTGGATGGAGTCATGGACTCCAAGCAGGGTAAGGAAGAAAATGAACACCCTATGGCTGATGGACAGTGAAAAGAATTTAGTGGCTTAACTAGACTTGGGGTCACGTGGGTCTAAGAATTGTGAACTTTTTCTCTTAAGTCTTGTTCATCTTTTCCTTTGTACATGCCTCCACGTACAAAGACCTCTGAATTCCTAAGACTCTGGTCATTTCTTCCCTGAAATCAACCCTATAATTGATACTTCCTTTCCCTCAACTCCTGTTACATCTTATTGTATATATTTTATTCAAATGTATTTATGAATAACTGTCAAGAGCTAATCATTGTTAGAAGTACTGGGAACATGAGCATGAGCAAATGCAGGTGCATACCTGAGCTCTCACGGAGGTATGGTCTATTGTGGAGACAAATGGTACATATTATAGATAAATTACATTGCACAAGATTTAACATTCCAAAAAAAATCAAATATGATGAATATTTCTTTATAATTAGATTGCAAGCCCCTAAAAAGCAGGACTTTTGGCCATAATAGGAGCAGGGGCTCAATTAATACTGGTTGATTCCTTGAAGACGTTCCTTTCAAAGGTCTTCAGGAAAAATAGTTGGGGGGCAGGGGGAAAGCCCTAGAAAAGGTTTTCTTGGAGGACAGGAGTTTGGATGTGTTGCATTCGCCAAATTTGGAAAACTTGGAATGATTATGGAATGGTAATAATCCTTTGTGTTTGTCCCATGGTTTGTCAGGGCCATATGTCCCAGGTAACCCATGATCTAGGTCCTGCATGTTTCTTTCCATATTTAAGTTAATTGTCTTGAAAGGCTAAGCTGTAAGTGTGACAGGTAGACCTAAGTAGGAGGAAATACATAAATCTCACAAGTGTTGTTACCTGGGAGTTTTGGAAGATTTGGTACTTCAAAGACCACTAGTGACCAGGTAACGACCATGTGCTCAAACGAAACACAGCTTTGTCCTTACCAGATGTGCACATTTATCAGGGACTTTGTGCTAATTATTCAAAGAGGTCCTAGAACAGCATGTGTGCCCTCTTCAAGGAAAGCCCATTATTTACAGTACACATTTATAATTATTTACAGATAAGCCAGCCAGATGGATTCATTGTTTTACATAATGTCATAATTGTTTTGCATAACGTTACATAATTCTGTCAATGATTAAGATGCATTTCAGGACATAATTCAGTGTAGAAAGTTTGAATGTAAGCCCAGTTTTTCAGTTATGAGAGGTTATGAAGGAGAGAAATATGGTGGATACCAAGTAGAAGAGCTCAGGATCCTTTATTCCTTGGCATCAGGTACATCTGGTCAGTAATATCTAGTGTTGTTTTTCGTTCAAACAGAACATCTCTGCAATTGGGTTTTGGAAGTGAACAATTAGTTTGGATGTCGATGATGTGCCTGAATGCTAAGATATGGAAGGGGCATCTTAAAAGGATGTGATTTGAGACTTGGTAAAGCCTTGATTCTGCTGCCATATATCCCAGTTTGGTGTGTAATTGTTCTATTTGAAAAACGATAAACAGATTTTCTACCTTTCTGTTACTCTATCCATTATATGGAATTGCCCTGATGGACTTATTATAGAGCTTGGGGTTTCCTATAAGAAACCAGCCTGCTGTCTCAATGAGACCAGCTTGGCCTTTCAGCCTGGAGGTGAGGCACACATTCCAGGGAGATGGGGTAAAGTTTGAAGTCATGAGTGTGCCCACACCCTGTTGCATGGGCGGCTGTAGGGAACATAGGAGACAGACGAGTGTCACTGACTTTCTATCCCTGTATGAACCCCAGATCATAACAAAAAGTGCACAGGGCTTGAGAACACTGGATGGTGATGCTGTAACTAACAGAACCTGTCAATGAGACTCTTTACGATGAGAGTTTGGAACTGGGAATACTTGGTATATAACTTGGCTCCGTATTGTCAGAAAGCTGGCTTACATGACAGAAATTTGTTTTCTCACAATCTGGAGGCTGGAAGTCAGAGAGATGCTCGCATTGGTTGGTTTCTTCTGACGCCTGTCTTCTCGGCTTTTAGATGACCACCTTCTCCCTTTGTCCTCACATGGTCTTCCCTCCGTGGTTGTCTGGGTCCTAATCTCCTCATCCTATATGGATACCAGTCAGATTGGTTTAGGGTCCACATCCCAATGACTAATTTAGCCTTAATTAGCTCTTCAAAGACCTTACCTCCAAATAAAATCACATTTTTAGGTATTGGTGGTTAGGATTCCTGCATAAGAATTTGGGGGTGGTGGTGGTGGTGAGCATATTTTAGTCCATAACACCTGGAGAATTTTGAAACAGGTGCACTTCTTCATGGAATCTACTAATTTAGGTTCTGAAATAAAACCACATTGAGATTGAGCAATTCCACTTTTGGGAATATGTCTGAAGGAAATAAAAACACTATGTCAAAGAGATATCCGCCCCCGCCCCCACCCCCCATGTTCATAGCAGCATGATTTACAGTGTCCAAGACAAGGGAGACAACCTAACTGTCCACCGACAGATGAAAGGATAAAGAAGTTGCAGTATATAATAGACACACACACACACACACACACACACACACATTCACACAAAGGATGGTATTCAGCCATAAAAAAGAAGGAAATCCTGCCATTTTCAACAACATGGATGGACCTTGAAGGCGTTATGCTAAGTGAAATAAGTCAGAGAAAGACAAACGCTGTGTCATCTTACTTGTATATGGAATCTAAAACAAAAACAAAAATAAAACCCCAATTCACAGAAAAAGAGATCAGATTTTTGGTTACCAGAGGTAGAGGGTAGGGGAATGTAGGGGAAGGTGGAAAAAGGTACAAACTTCCAATTGTAAGATAAATAAGCACTAGGGATGTCATGTCCAACATGATGGCTACAGCTAACACTGCTGTATGGTACACAGTAAGGTTCTTAAGACAGTGTCCTGGGGCGCCTGGGTGGTTCAGTCGGTTAAGCCCCCGACTCTTGGTTTCAGCTCAGGTCATGATCACATTGTGAGATCAAGGCTCACATCTCACTCTATGCTCAGCATGGAGTCTGCTTCAGATTTTCTCTCTCCCTCTCCCTCTGCCCTGCCCCAGGCCCCACTCGTGCTTTGTCTCTCTCTAAAATAATAAAATAATAAATAAATAAATAAATAAATAAATAAATAAATAAGACAAAAAATCCTGAGTTCTCATCACAAGGAAAAAAAATGTTCTTTTTTTTTTCTATCTACATGAGATGATGGATGTAACTAAAGTTACACGATGTATGTAAGTCAAGTCATTATGTATAGATTAAACTTGGGCGGTGCTGTGTGTCAGTCATATTCAATCAAAGTAAAAAAAAAAAATACCACAGCAATTCCATGAAGAGTAACAATGAATTTTCTAAACTTTTAATTTGGGTGCTGGGCTTCCAGGGTCTAATCTGAAATATGGTGTTAATAATACTTTAATTTCTTATTTGGATGATCCATCTGAATAGGTGTTGGGGATGATAGGGATTGGAAAATACCAATTACTGGTCATATAAAAATATTAATATTGGTAATAACAGTAGTATAATAATTATAAAATACATATCTCTGGGGTGCATTTTGTGGGCTAAAGCTCCTCCTGCCGAGATTACCCTACTACTTGGAAAAGTGTCTCAACAACTGTCTCTTTTTTTTCTTTCTTTTCTTTGCTTAATTGAAGTGTTTCTGTCTTTCTTCCACATGAAGAATCAGGATTCACAGTTGAATGATGGCAGCCTAGCTGACCACTTCTCTGTCTGAAAAGATTTCTTGAGTGAAAATTTGTCCAAATATTTAAAAGAGAGAAAAACAAATAAAGGAGTTTCCTATCCTTGTCTTTTTTATTTTATTTTTATTTATTTATTTTATTTATTTTTATTTATTTATTTATTTATTTATTTATTTTTTCCTATCCTTGTCTTTATTCTGCTTTTGATATTGGTCATTATTTCTTTTCCCACTTTGATCTGTCTCCTAGAAATCATCTTGGGGAAATTTTGGGTAGACAAGTTTTCTAAGTTGGTAAATAACCATCTTATTATTGTTTCTTCCTTTTTTTTTTTTTTTTGCTTGTAAACTATACTTCTGTTAGAGGTGCAGTCTATGAAAATGAATAATAATCCAACTTATTGTGCATCTGTTATTAACTACGGAGCATATGAAAGGAAAGAAGGAATTTTAAGCTTGTTTCACATGAGTCAAGAGTGGAACTAAGATCAATAAATGCAAGTTATGGGTGAACAGATCTCAATCCATGAGAAAAAAAGAACTTTCTAGCATCAGAATACAGAAAAGACAGTGCAGTATTTTCCGAGTAGACTTTTTTGATGAAGTCTTCTTCTAAGCTGGAAATCTCTGAATCTCTGCTTCTAATACTGGCTAGTGTTTCAAAGACAGTAATTGGGAACACAGCCTGAAATGGTCTTGCTAGATACCCATGCTAAAAATGTAGGCAGTACTTGGCGTGGCTGGCCTTGAACCAGAGTTGGGTTAACTCTTGGAGCTGCTCTGGGATATTGTGTGGTGATTGAAGAGCGGGTTCCTAGAATGTTGAGAAATTGGCAAGAGGTGATCACTGGGTTGTAGTTACTGATGTGAGATGCATATGTTCTAGAATCAGAAAATGGGAGCAGCGGGAAATCACAAATATTACTTGTAGACAAAACTAATCCCCTGGCTCCTCTCTGAAGGACTAGACCTTAAGTAAAATCAACAGATCCATTTGGAGCAGTAGAGCAAGCTGTGCTCAGTACACAGTGTTAGGTAGTCTTTGCCAGGAGGGAAGAAGTCGGTCAAGATTGAAGTATATCTGGATCAAACCCAGGGTGACCGTAAAACCCAGTGAGAGATAGGACACGCTGGCTGGCCCAAGTTTCTTTTTTTGCTAGATTCGTCTTTCTTTCCCCATCACTGCCAGCCAGTGGCACAGAGAGGTGAGCAAGGAAAACTAAATATTTATCGAAAGCCTGTTACGTGTTGGGCACTGCACACATCCTACCTAACTCAGGTCTTACACTCAACTTCTGTGGTAGGCAGACGAGGAAACAGTCTCAGGAGGACAAGTTGAGATCTAAATCTGGATCTGACTCCATGAGCCTGATTTTTTTTTTTTTTTTTTTTGTGTGTGTGACACAAGCTGGATAAGAAAAGGAGGAAGGAGGATGAAGGCAGGTATTACGCTCTACTTGTTGGTTAACTGCTATTCATTTTATTGATTACAGTGCCACAGAGACATAAAATTGCTGTGAGGGACTTCTATATTGTGACATTCAGAATGCCTTTTCCTAATTGACCAAATTTTTAGTTAGTCCATCCTGGTCATCTTTGAACTTTCACGTCTCTGGTAAATCCTGGACATACATCTGAACATCCTTGAACTTTTAACTCCCATTTTCAGTGTTGTATCCCACCTGTCCCTGTTATCTCTTAAGGTTTCTCATCAAGAAAATGGCTAGGTCAGAGTTTATCAGACATCTCTTATGCATCTTTGGAGCTCCACCCAATTCCACTCTTATCTCTATCTGGATTCTCATTTTTAGTTACACCCTCTCCCCACTCCCTTTTCCCACCAATCCTCATTCCTGACCTCTGCTTCACCCCCTTTGCCATTCAGTGTTACAACACCATCCTTCCAGCTGGGGACTTAACTAAATCATCTAAAAAAAAAAAAAAACGGAGCATGTCAAATGACATCTTTTTGAAGTCTCTTTTTAAAAACATAGACTGTGTAGACTGAAATGAAAGGTGATTCATTTATGACACCCTTTCCTTTACCTTCCCTGACCTGTCTCAGCATCATGGTGGGGGGCGCAATCCTTCACATCCCTTCAGATATTTTATGGAATTTGGATCTTACCTCCCTTTTTCATTGAGCATGCAAACAATGTAATCATTCACAATGTAGCTTTTAGTACTTGCCTACGTTTTCCCGTATATATGTACCATTTTTAATTTAATTGACGATTATTGTATGTTGACCTTGCTCCCCATTTTTTCTCACTCGGAATTACCCTAACGTGAGCATCTTTGTGTTGAGGTCATAGAGAATTTCTTCCGGTACTCTCTGAGGGTAGGTTCCCAGAAATGGAAATTCTGGCTCAATTTATATGCATGTATTTAATGCTATTGAAAGAGGTTGCCTAAATTACTTTTCAGAAAGGTTATCTCAGTTGGTCTACTGGCTGGCGGAAGTGTGGGAAAGGTTCCGGTAAATTAGGAGAATGGTATCGGTTCCTCCTAGCTCACCACTAGTTAGTCATGTGCTCTCCGGTAACCCACTAACCTTTATCACCCTCAGTTGATTTATATGTAAAATCAAGACTTCGGATTGGAACTCTATCTTCCTCCCTCTGCCATTCTGTTATACCGAGTGGGGAGAACTGCACTCCTGGAATATTCTTTTGAGTGCTCAAAAGGGAATGTTCTCAAAAGGGAATGTTTTCCAAAGGAACTTTAGAGAATTGTCTTAAAACAGGAGTGACTGAAACAAAGATTTCTCTGAAGTCTTTCCCGGGGAGAAAAGAAGGATTTACCATTGTCCTCACTTTCTCTTTGGCCCCTCTAAAAACTGTTCTTCATGGCACTAAATACTTAACAAAATGGCCTTAAATCTTGTCTGGTTTTCAGTAAATAATGCTGGTGGAGGCTCTTATCATAGTTTCATTGAGGGGTTATCATTTCGGGATGAAGCAGAGAATGTGGAAGGCTGGAGACCAGCTCAGCCTTAGGGGTGAGTCAGAGGTTAGGGAGGAAAGCCCTAGACTTGTCCCTGGGGACACGTAGGCTAGGCCTCAATGCAGAAAATGAATGCACTGCCTCAGGATACAGTTCTTGTGTTTGTCCCTTGGTTTGTTTCGACCATACGTCCCAGGTAACCCATGGTCTGGGTTTATCCCAAGAGATGATGGGGACTAACAGAGATTAAGTTCTAGGAACATCAGCAGCCAGGCATTCCATCCCTGGATCTTAAGTGGAATCTCTGCTTTTTTTCCCTACCTCTGGCCATGGTCATTCAGGTCACGGGGTATCCCTGCAAAAGGATGAGACTTTGGTAAATGTGCTGATGAACTAGACACGAGGTGATAAAAATAGAGTTGGAAAGAATGATAAAATAGCAGCATCAAGAAGAGCAATGAAAGCAGTTTGGCTTACTTAAAATTTTTATTTTATTTTTTCTTTTTAAAAAAGATTTTATTTGTGTATGTATGTATGTATTTGAGGGAGGGGAGGGACAAAGGGAGAGAGACTCTCAAGCAGACTCCTTGCTGAGCACAGAGCCTGACTCGGGGCTCAATCTTACAATACAACCCTGAGACCATGATCTGAGCTGAGCTCAAGAGTCAGATGCTTAACCAACTGAGCCACCCAGGCACCCCTTAAAATTTTTTATTGAGCAATGGATATGCAGAGGTCCAATGAGGGCAGCAATAGAACTGTAACTGGCTCATAGCTAAGAGTTTGATGTGTATTTGTTGAGCACCAGGCTCAGGAGGTATAACAGCCACTAGAGAGCTTCCCTCAAGCTGCTCACAGTCCAGCAGAGGAAACACAGAAGTAAATAAACACACAGCAAAACCAGAAATGGAAGTTTATACAAATACCAAAGTAGTGCAGGGGAGGGAGTGATTAACTTGGAAGTTGTACTAGAATAAAACTTCCAAGTCTGCAGTGTCTGATGGATTGCAGGTGCAATCCTCTTTTAGAACAGATGGACTCCTAAACTTTTCTCTAACATCAGTTTGGATGTATCAAGCCTATACGGTTTCATTATAAAACTAAATATATGCACATTAAAATCACATTTGATATTTCAAAACATTAAATTTCGTACTGGTGTTTTCCCTTTTTTTTTTTAGCAAAGTTAAAAAGTGTTCTTAGCTAAATAGTCACATTGGATTGAAAGTCATTTGTTTCTAACAAATTGACACTATTTTCCGTTGGGAGCAAATGTGCATCTCCTTTTGCTTACCCACAGCTGGTTACGCAGAATAAGGAGACAGCCGTGTTAGAACGGGCAGCCTCCTCTAGACTGGAGAAAATGCAGAATTACTGCAGCGGTTGTGTCTAATTTTCTTAATAAATTAAATAAAGGGGTAGGGCATGCTTACTGGAATATATGATTGAACTGACTTGAAAATTATGTAAAAGAAACTTTGGGATCGTGTGTATCGAGTTAGTTTTCCAGATCCTAAATTTTGTAATAGTGAATTTCAGTGTATCAGATTTCTGCATAGTGAGGTGTATATGTGAGAGTTACATACACAAATCCACTTTCTAACTGTGTCCTAAATGATTTCTGGAATTGAGGAGAACTCCGTGGGAGATTAATACTAGAAAATTCTCCTATCTGTGTAGACTATAAACATTATATGATGTTAATTATCATAGTATTTCTCTTGCAGAAAATAGTTGGGGATATCTGAGGTTGAGAACAACAGATGTTCTCTCTATATTAAAATGTCAAGGGCCTGGATGGCTCAGTCAGTCAAGCATCTGACTCGGTTTGGTTCAGGTCATGATCTCAGGGTTGTGATCTCAGCGTCACCTTAGGCTCCACACCGAGCATGGAGCCTGCTTAAGATTCTCCCTCCCCCTCTCCCTCTGCCCCCCTCCCCACCCACTCATGCTCTCTCTCAAAATCAATCAATCAATCAATCAATCAATCAATCGTCAGATGCTGTCCTGAGGAAATTCATCTACCAACGGAATCAAGATGGTGGAGAAGGTGATAGGGCAAGATTTGTGCTGGAAAACAACTCTGTAATATTTCTAGTTTTTATTCGGTTTCATAAAGTTTCAAGTGTTTAAAGATTTTCTGATTCTCTTACAGTGACAAGTAGAGGAATGAATATATAAATGGTTGAAATGTTCTTCGAATAAACAATGAAGCTGCTACTCCAAGAGCTGTTGAAAACTGAGCGTGAAAGGAATAAGTTCTACATTTAGAAATAAATGTGGAGGGGGATGCCTAAGTGGCTTGGTCAGTTAAGCATCTGCTTTCAGCTCAGGTCGTGATCTCAAGGTCCCGGAATAGAGCCCTGCATTGGGCTGCATTGGGCATCCTGCTCAATGGGGAGTCTGCTTCTCCCTCTCCCGCTACCCCTCACCCCTGCTATCTCAAATAGATAAATAAAATCTTAATAAATGGGCATCCTGCTCAATGGGGAGTCTGCTTCTCCCTCTCCCGCTACCCCTCACCCCTGCTATCTCAAATAGATAAATAAAATCTTAATAAAAGAGTCTCATAAGAAAAAGAACTGCGGAGGGAAAAATAAAAACCATGGGTGGTGCTATGTGTCCTAACTTAGAGACCTTAAAAGAACACATACATATATATGTGTGTGTGTATATAAATATATATATACACACATAATATATATAGCAAAATATATAATATATAACAAAAATATATAACAAAATATACATTATATGTAAATATATATAAAGATAACAAATATCTAACTAAATATATATTGTATATAATATATGTGTAATTAAATATGTTACATATAAATATATTTTATATATTAATATAAATTATTTTATATATTATACACAATATATTATATAATATGTTTTGTATATTATATGTTATATATTAATATATAATATATATATATATAGAGAGAGAGACACACACACACACACACACAAACACACACAGACACACACACACACACATACAACAAAGGCTTCTGGAAGACCAATACAACACATTGTGGTCCATGAAACTATGTGCAAGTTTTCTGTCCCAAATGCCATGAAGCTGGTGAGAAGTATCCTCCTAAATTCACCCTAGATTGGAGTGCAGGCACAAGAGAGGGAAGGACTCACCCAGGACCACAAACAAGGCGATTCTTTAAGCAGGAAAGGGGCTGAGTTCTTGAGAACTTTCCCCATATTAACCTTTAGAAGGAAGATCCCTCTTGCCCCTCCCTCTGTGCCACTCAGACCATCTGATTTTCCTGCGCTTTGTTCAGGAAAGTATGCAGGTAATGGAATTTGGCTTTTCATGTTTCTGGGCAATTCTGTGGGAACGAATCACCGGCTGTTCGGTTTTCACATACTTCTTTTTCTTTTCAGTGATAAGAGATATACTCAAGAAGCCTGGGCCCACGGAAGCTGTCCAGTTTCTTCACTGTTCTTTTGGAGTGCTTCCAGAATATCTGATGTGAGGATCCCCTCCCCTTTATATTTTTAATCAGATATATCAAAGTGGTCGTGAGGTTGAGTCGGTCAGCAGCAGACTGAGAAGGGGGCTGTGTTCTGAACATGTTTAATTACTCTGGTTTGTGATTTGGCTAACGTCTCGTGACAAAAATAAGATCTGTTCCTGTGAAAGAGGCTCCCTGCAATTTCCCAAACAATGAGTCTTTGAATGAGTGTTTCTAAAGTGTGGGTCGTTTTCGGAAACCCATCGACCAAGGCTTTGCAAGCAGGAACTACAGCTGTCCCCTATTTACTGGTGTGTCCCCAGAGTCTGGCACAGTACTTGGCATGGAAATGCTGGTTAAATGAATGACCGTGTGCATGAATGAGTGAATGAATGATGGGGTGGACTGACTTCTGTGCTTCATCAGGTTTTGTAACCCCATGACCAAGTACCGTACCTGCCATAGGCAATCAACAGAGGCCGTGTTCAGGGGGTTAATGAAATCCCAGGAAGCATTCAGTGATTCACCTAAATCACTGATATTCACCTAAATATTCCATCTGATTATTTGTAACCCTTAACCATGATCTATTAGGATTGTTATCTTCGCTCAATGGTTTGCTCAAATAAAAATTTTAAAAATTATTTTTCATGTATTATTTTTCTTTTTTTTAAAGATTTATTTATTTATTTATTTATTTATTTATTCATGAGAGACACAGAGAGAGAGGCAGAGACACAAGCAGAGGGAGAAGCAGGCTGTCTGTGGGGACCCCCATGTGAGACTCGATCCCAGGACCTGGGGATCACTACATGAGCCGAAGGCAGACGCTCAACCACTAAACCACCTAGGGGCTCCATATTATGTTTCAAGTAATGCTTGGCATACTCTTTTTATAGTCCTGGTCTGCAGAGAACCCATTGGTAGCAGCAGCGTTGTATGTCCTATGTTTCTACTTGGCACACCTATGGAGGTGGCATGGTGTTAGCAGATGGATCCTGAGAGAAGCGTCTGTGTTACACTTAGGCTAGAAGAGAAGTTAGCATGTTGGGACTTCAAGGTAACCAGCTAATAAGGGCTCCCACCAGCACAAGCATTGTCTCCACAGCTTATTCCCACCCTGATGGACAAAGAGGCTGGCAGGCCCATGGAGAGTCCTCTGTAGACGGGAAGCAGAGACCCCAATGCAGCCTTAAAGCTAATGCTAAGTGAAGGGGAGAAGCCCAGAGGTACTTCCTCCCGGTGATCTTATTTATTATTCATGAAGACCTATGGGGGTAGGAATTGTCATTATTCTCATTTTACAGGAAACTGAGGCCCAGAGATGGCAAGCACATTGCCAAGCCTGAACAGTGGCAGGACAGAGATGCTAACTCAGGAAGTGGGACTCCACTCTCAACCACTTTTAACCACCGCACTATGTTAATTCGTGTTCTCTTCACTTGGCAAAGCTTCCTTCGTGGAATTTGGAATAAGGCAAGTATTTTCTTGAATTGGATGAGTCATTTGAACGTTTTTTTTTTCTTTTTCAAAATAAGGTGTCCTTCCCTCTAAGAAAAACTCCATTGAAGAGTTATCTTAAAAAAAAAAAAAAAGTCATCTTAGAGATTGCACAACAGATTTCTAGTCTGAAAATATCCTTGATGCCTATTTATGAAGTATTTTAACAGTATCTTAAAGAATATGGTAATGGCCCGAGAGAGTTAAAATCAACTGCCACAGGGGTCTTGCACACTCGGACTTCCCCCTCACTGTCAGCCTTCTTGGGATGGGATGAGTTGAGCCTAAGAGTCAAGTGGATTACTTTGGAGCATACCAGATTGACGGTGGTGAGAGAGGTCTTGGTTGGCTTCTACTGGGCACCGCCTTCTCTTTTCATCCCGATATGCTCTGAGAAGGCACTATCATTGGTACCCACTCCAGGAGTGAGAGCAAACTTCGGGACCCATATTAGACACCATGGAGATAGGTGTGCGCCTCGACGAAACTGCTTCGATTTATACTGCTGGACCACATGGGTTTTCGCTTCGTGTTTCTGTTCCGTGCTTGAGAGGTGGGGTAAGAGTGCTCCTGTTTCAGCTTTTGCAAAGTTCCTTCTTTGGCCATGTTTGGTTTGGCAGTTAAGAAAAAAATCAACAGAAGGATTGCATTTCAATGGCATGACACCTAATCCTCAGCAAATGATTTGTCCACGCTTAATATAAAAGTACTTATGATGTATTGTTTGATGTAAACACTAGTTTTAATAAAATGGTGCCTGAGGTACAGTTCTTTAACTTGTAATACCCTATTTGTGTTGGCCTGTACACATCGGATACAAAGCCATTATGATAAAATATACCCTCTTTAGCCTGATAAAAACACAAACCAGAGGGTAAGACCCATCCCAAGAGAGGAGATGCCATAAAACACGGAGCCCCTTATGATATCCGGAGCCCTGTGCACCAGGGGACAAGCCGGTCAGCGCTTCTCTAGATGGAAACTTCCCGATCGCCTTGGAGGAAGGTCCGTTTAATCATTTAAGGCACTTTATTTGGATCTAATATTGCGTGGAGCCCAAGCACATCGAGCTGCCGTGTCTGTGTCGTGTTTGTAAACGGGAAGGACCGCAGCTGCCCTAACCTAGTGGGCTTCAAGCGCCCAGGGAAGGTTAGGGAAGCATCTACAGCTCAGCCCACCCCGGCTGGCAATCTGGGCTCTCAGATATCCACTTGTTATAACCTTTTTCTCCGGGACCCCGTGCTGCTTGAGAAGCATGCAGGGTTAATAATAGCAGGCAAAAAAATGCTCGGCATTTCCAGGCCAACATTCATCTTACCGTTGCACTAATGCGGGGATGACAGAAAGTCACTTTCAGCCTCCTTTCCTGCTGCTCCTATTACCTGCGTGTTGTGAGAGACCCCTCCAGGTACTGGAGAGCCATCGCTGGGCCCGCGGTGTCTAGGAGCGACGGGCACACTTGCCATTACCCTCATCAGATTCAGTGCCTCTAAATCGGCCGAAACTCCGCCTGGATCGACTCCTCTGCGTCTCCAAAAGGGGGGCCTCACACTAAGGTCCCAGGTCATCCTGCAACTCACTTCCAGGACACCGGAGATGGAGAGGCTTCTCAGGAGTTGGTGGCTCCAGCCAAGGCATGACAGATGCCCAGGTCGGACCTAGAGGGACCCGAATCTCCCGGGGTGCTCCCTCCCCTGGCCCATCCGCTAGCCCCCCAAGAGCTGCAGGACAGGTTGGGTTTTAACGAGGAGCTGGTCCCCTAGCTTGGATGGCAGCCTGGATTTCAGCCTTTCCCAGGAAAAGGCTCATCCCAGGAGCGGGTTTTCAACGTTGTCTCTGGCCTAGGTTTTTATGCGGCGGGTGTTTTTAAGTAGATGGTGTTTTTAAGTAATCTGGGAAAGTGTCTCACCTTTGGCTGGGAATCTGGAAGGAAAACTGAAACCAAAAAATGGCCAGGAAGGAGAGAGAGGAGGGAGGATGGAGAAGGGACACCTTTCTCTCCTTCGGCACAAAGGTGTTGCTTAATCATCACAACCCTCTTGGGAACCTGTGGTTATCCTCAGTGACAGGTGCAGCGACAAACGTGCCCGCAGTGCACACAGGGGCTTCCGTGCCAGCGCGGCTCTGGCGTCCTGGGACACCAGGACAGGGGCGGGGGTGGGGCCTAGGGAGAGAGCCCTCCCGGCTCCAGCTCTGCTGGCCTGCAGGAAAGAGGCCTAGGCTCTGGTTAACTGAAAGAAACTCAGGAAAGAAGAGCCAGTTCATTCTGGAACTCTACTTTTATCTTATTTATTTAAGGATTTTATTTATTTATTCATGAGAGACACACACACACAGAGGCAGAGACACAGGCAGAGGGAGAAGCAGGCTCCTTGTGGGGAGCCCGGGATCATGACCTGAGCCAAAGGCAGACACTCAACTACTGAGCCACCCAGGTGCCCCTGGAACCCTACTTTTAGTACCAGGTCTAGAATTAGAACCCAGAGCCCAGCACTCAGTTGAGCCCCACAGGCATGTGTTTAGGTTTTCGGTCCAGACCCGTGTCTGTTTGAGGCCTTCCAGCGCTTTTTTCCATCCAGGACAAGTGAGATTTCCTAAGGAGATGGTCACCTCCCAGGTCAGATTCTCACTCCAGGGGATGAAGCTGGTACTAGATCCTGTGTGAGAAGTGAAACTGAGATCTGAGATAGCAGGAAAACAAGGAAACCTTTTAGTGAGTGACTGGAAAGGAGGCACCCCTTTGCTTCTACAAAAAACGTCTCTCCAATGAAATCCTAAATGTTTCCTTATCCTTCCTTCTTTTTTTTATTTTTAAATCTTTTTTTTTAAATTTTTTATTTATTTATGATAGTCACAGAGAGAGAGAGAGGCAGAGACATAGGCAGAGGGAGAAGCAGGCTCCATGCACCGGGAGCCTGATGTGGGATTCGATCCTGGGTCTCCAGGATCGTGCCCTGGGCCAAAGGCAGGCGCCAAACCGCTGCGCCACCCAGGGATCCCTTATCCTTCCTTCTTTTACAGTTTTTGATCTAAAGCCCAATAGTGAAGCTAAGAGATGCTGCTTGATTATCTTCCCACCTTAGCCAAGAGTGGGCACTTCTACTCACTTAGAGTTTAAATCTTGTTTTCTTTTTCTTTCTTTTCTTTTCTTTTTTTTCTTTTCTTTCTTTTCTTCTTTTCTTTCTTTTCTTTTCTTTCTTCTTTTTTTTTTTTAAGATTTCCTTATTTATTTGAGAGAGAGTGAGAGAGCATGACTGGGGCAGAGGGAGAGGGAGAAGCAGATGCCCCAATGAGTGAAGATCCCAATGCGGGGCTCAATCCCAGGACCCCGGGATCATGACCTGAGCCAAAGGCAGATGCTTAACTGACTGAGTCACCCAGGTGCCCCTAAATCTTTTTTCTTTCTTTTCTTTTTCTAAATCTTTTTTTCAATAGGCTTTAAGACTCCACACAAATTCTGTGGATTTGGAATTTTGTTATTACATATTATGCTACCTCAGTGAAATAAAGGAAGGCATGGATTGTGTTTAGGAATCTTTTACTTACAGACTTTTTTTTTTCATTGTAAATGGTATTTCATTTTTTAAAATGAGGCTATTCTTTTATTTTTGAAAACTCCTTCAGAAGGGTATGAAGGGGATTTGCTCTCTTAGCCAGCTACCTGAGAGTGTGCCTATTATTAGCATCAAGACCCCTATTATACTATCATGAGAGAAAAACCCACTTCTGTAGCTATTCTTTATTAGAAAAAAAAAAAAAAAAGAAAGCCTCATATTGAGAACTCAGAATCCTTTCTGGTGAAGGAGAAATTGGCTGTCTAGGATATTATAATAATGCAATCAGAAACCTGAGAGGATACCTAGCTGCACTGAGAATTATTTTGGTCATCTACATGAAATGTTCTTGTTGTTGACATTTTTTTTTTTTTAATTCATGAGTGACACAGAGAGAGAGGCATAGACACAGGCAGAGGGAGAAGTAGGCTTCCTGCAGGGAACCCGGGGCAGGACTCGATCCCAGGACCCAGGGATCATGACCTGAGCCAAAGGCAGACGCTCAGCTGCTGAGCCATCCAGGTGCCCCATCTAATGCACCCGTTTTAAACCTTTCTCTGATAGTTCCTTGTTATCCGTAGGACAAGTATTTAAAATCTTTACTATGGTTTTTAAGCCCTCTGTTTGGTGGCCCAGTGACTCTCCAGCCTCTGAGAATGGGTCTTCCATTCACTCTGCCAGCCTGGCTCTCAATATCCTCCCACAACCTTGAGAAAGGAACACCACTCACTCATTTGCACCTGCTGGGAGCACCTCTCACTTAGCCATCATCCTTCATGACTCAGCTATGAAGGGTCTACTGCACCCAAGTCTTGCAAGATGCTCCCACCTCGGAGCAAGTTCCTTCAGGTGCAAGTTCCCATGACACCTGTGATCGTCCTTTTATGATTCCCATCAGACTTGTCATAGCCTGTGTAGGTTTGTCCGCCCGGAAGACCAGTAGGCTCTGTGTTGGTTGCTTGTGAATAAGGGCAAGTACCTTCTAGGTGCTGGTGCTTGGCACATGCTGAATAAAAATGTAGGAAAGCATATGACGTTCAAAGAACCTCAGGTTTGGGGTACGTGGGTGGCTCAGTGGTTGAGCATCTGCCTTTGGCTCAGGTCGTGATCCCGGGGTCCTGGGATAGAGTCCTGCATCGGGCTCCCTGCATGGAGCCTGCTTCTCCCTCTGCCTGTGTCTCTGCCTCTGTCTGTGTGTCTCTCATGAAGAAGTAAATAAAATCTTAAAAAAAAAAAAAGAACCTCAGTTTCTTCCTAAATTTGGCATCCTTTATATTAAAGAAGATCCAGTTCCTCCCGTCTGAAAGAGGGTTTTACCTCACAGAGATCCAAGGTTGATCTGGAATTCCCCTTCGCCTGTGTTTTCACAGTAAAGAATGAGAATTAGACTAATTAGATCAAACAAGCAGCTGTCCCTTTGATGTCCACCCCCCACCCTATGTATGCAAATAGGTTTCAGAAAGGGAAAAAGCCAACAGGCAACACACAAATCCAGGTTTGTTTGGCCTTCCCTAATCAGGAGATAATAACAGAGCTCTCTATTTTTATTGTGATTGTGATTTAAAATGAACCAACCATTAGCCTTGATGCCAGCATGGTAAAGGATGCTGGGCTGCCCTGGGAGACCTTCTGTCATTCTCTGGGCACAGTAGGGCACCAGTAAGGGAGCAGGTAAGTTAACAGAACCCTGGAAAGGTAAATAGCTTGGAAAATAAATGTAGAAGGGTATGTTTAGTCTTCGCCACCCTTCACAGCTACCATGCCCTCTCCATCTGAGGGTACATCTCTTCTGTTCCAAGACATTTGTCCCCTGGAGTTGTACACAGGACACAGGTGCTGGGGCTGAGTGTGAACACGGTGGTTCCCGGGTTCCCCCTTTCCTGGTACTCACAGTGATGTGTGGAATCGGGCCTGTCCCCAGGCAATCATGATGTATGCCAGGAGAGAGGCAATTCAAGCTTTTATGGGGCTGCAGAAAAGCTGCATGGGAGCCTGGTGGGCCTCGGTGGCAGGGGGCTTGGAGGCAAGTGGCCCGTGAGACCTCTCAGAGGAGGTGATATCTGGTGAGACCCGAAAGGGTACGTGGAGTTCACCAAGGCGGGCAGGTGGAAGCCCTGTGGCTTGTGGACAGCGCCTTCCCCGAGGAGGTGCGCATCTCTGGGGCTGCCTTGGTCCATCTATCACGACTGTGCACCAACAGCACTCGTGCATATAGAACGCCAGCAAAATTGATCGGTGAATAAAATCCGTGGCTGGGAGCCGGCGAACACCTCCTAAGCATCTGATGGGTTGCCAGGCAGCGTGCTCTCTCCTCTCACTGGGCTGACCCCATGCCACCGCAGACAAAGGAGATCTTCTAAGGTGACTGACCTCACCTTGAAATTCTGCGCGTGCAAAGCGCGGGTTACACGGAACAGCCTCGGCCTGCCTCCTGCCCAGCGGGCCCTCTGATCATCTGCGGAAAGTGTCCTCCGTGTCCTGACCGAGGCCCCCTTCCTAGCAGTCCTAGAGGTTATTTGCACCAGACACCTTTCCAAAGGGTCACCTGCTGAAGCACCTCCCCACCCCGGGGGGGGGGGGGCTTTCAATGAGATAAACTGCATATTAAACATACTTTCTGCTGCCCTGTCCTTGCATGGATTGGAGAGGATAAAATGCAGAAACTGGGTTTCTTTCTTTTTTTTTTTTTTCCTTGTGCCATTCTTTTGTTGTCGCACCCTCCAAGGAAGGGCACCCTTGAAAGGACGGAAGAATATGAAAAATACGCATCCCCATCTCTCTTTTGGAAATAGCAAGAGTCTTGGGCAATTTGAGGAAAGGAGGAGAGGAGGAAGACGAGCAGAGGGAAAGAAGCAAGAGCAGCAGTGCTCTGAATTTAGAACCCTTGCTTTGCTATCTGGATCTGATTTGGCCCGAGAATGCAAGCATCAGATAAAAATAACAAGTCACACAGTAGAGGACAGATCTCGGGCTTCTCCCCTGCCCCGGGCTGCGCATGCCCCGTGCTCCTCTTTGGTGGAGAAGCGCTGAGCCGCATTCCCCAGCAGAAGGCCCGAGTGAGAGAGGGCCTGTGTTTGATGTATGAGCTTTGGCTTGCCATCGTGAGTCACCCCAGAACTAGCTGCAGGCAAAACAAAAATCTTTTGTGATTAATTAGAAAAACTGGACAATTATGAATTGACTGCACACGGCCAGGGTATGGTCATATAAATAGTAATGACTCTGGTGGAGTCTGATGCACAGTCCCTGTTTATGCGAGATCAGAGGAGAAAGGCACATTTTTAGCATGGAGTCTGCTTAAATAGGACGATTTCTGATCTTGAACAATTTGAGGGTTTTGATTAAAATTCTGGTTGACACCTTCAAAGGGATGCTAGTTGACTCTTCCCTTGACGCCCCTGCAAACACTGGTCTCCGTGCCAAATTGATTGTTCTTTCCCTTTCATTAAAAAAAAAAAAAAGACCCCAAATGTATCCTTTTCAGCAGCTCTGTGCGATTGCTCATATCTTTTGCTAACACCCCTGCCAGCACATAGCGTCTTCGGCGGGTTGTTTTGCCCTTTCTGGGGGCATTTACTTCCACTGTTACACCCTCAGAGGATTTGAACACAGATATCATTTTTATTTGGAGGCACTTGTTGGTTTTATCTTAAGGGAAAAAGGAACCATCATGAATGAACTGTTTTATCAGAGAGAGGAGGGATCAGAATTCTACAGTGAGTTATTGGATTAACGATTTATTCTGTTTGGGGAAGGCAAAGTGAAAAAACCTCTCCACGCCACCAAGTTGAGGAAGGCTTTAAACACACACGCACACACACACACAACCCTGGGTGTGAACAGAACAGTATATTTTTTGGCCTGATGTAACCTCGTTCTTTTTTTTTTTTTTAACACCCCCCCCCCACCTCCCCCAGCCCCCTCCACCAGAATGAGCACCTCCCATCCTGCAGAGTGGGGCTGGGGAAGAGGATCTCTTTTCAAGGAAGTTCACAATGAAAAATAATTAAACCCTGACAGTGCCTGCAAATGTCAAAACACAAATTTCCTCCAGTGATCATTTTTTAAGCACCGGGGCAAGCAAGTTTTCCTTTGTCCTGGGGCAGCAATGTGTAGCCAGTAATGGTCCCAGACTGAAGAGTCACGCAAGAAAATGCCATCTCACCGCTCTCTCCCCAGCACCTAGCACACTTGGATAAAACATCTTCCAGACCTTTGAAATTTGGGTTTTGCCAGGCAATTAACCCGTCTTAACGTGCGAGCCCAGCGCCTTTCCTGGCCCTCCGTTAGGGCTCGCCAGCATTCACATTGTTTTCTATTATTATTCAAGCGGTGCCGGCTCAGTAGTAAACCCATTGACCATTCAATCAGAGCGGTAGCTGCAGCGGATAATTAAAAGTTCCCAACCTCTTGCCCCAAGGCCAGGCTAGAGCCAGTCAGAGAGGAGCCAGGTCCCGGCTGCTCAGGGACCAATCGATCAGCTGATTAACCCTTCTTACTGATTGGTTAGAGCTGATTGCATCTCCAGTAAAGAAATCTCCTCGGGCCCTGGGGCACAGGAGGCAGCTATACATTCAGGGTGGCGAGAGCCGCTCTCAGCAGTCACTGTCCGCACACCAAGTGGAGGCAGGAAAAGAGAACTCCTCGCCCAGCATTTTCAAGATTTTTATCTCCCCACCACTGTTTTCCCCTGGACTATCTCTGATTTTATTTCTAGAGAGAGAAAAAGCCCTGTTGCAGCTTCCGGAATGATGGACAAGATCCCCTGCAGAGTAGTGGCTACCATTTAGCACGTGAAGCCGTGGATTCTTTCTGCCACGGTGTCCCCAGGTGTCCCCTTGCAGAGTGAATGAGGTCAGAAAACCCTGAAGATACACCCTGAATAAATGGGTCTCTCTCTCTCTTCTTGGAGGAGGAGTGCGTTTGGACCCGTCAACTCTCACAGGGCCTGCATTTGCCGGCTAGTAAATATTTATCTCTGGGTACGGATAAACAATCTGTTTTCAAACGTGCTTGCATTTTGGCCCTGTAAGTAAAATATACTGGATGGGAACAGAGGCATTTAAAAAAAAAAAGAAAGAAGGAAGAAAAGAGTGCCCTGTGTTGTCTTTGAAGGGAGTAGCTGAGATGCTATCAGGCAGGTGTGGTGGATGGGACCATAATGAGCAGTTCCCCTGGTTTTCTTTAAAGACTGATTTAGGTGGATTTGGCCGAAGAGCCCAGCAAGGGGAATGTCTCCTGAAAGCACTGGCTCTGCAGCTCTCAGCTCTCGGGCTTATCATCCTATCTGCGGCAAAGGGGAGAGAGAAGCTGAGTTTTGCAAAGCCGACTCTGCAAATACTATCTTTGGCTCCATCTCCAAGAAGGCCCAGCTCCCACTGACGTCAAAGGCAGGTGGCCTGCGGGAGGGTGGGGGCTCAGGCCCAGTGTCAGATGCTGTACAGTGAAAACCTCAGCACCAGCTTGAGAAAGAAACGTTTTCTTCCAGGGTGCTCGTAATTGGCTCCCAGTTTGGGATCCTCAAGGGCACCGCAAGAACTGAAAAGTAGGCGATCTTTCCAAAAGGCCAAAGACCACTCTCCTTCCAGTGAGGTCGCTGGTAACAGGCTGACCTTGGACTCTGTCTACCAGGAGGGCCAGTTGTGCAAGAGGCGGCGTTGTTCTCTGAGCCTTCCTCGGAGCAGGGTGTAGGGACCTCGCCCCCTTTGTGGGCTGTCACAGACACCGTGGATATGACCGTGCTCCCCACTTCCAGGGATCTGCCTCTCTTCAGGGGCTGAGGGTCAGGCAAGGTGGGAAGTAAAATGGCAAAAGAGCTTTGAGATCCTGGAAGAAGGGGGAAAATTATTGTAGGGACACCGAGAATGAGAATTTTATTTTCACTCTCAAAAGAACCAAAAGAGTCAATGACATATACAATCCTGGATATATTTATTAACATCTCAATGGGCTCAGTCTCCTTATCTTAAAGGAGATGATTAGATCTCAGACACACACACACACACACACACACACACACACACACACGGAGATTTTTTAAATGGACTCACAACTATTTAATTTTTCTTAAAAAAAAAAAAACATTTCTGAAATCAAAGCAGAATTTGTAAAACTTATGTGTAAACCAGAGCTGCATGCCATTAAAGGAGAGGGAAACACTCCCAACCCGGGGGCATAAGATAATAGCGTGGGTCCTGTTAACGCAATCATTAGTTAGTAAGAACTTAATTACACGACACTGCTAAATATAATATGGAAAATAATACAAATACCTATTTTGGGTCTGTGGGAAGCTTGCAGTCTGATTTGTATTATAAACGTTACTTATTAAAATGCCCATGAAGCTACTTGGAATTTAAAATGTTTCGAATAAAGCGTTTCTACTTGAAACTACTTTTCTATATGAGATTTCTGCGCACAGGGAGGAGAGGTCTAAAATAGGTCTTAGAAGAGAAATGTGTAAGGCAGTTCTTGTGAATTTGTTGTGGCCAAAAAAAATGGAGTGTCCTGGGGAAACTGGGTCACTGATGATCTGGAGCGTCGGGAAGGGTCCACTGACACCTCTCCATGGAGGTGAGGTCATTTTTCCGAAAGTTCCCTCATGGAAGTGTTCCTTGTGCATTCTTGTTGCACTCCCCCGTGATTTCTCTTTCATCATAAAGGGAATGTAGTATTATGTACTGTAAAAGGCGGATGCAAAACTTGATTGAAATCAGGACAAGCTATGCTTCTGTGGAAGGCTGGCAGGTGCTCTTCTATTTTGAGAAAGTTAGGGCGAGCATGAAGTTTCCCTTCCCTTCCTTTCCTTCCCTTCTCCTTTCCTTTCCTTCCCTTCCCTTCCCTTCCCTTCCCTTCCCTTCCCTTCCCTTCCCTTCCCTTCCCTTCCCTCCCTCCCCTCCCCTCCCCTCCCCTCCCCTCCCCTCCCTCCCTCCTCTCCTCTCCTCTCCTCTCCTCTCCTCTCCTCTCCTCTCCTCTCCTCTCCTTTCTTTCTCCCTTCCCTTCTTTCTTTCTTTCTTTCTTTCTTTCTTTCTTTCTTTCTTTCTTTCTTTTCTTTTCTTTTCTTTCTTTCTCTCTCTCTTTCTTCTTCTTCTTCTTTCTTTTTTTCTTCTTCTTCTTCCTTTTATTTTTTATGTATGAGAGACATAGAGAGAGAGGCAGAGACACAGGCAGAGGGAAAAGAGGACACCCTGCGGAGAGTCTGATGTGGGACTCGATCCCAGGGCCTTGGGATCACGACCTGAGCAAAAGGAAGACACTCAACCACTGAGCCACCCAGCTGCCCCCATGCCCACAGTTTCTGAAGAGAGAAGCCACGTCCCCAAAACCGTGTCGACAGTGCAAACTAAACATCAGACTAAAACCAGGTAGGGCTCCCGGGAGGGAAACAGTGTAATTTGAAGCTCACATTAGCCATTTTCTCTGTGCTAAGACCGAAACCACAAAGTATACCTCCTCACTCATCAAACCACCTCACGATGGCATCTCTTGTTCGGGATAGGTTTATTTTCTCAAGAAAACTGATAAAAACCACTGACTATGCTTGGTGTGTTAAGGGAATGCAAATTCATTTTCTTTCAGCGATTCAAAAATCAAAGAAACGAATTTTTCGAGTATTGCTTGGGAATGGCCCAAAGCCTCACAAGCTGGCGGTGGAGATTTGGAGGAATTTTGTTAAGCTTTCGAGAAAGATGCAAGTTCAGGGTGCCCTCCCTGGCTTTTTCTTTTTTCTCTTTGAAAGATTTTGAAAACACCAAGAGATCATGAGATAATCAGCACCACCAAACATCAAAGTTCACTTTATATAGAAATCTGTGAATACCAAACAAGCTGAGTTGCTTATTTCGGTGCCAACTTGGGGCTCATATAGGCTAATTCAGTGTGAAAGAAAGACAAGTGGTCACGGGGCCCGGCTTGGTTAGGAAGCAGTACGCACCAACTTCCAAAGAAAGTGTTCACATCTTTTTTATTTATTTATTTTTTTTGTTCAAAGCTGCAGATACGATGGGACACTGAAAAGAAAAAGTGTACACAGGGTACACTTTGTCTTCTAACAGACCGGAATGCTATGTTTGGCTTTTGCTGTCTCAGTTCTGCTTAGGAATTCCTAATGAGTACACCATAGTGTTTAACAGTAAAATATGGTTATGGCTCTTAAATGCAGGCTACATTTAACAACCGTATATTGATTTTTTCTTGTAATTTTATTTCCATGAGCATTTCTGGTTTCTTAATTAGTAGCCTTTTAGAGAGAGATTTAACATTCTCTTTATCAGAGGATTTGGCTTCTGTGGTGCAGCTTCTCATGGGGAAACTTCGAGGAGGGGACAGGGTCAGCGCCGTGTGCACGTACAGATGCACAGGGACGCGCAGCCCTCCCTCCCTCCCCCTGCTAACACAATTAAGACAAAATGACACTGGTGAACTCGGTGACAAAACTCAACAATTTCCAATTGCACACTTACCCCGTAACGGGAAGAACTGTTTACCCCATGTTCCTTATTAAACTGAAGTATTTTATTTAATGAGCATGACTCATGCAAGGTGTTCCCATAAATCATCGGCTGGTTTACAAACTCAATAACTAGGCTTCCTGCTATAACTAGGCTGTGCACACCTTAAATTATTAACACGCCAGGGCCTTAAGGCAGATCTTTGATGATGATGATATAAACACTGTGAAGACAAGGTGCTCTCTCAGCAAAAGATTATTGACTCTAATTACCATTTACCACAGGAAAAAGAAAAGAAAAGACAATAAAATATGAGGGAGGATTGAAATCTAAGATTTAATTTTATGAGGAGCTTTAAACGCCTCCCCCCCCCACCCCAACTTTTCTCCCCCTGTTTTTTTCTGTCCTTTTTTCCCCTTCTCATTTGTGGCTGTGGCACCAGGCTCCTCGCACTGCTGGTGTATAATGACAGCCCATGGTTGGCTAACCTTAGAAGGATGACAGTTGTTCAGAGGAAGGGGGGAAAGAGGATGGAAACAGGGGAGACTCTGCAGTTGATATTGTGTACGTTCTTCAAAACGTGATGGAAAAAGGCCAAGGGGCAAGACAAAATGATGATATGCCAGGGGAAAAAACCAAACCAAACCAAACCAAACCAAACCAAACCAAACCCACCCCAGCTTTAATTGTTTTTACGTATCTACGACACAGAAAGGGGGAAAGGGCTTCTCTGCCAGCCTCGCATCATTTTGGTTTAGTGCAGGAGAAGTTCAGGTCAGCTTTTTAAAAGGAGTCGTTTGCTCTTATTATGTGCTTCCGTTTTACTGCGTTCTCATTATACAGTCGTTGGAAGGAGGCAGAGAAGTTGAAGTGGAAGAGCTTTAATGCTAAGGGAGCTTATTAAAAAAACGAAAACCCAGCAAAATGACACATAGTGTGCTGTCCCAGGAATAGTCTGTGTTTCGGCTCCGGGTGTCTGGAGGGTGGACCTACCAGCTGGGAGAGGAAAAAGACAGGTCTCCGGGCATCTCCAAGAAGTCCAGGGACAGGAGGAAGGGTGGGCAGGAAGAGAGGCTTGGGTCAGCTCCATGCTGTCAGGGGCCTTTGTTCTGTCTTCCCCTGTGGTTTTGCATATTTCTCATTTCCAAGAGTGACTCTGGCTCAGCTCATTGTCTCTGTAGGCTAAACCGTTGGCTCAGATTTCTCCTTCTCCGGGAACTCCAGGTTACATCTAATATTTATTTATGGAATCGTAGGAGGAGGCAGGGAATATGCGAAGGACCTGGAAATTACTGGCATCTTCATTTTACGGATGTGAGATGTTCAGCCTGGAAAGGTGAAGTGCTTAGGCCTCAGTGCTTGTCCCAGGTGTGTGGAGCTCTGAACGCAGGTGGGACCCAAACCAGCTCCTTACTGGGCCTTACGGTGGCATCCGTTGCAATGACTCCAGCATCACAGAAATGTGGTCAATGACTGGCAAACTTACTGTCAGCCTTAAACGTAAAATAGGTGACACAGGTGACTGTAACGGCCCTGGGGGCATTTAAGGCAGGTCTCATAACCCGATAAAATTGTTAAAATATGGCCAGAGGATGGGGGGGCTGGGGGGGAAGATCTGTGATAGTTGTTAACAGTCTTTCCTTTTGATTTGAAAAGCTTTCCTAAGATTTTTAGGATTGCTTAAGATTTTCGGTATAGGCCAGATTCAGGGACAGAAGAATTTGCTCCCAAGCACTGTTTTCTCTGGGGGTCAACCATCCATCTCGTCCACCCATCAAGTCCTTCCCAGGTTCCTGAAGGACAACAGATTTAGAAGCTGTTAGAGGCTCCAAGAGGCTTCCTTGAGAGCCGTTTGGCCCGCCTATGCTTGTTTCCCCATATGATAAAGACGTGTGAGGTTTGGGCCTTCTCTCCCGGGTCCACTACAAAAGGACACTTAGGGGACAAGTCCATGATGTCCTTCTTCCTTGAGTGAGTCTACCTGTAAGATGAAAGACACATGTTGCCTTTTCAATATTTTGGGAAAATACCCACCCATCAGGGGCGTCTCTCTCTGGTCCTTTTGTCCCTGTCCAGACAGGATCGCCTGCTGGAGTTTGAAAACCTAAGACTCTCAGATCACTCACGATCCTCAGGACTATTCTGCTGGTTTTCCCAGGGGCCAGGGTGTCCTGGTCGATTTCCAGGTGGGGTTTGTTACCTTTGGGACCATCTTATTTGGGACCTACAAATGGCCTTATTGTGTAGTCTTTATTTTTCTTATTGGAGAAAATGTGCAATTTCACCCTTCTTCATGACATAATGGCTGTATTTCGCCCTCACGTTCTGTTCCACTGCAGACGTCACCGCACATACGTTATGAGCAGAGCTGTGGCTCCCTCTGTGCGGTGTGTGGACTGTTTCATAAGCATAGGATTCTTTTTGGGTGACCAAGAGACCATGAATTAAATAGTTGGGCGGAAGACTTAAAATTATGCGGGTGTGTACACATAAAATGTTAGTGTGCAATATTCATTGTTAAACGTGAAATTTGCACATCAAGACCATCTCACGCTCTTTGCCTTGGGCTGATTATGATGCAGAGAGCCCCAATTGAAGCTTCTTCTTGAGCTCCTTTTAAAGGGGCCTGGCCTAGGGTGGGTGGAGGGGCCTCTTCCCAGGCTGAGCGGCTGGGCTCTTTGCTGAGAGATGGCCTGGGGCAGAGCCCTGCTGATTGCTGTCACCGGCCTTGCTCCCAGGGGTCACCCAGGACTTAGTAGCTTCTCCTCATCAATCTAACCTGGGGAAGGGGAGCTAACAGAGGAATGTGTGTGTGTGTGTGTGTGTGTGTGTGTGTGTGTGTGTCTGGAAGTGCAGGAGGACTGGAACGAAGGGCAGCAGCAGGGTGATTTCCAGCGTTTAGACACCTCTCCCCAGAGCCCCAGAACCATGTCTCCACACTTCAGCTCAGGGACTAGAGACAGAGCCCAGGGTGCTCTTTCTGAAGGTACTAGAATTCTGTGCCATCAGGTGCTATTCCCTTACTCATGTGACTTTTCTTTTAAAATACATCAGTTTTTTTTCCCCAAAGCAATGCATGCTTACCCAGTACTATTCTACGCATTTATATGTGGGTAATCCTTCAAAGAAACAAAATTGTGATCATGCTCTACATTCTGGCTTTTCTTTCTTTTTTTCTTTTCTTTTCTTTTCTTTTCTTTTCTTTTCTTTTCTTTTTTTTCTTTTTTCTTTTCTTTTCTTTTTCTTTTTTTCTTTTCTTTAGCTTTTTAAAATATTGGAACATTGCAAGAATAAACAAAAGAAGACAAATAGTCTACACCTTCCATGTACCCATCACCCAGCTTGAACATTTAGCAACTGATAGCAACTTTGTTTTGTCTAAACTTACTCCCCTTCTCACTTTATTATTTGGAGGCAAATACCAGACATTTATAATCTCATTTGGTACATTTCCATTGCATTCTACTTTATAAAATTGTGCTAAGATATACATATTATAAAATTTATCATTTTTTAAAGATTTCTTTTATTTTTTAAAAGATTTTATTTATCTGAGAGAGAGAGAGCATGTGCACAAGTGGGGAGAGGGGCAGAGGGAGAGGGAGAAGCAGACTCCCTGTTGAGCGTGAATCCTATGCAGGGCTCCATCTCAAAACTCCAAGATCATGACCTGAGCTGAAGTCAGGTGTTTAACCAACTAAGCCACCCAGCTGCCCTATTTTTAAGTAATCTCTATGACCAACATGGAGCTCAAACTGGTGACCCTGAGATCAGGAGTTGTATGATTCTCTGACTGAGCTGGCCAGGTGCCCCTAAAATCTCTCATTTTAATAATTTTTAAGTGTACGGTTCAAGGGCATTAAGGTCATTCACATTGTTGTACAGCCATCCCCATCATCCATCACCCCAACTGGTTCATCATCCCAAACTGAAACTCTACCTGTTAAACACTATAACCCCAGCTCTCCTACCCCGACCCCTGCTAGCCACCATTCTATTTTCTGTCTCTATGAATTATATGACTGCTCTAGGGATCTCATGTGCTCGAATCATACAATATTTGTCTTTTGTGAATGGCTTATTTTCCTTAGCATAATGTCGTCAAGGTTCATCCATGTTGGAACACGTGCCGCAATTTCCTTCCTCTTCAAGGCTGTGCATTCTGTTATAATCTCTTTGTTCATTTAGTAAGAAAGTACTAAGAAAATTTTTGACTCTCTGGTTTAAATATCTCCTCCTTAGTATTATTGTTTGCTTTTGACTTGTTTATTTGGAAGGATATTAATGAGCTAGTTCCAGGAGAGTCTTCCTTTCTCCTTTTTTTTTTTTAATATTTTTTTCTTTATTTATTTATGATAGTCACAGAGAGAGAGAGGCAGAGACACAGGCAGAGGGAGAAGCAGGCTCCATGCACCGGGAGCCCGACGTGGGATTCGATCCTGGGTCTCCAGGATCGCGCCCTGGGCCAAAGGCAGGCGCCAAACCACTGCGCCACCCAGGGATCCCCTCTTCCTTTCTCCTGCCAAAGTCATGGGTCACAGTGACACAAACCTAAGTGAGTGCCATGCCTTTAGTAGCTTGAAATCACAAGCATGGAATACTAATCCTAAATGTGTTGATTTGTGGAATTTTGCATCTGCATAATGCGTAGGTGTTGACTTGCATGATAAACTAAATGCATCCTAAGATCAGACATTTTTCTGATACTTAATGGTTTGTGTTCTGTGGATCTAGATGATAGATGAGCTGAGGCATCTAGTGCCCATGATATACTGGGATCATACTCAGAATCTAAAGCATGTTTCTCTCAAGAATCCCAAGTCCTTTCAGAATTAACTACTTCATCCTCAAAATAGCTCAGAGAGCTCGTGAAGCACCAGTGGCTTTTCCCACTGACAAGTAAAGAAGGTATATGTGGGCAAAATCAATTAATACCTGAAAAAACACAAAGCAAGCCATGGCACAAGATCCTTCTTTTGGCTCTGCGGTCACTACCTCTGCCATCTTAATGTGTATTCATCTGAGCCATGGTTCTCTTTTATCAGAGCTAAGAGAGAATGAAGAACGCCCCGTGCCGGTCACATAGGAGGCTCTTCCTATTTATTAAAGGAAAATCAACAAGGATTAGCCTAAAACACATGGCAAAGGCAAAGAGATCACAGAGTGTTGGGGTGTTTGGGCCCCTCTGCAAGCCCATCCCTTCAGCCAACCCTGCTCAGGTGTCCTTTTCCCTCCAGGATGTGTGGTGTACCAGCCTGCTGGTCTACTCGCTGTCTGTGGGCAGATGCTTCAGGGGAGGCAGCGACGAGCCCAGGGAGGGCTAGCTTTCTGAACCTGCAATCACCCTTGCTCTAGATCCCTTGTTGCTGCCGCTGGGTGGCAACGGGCCCCAGGCTTGACCCTTTTACACAGTTTCTGTTCTGGGCTCTGACCCTTTCTGTTCCTAGCTCTGACCATATACCATTTCTATCTTCTCCCTCCCTTTTGGGCAAACAAAAAAGGGGAACAATGCTAGGCAGCATGGGAAAGCAGCATGAGTGTTCAATATAGCACCTCCTTTAGGCACATGCCTGGTATGTGGGCACACATATAACAGAGGAGTCGTAGTAGGTCTTTCTCCCTTCTTTTTTTTTTTTTTTTTTAAATTTTTTATTTATTTATGATAGTCACAGAGAGAGAGAGAGAGAGGCAGAGACACAGGCGGAGGGAGAAGCAGGCTCCATGCACCGGGAGCCTGATGTGGGATTCGATCCCGGGTCTCCAGGATCGCGCCCTGGGCCAAAGGCAGGCACCAAACCGCTGCGCCACCCAGGGATCTCTTTCTCCCTTCTGTCTGCATCTGTCCTGCCCACCTCCAAGTCATCTCCTGCATAAAAGCTTCTTGTTTGATCCACTCGTCTGTCATGTAGTCATCTGCTTGCTTGGTTGTCTTTTGCAGCTGCCTTCTGTGGTTTTTTTTCATCTGTATTGTTTTTTAACATCTTGTGATTCACTGTTGCTCCAACTGGATGGTCACTTCCTCTGGAATGGGGATGGGACCGCGAGTGGCGTATTTGTGTAACTCAGCACAGGGTGGGCATTCAGGATAACTGTGTTGAACGAACAATAGCTGTTCACAGGAGGACAAATGGAGGGCCAGTGACTTCAACTTACTCACACCAGATCACACAGAAGTGGTAGTAGGACAGGAAAGTTGGGCTTTACTCCCCCCCTCGCCCGCCCCGTGCTCGGTTATAATTGCTCCAGAAAAAAAAAAAATCATGTCTGAGCAGCAGGCGGATGGGAAGATAGATAGGCAATTGGTCCATGTTCCTTTTGAGGTTACCATTAGGTGAAAAAGCCATAAGGGTTGCTCATACCCTCGGAAGTCATTTATCTAGAGTACTCAGCTACTGACCAGATTAATATTTGATTTTATGGCTTGCTTGTCTGAATTTGATTTAATTTAATTTTTTAAAGATTTAATTATTCAGGGGAGACACAGAGAGATGGGCAGAGACATAGGCAGAGGGAGAGACAGCCTCTCTGCAGGGGTACCCTGTTGCAGGACTCGATTCCAGGACCCCGGGATCACGACCTGAGCCAAAGGCAGACGCTCAACCACTGATCCACCCCGGCATCCCTGTATTTAATTGTAGTGGAGGCAAAAGTATCTCCTCGACAGCACCTTCCTAGACTGCTTCACACTTCACTTTGGACTGCTAATGATTTTGCAAAAAAAGGCTATTGAACACTGGCAATCTTTGCTTGAAAAGAAGCTGCGCGGCATAAGGAGCTCAGATATTATTTAAGATAGTTGACAAACTACCTATCTCATTTGTGAAATGTCTCTCACTGAAGCATGCCAAGTAGGCCATAAACTAAACATGGTAACTGATTTTTTTTTTTCATATCGCTAGAGAAGCTTAATCTGAATGCTGCAGTACATAAAACATTTCTGTAATGAGGAATTCGCAACTTAAAATATAATGCTTTTGTGACTCTGGACCTCTTGGGGAAAAAAATAAAATGAGTCATTAAGTCCGCGAAAGACAATATAGGCATTCAGCTTTAAATGTGTTCACCGAACAGGCTCTTTTCTTTGGGACGTGAGGCTTTTCTTTTATCAGAAGAAGATAATCATCCTATTGCAGGAGAGATTGTTATATTGGGTAGTAGAGTCATCACAGCATACCTATTTCCAACTTTTTCTACACTGAAAATGATGTGTGTCTTCCCAGTATAGTTTACACAATCTTTCACATATGAACGTGTAGACCGAAGAGCTGCTGAGGCAAAATATGCTCCCCGAACTTCAGGCTGATTATTGGCTTATAAAATCAAAGAAGGGCAAAGAACACCAACTCCCATCTTCCCTCCACTAGGTTACATTTATGGGGATTAACTACATTATTCAATGTATTTCTTAAGAATTAAATTAATCATAATGCATTTGGATTCCCTGAGCATTCTCACAATTAATTTGTGCTATTGAGTTATCAAATATCCCTTTCTTAAGGGATTAGCTCATTTCTGATGTTTTGCACTGGTGTCCCGAGAAGTAATTTTGGACTGAAAAAATTGGATCCTTTTTCCAAGGATTTGTTTTTAATCTCCAAAGGAATTCTTGGAACACTGGAATAAAACAGTACAACAGTGGCTAATCCCTTAGGTAAGGATTTCTGATCACCCAATAACACAAATTAGTGACAATAGCAGGGAAAGGAAATGCTCTGCTCATTTCTGCTTTTTTTCTGCTAAGCCCCTATTTCAAATCCCTAGTTCCCGGTTGACTGTAGAGCTTTTACATTCAACTTCAAAAAAAAAAAAAAATGTATATTTTAAAAACTTGTCTCAGGTGATCAGATATCCCTGAAAATACCCTGAGTTTTTAAAATATCTGTCTGAATTTTAAAAATTCTTTCCATAATGTCATTTAGCTTCCTTTCCCAAATCAAATCTGATCATCTTTGACCCATTAGGCAAGGTGATATGGGGCAAAGGGTTTTTATTTCAGGCAACCGATGAGATTGTTGATCCTTTCAAAACAAGGGGTCCATGACATCAGGACTAAAATAAAGTACTGTGCTAGCGAATCTCTTTACACACACTCATTTACTTCAGGAAATCTGCTCAAGGCCCCATTCGCCGTTATATATTAGAGCTCTGATGTCATTAGCAGGAAACTGTCCGCAGCTAAGAAAGTGCAGTCATGAGGTCACTTTCAAAAGCACAACAATTCTAGAGAGATAACCTAGAACATTTTAGCTAGAAGAATCAGAAGCTGTAAAGAAAACGTTTTGGATCAGTTTTGAGAAAACTGTATTTATATTTTGAAAATCACGGTACTAACTGAAACCGAAACCTAAATTACTATAAAATCAGAATAAAGTTAAATGCGTTGATAAAACAGTATCTTGCACTTGACTGTTTTGCATTTATAAAAGGTTTTTTAAAATGTAATATATATTTTTATGCTAAAAACATACTTGGATTTTTAAAAAAGATTTTATTTATTTATTTGAGAGAGAGAGAGAGAGAGCACAAGGGGAATGGAGAGGGACAGAGGGAGAAGCAGACTCCCCGCTGAACCAGGAGTCCAACTCAGGGCTCCATCCCAGCACCCTGGGATCATGACCTCACGAAGGCAGCCGCTTAACTGACTGAGCCACCCAGGTGGTCTCATATCTGGATTTTTTTTATAAAGATTTTATTTATTTATTCATGAGACACACACACACACACACACACACACACACACACACACACACACAGAGGCAGAGACACAGACAGAGGAGAAGCAGGTTCCATGCAGGGAGCCCAATGCGGGACTTGATCCCAGGACTCCAGGATCACACCCTGTCTCAAACCACTGAGACACCCAGGGATCCCCTCATATCTGGATTTTTAAAAGAAAAATCTTCTCTTGATATATTAAAAGATATGCAGGGGTCACTTGACAGACTCAGTTGGTAGAGCATGTGACTTGATCTCAGGGCTGTGAGTTTGAGTCCCACCTTAGGTGTAGAAATTACTTAAAAATGAATTGTTTTTTTTTTTTTTAAATCCATGGGGATCCTTGGGTGGCTTAGCGGTTTAGCACCTCCCTTTGACCCAGAGCATGAACCTGGAGACCAAGGATCGAGTCCCGCATCGGGCTCCCTGCATGGGGCCTGCTTCTCCCTCTGCCTGTGTCTCTGCCCCCCCCCCCCCCTCTCTCTCTGTGTCTCTCATGAATAAATAAATACAATCTTAAAAAAAAATCTGGTGCATAGAATAGAAAAAACACTCCACCCCACCATTGTTTCTTCATATATTTTTTACTGGGTAGCATTTGAAATGTGTATCATTTAATATATGAATCAATGAGCATTGATTACCATCACCTTACAGCCGTATGTTCAGAAGCTCTCAAGAGAACAAAAGTACAACCAAATCATGGCCACTTCTTTCATGAACTGACTTTCCCATGAAAGTTATGGTAAAAATCACACTAGTTAGGGACGTCTGGGTGGCTCAGTGGTTGAGTGTCTGCCTTTGGCTCGGGATGTGATCCTGGATTGAGTCCCACATCAGCTCCCTGCAGGAGCCTGCTTCTCCCTCTGCCTGTGTTCCTGCCTCTCTCTCTCTCTCTGCCTCTCTCTCTCTATGTCTCTCATGAATAAATAAATAAAATCTTAAAAAAAAAGAATACATGTATTAATTTAGCCTCCTCTGAACTGTAGAAATGTCCAAGTTCTGGTAGCTTATCATAGTTAAGTTACAGACTCAGGAATAAGAACATTTGGCTTTGAATCTGGGTCCTCCTACTTCACTGGCTGCGTGATCACAGGCTGGCTCAGAATTTCTGTGTTTCCGTTTTTTCATCTGAAAAATGCGTGTAATGATGGCTCCTACTTCTTTTTTTTTTTAAGATTTTATTTATTTATTCATGAAAGACACACAGAGAGAGAGAGAGAGGCAGAGACACAGGCAGAGGGAGAAGCAGGCTCCTCGCAGGGAACCTGTGGCTCCTACCTCACAGGATTGTTAGTAATTCTGCTAACATGTGTGAAGCCGTTGGTAATGCTCAAATTACAGCACACTGCCAGAGCAAGCACTTGGTTTATTGATTCAACAAATATTTATTAAGGGTCCACTAAGTGCCAGGCAATGTTTCAGGGTACCTGGGCCCCATCAGAGAGTGACAGAGATGAAAAGTCCTGCCCTTGTGTTGCTGAGATTCCAGTGTATGGGGGAAAGAGACCACGAACCATGCACATAAGGTGGAGAATGTTAGGGTCACCTGGGTGGCTCAGTTGATTCAGTGTCTGGATCTTGATTTTGGCTCAGGTCATGATCTCAGAGTAGTGAGATGGAGCCCTTCATCAGGCTCTGCACTCAGCGGGGTGTCTCCTTAAGATGCTCTCTCTCTGCCCCACCCCTTCAAGTGCTCTTTCTCTCTTCAAATAGTTAAATAAGTCTTTTTAGGGATGCCTGGGTGGCTCAGCGGTTGAGCGTCTGCCTTCAGCTCAGGTTGTGATCCCGGGGTCCTGAGATCGAGTCCCACATTGGGCTCCCTGCATGGAGCCTGCTTCTCCCTCTGCCTGTGTCTCTACCTCTCTCTCTCTGTGTGTCTCTCATGAATAAATAAATAAAATCTTAAAAAAAAAAGATTTCTTTTTTTAGAATGTTAGCAGTTGAAAGGAGCAATGGAGAAAACAATGTATAAGTATACACAAAAAAAGTATAAGGGGGATAAATGTATAAGTATACAAAAAAGTAGAAGGATGGAGGGGACCAGAGTGCAGATGTGGGTTGCAATTTTTCAATAAGATGATGCTGGAAGGCTGTTTAGAGAAGGTGATGTTTGGGCAAAGATATGGTTGAGATGAAGGTTTTAACCATGTGTGTATCTGCGAGGAGAATGTTCTGGACCAGGGTAGCAGCTAATGCAAACGACCTAATAATGCCTGATGTTTGGGGAACAGCAAGTCACTTTTCCATTTTTTATGTCGATCTATATCCTGATCGCAGCCCCACAGTTAGAGCTCAGTAAGCAAGGAGGAGAGCTACGGGAGATGAGGTCAAATTGGTAACGAAGCCAGATTGCACAGAATTTGCAAACCATTGCAAGGACTTTGACATGCCCTCTGCAGGGCCTGCACAGAAGGGTCGCAGGGTCTAACTTAGCTTTTTAAAAGATTCTTCCGGCTGCAGCCTTGAGACTAGACTAAGGATAATTATGGCTTATCCTTGCAGCCTCTGAGCCTTGTAAAACGGCTCTCCAGGAATAGGACGTGCAGAAATACTTAATGACGGGGTAGTTTAGTTAGTACTGCGATTGTTTTTGCGTTGGTACATCCGGGTTTTCTCCCCTTATTCCCATGTTCTCCCTTGTGCTGACTAGTGTCTTCCAGGTGGCAAGGAGAGGAGTCACACTCAGTCACCTCGAGTCAGAGGATGGAGACTCCACTTGCCTTAATCAAAGCAGTTGCACCAATGCGCAAGTCACTTGGGGTCAGACGATGGAGTGGGGGTTGCTGAACCGATGGGGACGTGTACATTCTGCCTAAAAGTATGTGCCCTGAAAGTTTCAAAAGCGTGATGTAGGTTAAACCAAAGCACATCTGCAGCTGAGCAGGGTAACGCTGTGTGTTGGGGAGGACTGTTGAAGGGCAGCTTGCCATAGAGATGCCTGGGGAAGGAAGCAGGGCCTGAGACCGCCTCAGCTCTGCGTACCACGCATCACAGGAGGCCAGAAGCCAGTCTAGCCTCCTTAGATTGTCTTCTGTGGGAACTTTTTTGCCATTTAGAAAAGGCAACCCTTTTGGGGTAGTTGCCTTATTGAACGAGTGTGCTTGGCCTGGTGGGTTGTGGGCAAGCCTTGTTTCTGTTCCTGCTTGTCCCCTCGGCCGGAGGCTTTTGTGCAGTGCCCGACCTGCACATCCCATCTTTAGGATGCAATAAAGCTCTAGCGAAACCACAAAGTCTGTTTCCCTCCTGCAGCAGGCCTGTGTTCCTCCTTGCTTGAGGGACCTTCTGCTTTGGTGACTTAGATGCTTTCTTTCTCCTTACTTTTTTCTCTCTTGTCATCATAGACTTAGTAATTCTATTTCTCTGTCTTTACTTTGAACTCCCTGGAAGAGAATTCGGTGAGTTTGGCGAGTCGCCTGTTGGCAGGGAGAGCATCCAGGGCAGCTCACTGGCTCTTAGAAGCCAGGAGGCCATTCCTACCCCACTCAGCACTGTCCAGGGCACGAATGTCAGAAACCCTGGTAGGGAATTCGCCCGCTGAATACAGTCGTGAATAATGCAATCTTCAAGGGTAACATTTTGCTCTGGATTACATCTTGGGTAAAGTGACTTAATTTATAAGAAAATACCTAATAATGTTATACGAAAGTTTTCTTTTGGGAAACCCTGGGAAAGAAACTGAAATGCAAGAATCTAATATAAATGCTGCTTGTGTTTATCAGCAGGAGGCCATTTATGGTTTAATAGTGAGTAAATGCAACAAATTAAGAGCTCATACTTAGTGCTAATTTCCTTTACCACCTTATTCTAGATCAGACCCTTATCCCAGTTAATATTCTTACTTTCTAGATATATGTTTCTGCCTTCCTTCTGTTGCTGTTGCTCATATGCCCTTATCAACTGTTTTAATTGCCATCGTGACTTTCTTACTGATTTCTCCCTTTGTACCTTCCCCTTTCTTCAAAGAATCTCTACGTCACTACCAGAATGACTTTTCCAGAATACAAATCTGATCGCTGGTCATATCATTAGGGCTTAAATTCTTCAGCAACACCATTGCCTTCGAAATGACACTTGAGGGCAGCCCAGGTAGCTCAGCGGTTTAGCGCCGCCTTCAGCCCAGGGCGTGATCCTGGAGACCCAGGATCGAGTCCCAAGTTGGGCTCCCTGCATGGAGCCTGCTTCTCCCTCTGCCTGTGTCTCTAACTCTCTCTTTCTCTCAGTGTCTCTCATAAATAAATAAAATCTTAAAAAAAACCCAAAAAACAAAATGACACTTGAACTCTATCGAGTGCTATGAAAGAAACTCTTCAGGGTGGAATCTCTCTCTTAATGACATTCAGGAGCTATACTCTTGAATTTTGGTTAATACCACACATTTTCTTACACCTCTAGGCCTTTTGGTATGATGGTGAGCCCTTTCTCTTTTTTCTTTATTTGGTCAACTCTTGACACAAAGGGTGCCTTCTTTGGGCAGCCATTCTCATTTCCTATTCAGAGTTAGGGCCTCTCTTTGGGTGCTGGAGGGGTCCCATGAGGCAACTCTTGGTTCCATGCTTGTCTCACTCTACTGCAGGCTTCTTGAAGACAGCGACTCAGAGTTCTCATCTCTATGAACACAGGAACTCTCAACCTACCTGACTCATAATGACTGTTCAACAAAAACTTTAAATGGAATCGAATGGAGTAGACCTTGTTCCTAAAAGCTCCTCTCCAAAAGCCACTGAAGTTTTAAAGAAAAGTTTATTCACCTTCCCACTCTGCCCTCAAACCTCTATTTGAGGAATAAGAGGATGAAAATCCTGTATTTTACCCTATTAAGTCTCTTCTCCAAAGCTTTCCTTAGTATTGCTTCCAAAACCTCATCTGATGACTGAGAAACATGGAGATCTCAGGAAGTCTAAAACCTTGGATGACTTGTCCCTTTGAGTGTTACAGTTTCTTGAGTTTGCTAGATTGCGTATCTTAGACATTGATCTTGCTCTGGCTTTTGGAGAGGATGACTTTAAAAATGGACTCCTGTCTGTGAGGTGCAGTCTAGTTTTTCTGAGAGCTAGGGAAGCCTTGATGACCTTCAGGCCATGGAGGTACATCCCTGATTGTTTGGCCTGGAAGCCCTGGTCTCACCTAGGGGGCTGTTAAATGCTTTGATCATGCTCCCAGGTGTGGTCGATCACCAGATTGAAAGAGAGTTCTTTCTTTCTCCTTTCAGTTGTGTTTTTTCACTGTGGCTCGCACGCTAACAGAAACGCAATTCTTCACATGGTCGATTATCCAAACCTTCCCTGAGGTCCTGTTTCTTCGCTCTCCCTTCAACAGGCAAATCCTGTCTTGTCCTCACACGTTATGTCTACAGGGTTTCCTCTATAATTCAGTTCAATGGCCATGCCACCAACTCTAAGGAAGTGATGAGCTGTTTGGACTGCCTAGGAGTATTTCTGTTTTTTTTTCATAACTCTTAAGAAAGCATTCTACCAATGCATCACCAATTTAAGATGCTCATTTGTTATTTTACTTTAAGCAGGCTCTACATTATAATTTAATGGCGTAATGGAATCCCTATTCTAGTTGACAAACACTGTGGTGCAAATGATTTAATTTACTAGCTCAAGCATTAGTCTACATATTATTATACTGATCAGTCATTGCATACTAAAATCACTCATCCTTAATGTAATGATTTGGTATCCCTACAGAGAATTCCAGTCATCAGAATGTCATTAGATACAGTAAAAAATGAAAATTACTATTACACAGCAGTAAACACTATTAACTGTTAGTTAAAATAGCATTTAATTTAGCCATGCAAGAGTTTACAAATTTCCACAGTTTACTTGGTCCTCTAATAATTGTCAGTGCAAAGTTAATGACACTTCTGCCAATGAAATGACAGGACGAGGAGGGGGCCATGAGGAACTGGCGTTTGAAGTAACAGATGCCATATTGGGACAGTGCAGAGCGCCTGGCTGTCTGGGGTATCTCAGTAATAAGAAAAGACGCGTGCTGGTGTCCCGAGAAAATATGAACCGGGGCCAAAGAGTCTCTGTGCCTCCAGAATGCAGAGGAACATTAAGCATAGCTGGGTGGAGGAGAAGATAATTCCTCCCAGGCTGCCTTTCTCTTTCTCCATCAGCTCAGTTGCACGCTCTGGCATTCCAGAGGTCTGCTGCAACGCTGATGAACTAGGGCTGCCATAAAATTCTTGCAAGTGTCCCTGGATGGTGGATCTGATCTTGTCCGGGATTATGGGCCTGGTTGGAAAGTATGTCTTCTTGCACAAGTCTCACCAACCCAAGGCTTACAAACAGCACCAGTTTCAGTTGCAAAACATGCATTTGCCTCAAAATGGCCTTTCCCTGTTGCAGCCTGAGTCCAGCGATCCCCAGCTTTAAATAAAATCAGCAGCAACATCGACCAGGCCTATAAATGTGGGCGCTCTGTGGGTTTCTTGGCTCCGGAGCTCTGTCTTCATCCAAGCTGTTGTGATTCATTTCCTTGTTTATTCCATAACTGCGTGTTGCTGATTTTGAGTTCCGTGCCCAAAATATTGAACTTAGATATGGAAAGGGACACCAGGGACCCCTCTGTATATGCAGAAGGCAATAAAAACAAAATAACAGACAGCACCGCTTCCCACTCTGCTTATGCTTCTCATGCCAACCCAGTGGGGAAAATGATGGTTGGAAATGACCAGCCCTGGTAAGACAATGGTGGAGGGAAATGGGGCTCAGTCTGCAGTATCTTGAAGAAAAGGTCCAGCGAATGCCAATCCTAAATCAATGAAGTAGCAGTAACGTGGCAGGATGTGTGTCTGAGCAAAGTGTTTTCAGCCTGCGGTACGCTGCTGCCTGCCATCTTTCATCCAGAATGTGCAATGGAGGATTGCCTGGAAATGGATTCTTTATTGCATGCGGCATGCATGGCAGCATGGAAATACTTGGCAGCAAAGAGCAGGTGGTGAGTAAGGAGACATGCATACTTCTACGCAGTTGAGAGTAGGGCTTGGGTGGCACAGGCTTGGTCTTGCTACACTGACCACCCCCAAATTACACGTAGAGACCCCATGATGGTGGGCCTTGGTGTGGTGTTGTTCAGAGGAGTTACAGGGTTTACTTTGAGAGGAAACTCGAAGAGCTACAACTCAAGGTCATGTCCACTCTTTGAGGAAAAAGAATGTGTGTTTGCTACCTCTATCAGATTCAGGGATTCCCTGTATTAATTTTTCAAGGGACATTGACTAGACTGTGGGGTGACAAGATCCTTATTCCCTGCTGGGCTGAGAGCCCAAGTACAGATTTTTATCTGTTAAATGGATCAGAGTGATCTTGGGAGGGCAGGGGTCAATAGTCTCTGAAACTGGGCAGCTTGGGTGGCTCAGTGGTTTAGCGCTGTCTTCAGCCCAGGGCCTGATCCTGGAGACCCAGGATCGAGTCCCACGTCGGGCTCCCTGCGTGGAGCCTACTTCTCCCTCTGCCTGTGTCTCTGCCTCTCTCACTCTCTCTTTCTCTCTCATGAATAAATAATTAAAATAAAAAAAAAGTCTCTGAAACCATTCTTTTTAAGGTGTTACAGATGGAGGGCTCCTGAATTCTTTCCCCTTACAACTGCCCTCATCCTTACCTGTTGAGACAGTCAACAAAATGGGAATGAGTGGAAATCACACGAATGACAACATTTTAACCTGATATTAATGCTGATAGGTCCTGGTAAGTGTCAGCATTCACCCCGTGCTCTTCACCCGCCCTGAGGCAGCCTGCCTAGGATGGACAAAGTCAGCACTATGGTTGGGCCAGAACTGATTTCATTACACCTTCAGGTAGCAATCGGTCTAGTCTGGCAGAAACTTGGAGTGTGTGTGTGTGTGTGTGTGTGTGTGTGTGTGCACGCGCACGCAAGTGTGCATGCACGCCTATGCTACAGAGTCATGATACTCAAATTTCCATTTGTGTTTTCAAACAGAGTGGTTAGCTTTTGACACAAAACACATGGAAATCGCTATGTTGGCATATCCCTAACTGAAAAGTTTCTGTCATGAGTGGAATATTCATCAGAATGGCCAAATCCAGTGATTCAGCCCACGTCCAATTTCCATATATCTAATGTTAAAGAATGGGTTGAAAATGGAGAGGACCTGTGTATTTGTCAGGGTGTGCCAGAGAAACAGAACCGATAGGAGACATACATGTTTATTATAAAGAAGTGTCTCATATGATTATGAAGGCCAAGAAGTCCATATCGTCTGCTGTCTGTCTACATGTTGGAGAACCAGGAAAGCAGGAAGTATGGGTCGGTTTTGCAGCAAAACCAAAGACCTGAGAATCGAGGAAGTCAATGATATAAGTTCCAGTTCAAGACCAAAGGCCCAGAACCAGGAGCACTGATGTCTGAGGGCAGGAGAAGATGACTGTCCCAGCTCCACCAGACTATGAAGTCTTCCTTCTTCCACCATTTTGTTCTATTGAGGTCCTCAATGGATTCGATGATGTCTGTTCACACTGGTGAGGATCATCTTTACTGAATCTACTGGTAAAAATGGTATTCTCTTGCAGAGACACTCTTACAGACATGTCCAGAAATAATGACTTACCAGCTATCTGAGCATTCCTTAGCTGAATATCTATACATGTATAATGGTAATAATAGCGAATCCTTGTGGTGTTCACCATAAGGCAGGCGACGTTGAAATTGTTACAAAAATGTTGACCCATAAAATCTTTAAAATAAATCGATGAGATAGGAACAGTTGTTAGTATTTTCATTTTATAAGTTGGGAAAGCTGAGGATTGTAGAAGTTAAGTGACTTCCTTTTGGTCACACAGCTGTTAAGTAGAACAGCAAGACTCAAAACCCGGCAATGCACAGAGGGAGCTGCACAAGTGTTGACACATTCATGTTCCAAGTTTCAGAATGAAGGTGTCAAAGAGCTGAAAGATCCTTAGAGGGTTCGGTTTTTCCTGTCGCTAGGAGAAGACGGCCAATTGACACCTGGGCTTGCTGGCCTTGGGGACTTAGAAGGTGGGACAGCACAGTGGTTTAGGTCACAGTTGGCCCAAATTTGGATCTCAGTTCCATACTGGTTAGCTGTGTAAACTTGGTCTGATTAATCTTTCTGTACCTCAGTTTCCTTTCTGTTAAATGCGGATAATGATGATGACCTCATGTGTTGTAGAATTACAGTCGGGGATGTATATAAGAAACATGTAGACTAGAGAGTGCTATAGGAATGTCATTAGTCGGGCAGCCCGGGTGGCTCAGTGGTTTAGCGTTGCCTTCAGCAAGCCTTCTCTGTGATCCTGGAGAACAAACAAGGTCCATGTGTCCAGGACACAGTGAGAAGAAGAATGGCGCAGCATGAGGTCGGGGAGGTTGGCAGGACAAGACTGGGCCTTACAGGTCAAAGAAAGGCATTAATTTATTCTACAGACAAGGGAAATCTTTGTAGTTTTAAGCCAAAAAAGACGTAGTTTGCTTTGTGTAGCTCCCACTGTCTTAGTTCATGTGACGCACTCAGTAGACAAAAATAAAGAATGCAGGAAGGGGCATCTGGGCAGCTCAGTGGTTGAACGTCTGCCTTCAGCTCAGGTCATGATCTCGGGGTCCTGGGATTGAGTCCCACATTGGGCTCCCCACAGAGAGCCTGCTTCTCCCTCTGCCTATGTCTCTGCCTTTCTCTCTGTGTCTCTTACAAATAGATAAATAAAATCTTTTTAAAAACAAAGAAAGAGGGACTCCTGGGTGGCTCAGCAGTTTGGCGCCTGCCTTTGGCCCAGGGCGTGATCCTGGAGACCCGGGATCAAGTCCCACGTCGGGCTCCCTGCATGGAGTCTGTTTCTCCCTCTGTCTCTCTCTGTGTGTCTCTCATGAATAAATAAATAAAATCTTAAAAAAAAAAGAATGTCATTAGTCATAAGCCTGAGCTAGAATTATGTAAAATATCCACTTCTCTGTGTGACTTCTTTTTAAGTGCCTAACGGAATTTAAATACCTGGCAGTGCAATAGTCTTTCAGACACCTTTGTTACCTATGTCACTGTCTTTCAACGTGTCATATAGTGTGATGCTGTTTTTTTTTTTTTAAAGATTTTATTTATTTATTCATGAGAGACACAGAGAGAGAAGCAGAGACACAGGCAGAGGGAGAAGCAGGCTCCCTGCGGGGGAGCCAGATCACACCCTGATCCGAAGGCAGCCGCTCAACCACTGAGCCACCCAGGTGTCCCTGTGATGCTGTTTTTAACTACAACGTAAACTTATTGAAAAGAAAGAGGCAAGCAGGATGTAAAAAGAGAGAAAAATCAGAGTGCCAAACTCAAGTTTGGGAATCGATCCTTAGACATAACAAGGAAAAAGCCCCTCATATTTATTGGTATCTAAAATTTCCTTGTATGGCTTGGAGATATTTAGATTGAAGTTCTTAGCACAGTGCAGAACCTGAGTAAATACTACATAAGTGCTGGCTATCATTATGATGCCAATCTGAATTTAAAACCCAATCTATACCACTCACTTGTTCTCAATAATCGACACCAATAAGGTGTCAGGCAAGGTGCTAAGCATTTTAAATTTATTACCCTAATCTTAATAGTATGAGGCCTCATTTAAAATTTTTTTCCAGTATATTTTTATTTTAGACTTCTAAAAATTTTTACATATTTATTTATTTTAAAGATTTTATTTATTTATTCATGAAAGACACACAAAGAGAAGCAGAGACACAGGCAGAGGGAGAAGCAGGCTCCATGCAGGGAGCCTGGTATGGGACTCGATCCCTGGACTGGGATCCATCCCTGAGCTGAAGGCAGATGCTCAACCACTGAGCCACCCAGGTGTCCCCAGACTTTTTTTTTTTTTTTTTTTTAAATCTCTAGAAGTTTGATTTGGGCCTTTTAAATAGTGTACATATTTCTCTTTGGCGTGCTTTTGCTTTCCCTACCTCCATGAATGTACAGAATCTAGTTCTGACAACTGTTTTCATATCCTTGTCCTACTAATTTTATACTCTGCATTTTTTCTGGGTCAGTTTTGATTGATTTTTCTTCCTATCACAGGTCACAGTTGCCTGCTTCTTTGCATGGCTGGTATTTTTTGCCTGGACCCCTGATATCGCGAATTCTATCTTGCTGGGTGCTGGATATTCTTTTATTATTTCAAATATGTTTGAGCTTTGTGCAGGGATGCAGTTCAGATACTCAGAAACAGTTTGATCCTTTTTGAGGCTGACTTTTAACATTTTGCAGATGGGACCAGAGCAGCCTTTGGTGTGGGGCTAGTTTTTCCCCGCCACTATAGCCCTCCCAAGGACTGCTGCCCAATGCCCTGTGGACTGAGAGGCCTTTCCACTCCGGCAGGTGGAAACTTAACTATTCTAGGAACTGTCTGTGCTCCAAGGATGGTTTCGCCTGCTCCTTGGAGTGGTTCTGTCCTGACCTCCAGTACTTTCCTCAGAGGCATGCTCTGATTAGTACTTGGCTGAAGACTCCAGGCACGCTCACTGCAGATTTCCAGAGCTCTCTCTGTGACATCTAGAATTATTGGCCTCCCTGAACTCCCGGCTCTCAGCTCAGGGAGACTGCTGGGCTCCACCTGGACTCCCTGCCTCCCCCGCAGCCTGGTGGAGTGCTGGGACAGCTGTAGGGCTCACCCTGAATCTTCCCCTTCACTCAAAGACCCAATGTTTGAGGTCTCTTGTTTCATGTATTTCTCGTAAACTTTGTCCTGTTTCTTAATTGTTTAGGGCAAGAGGGTAAATCCAGTTCCTATCACTCCATTGTGACTGGAAGAGAGCCTCCTGAGGTCTTACTTCTTCTTTTTTTTTCTTCTTTTTAAATTTAATTTGTTTATTCATGAGAGACACAGGCAGAGGGAGAAGCAGGCTCCATGCAGGGAGCCCGATATGGGACTCGAACCCAGGACCCCGGGATCAGGACCTAAACTGAAGACAGACGCTCAACCACTGAGCCACCCAGGCATCCCTGAGGTGTTACTTCTATTCTCACTTTAAGGATGAAGGAACAGAATGGGGGACGGTGCAGCCAGAGCGCAATCTGGGGGTGGGGGTGGGTGGAGGGGGATACCTATTACCCCAGCAGCCTGTGCTTCTAACAATCATAAACACCCAACTCTTAAGATTTTATTATTTTATTTTATTTTATTTTATTTATTATTTTTTATTATTTTTCTCTTAAGATTTTAGGTCCTTAATCTCAGGCTAGAACTATAAATTCATGTAGCCACTCCTGGGCTTCCTCCTACATCCCAAACAGTAATTAGCTTGGAGGCTTAACGTTATGCAGCTCAAAACCTGTAAATGGTTTTTCTAAGTGAACGGTGCACATATACATCTCTAAAGGCAAACCTGGATTTTGACGACTCTCAATTTTTCATAGAGCAGTTCCTTCATGCCTCTTCACCATTCTCTCCTGAAACATTTATGTACAGAAGAAATTGAAAAGAAACTTAAGATTTAAAATCAATTTATTTATTTAAAGATTTTATTTATCTATTCATGAGAGACACACAGAGGCAGAAACAGAAGCAGAGGGAGAAGCAGGCTCCATGCAAGGAGCCTGACGTGGGACCCGATCCTGGGACCCCAGCACCACACCCTGAGCCAGCTCAACCGCTGAGCCACCCAGGCATCCCAAGATTTAAAATGAATTTAAAAGAAAACAGGGGGTGCCTGGCTGGCTCAGTCAGTGGAGCACTTGAGTCTTCAGGGTTGTGAGTCGAGCCCTGTGTTGGGTATAGCAATCACTTAAAAATAAAATCTTAAAAGAGAAAAAAAAAAAGAAAATGGAAACAAAACAAAATTCCCTCTAAGACTTACAAGTTATAAGCACTTCAATAATTTGGATTTGCCAAAGCAACTTGTGGCGTGTAGGTGACAATCGAGATACAGAACAATAGATGTTGTATTCCGCACAATTTGCTTGTGAGCAGTGACTTTACTCTGTTCAAGGAAACCTCACAGCAAAAAAAAAAAAAAAAAAAAAGACATTATAATGGGAACAAGCCAGGCTCTCCCCTGGTGTGTAAGTTAAAAAAAAAAACAAAAACAAAAACCCAAAAACAAAAAACCAGTGCCTCAGTACATAAATTGTGACAAGGCAACACCAGCATGCTGCTGTGCCGAGGAGCCTGTGCTTCCACTCTCAGGGTAGGACTGGGACATGTCAGCTGGGTCACAATTAGTCTTCTAGGGCTGCCGTGGCAAAGTGCCTCAGACTGGGGCCCTAATCACGGAAATGTGCCTGCTCCCATCCCCTATCTGCGGTGTCAGCAGCGTTGGTTTCCTCTGAGGCCCCTCTTCCTACCTTCCAGATGCTTTCTTCCTGCGTCCTTGCATGGTTGTCCCTCCTTACGTGTGTGTCCTAATCTCTTCTTATAAGCACACCAGTCCTATTGGATTAGGGGCCACGTGATGACCTCCTTTTACCTTAATTAGCTCTTTAAAGACCCTAACTCCCCAAACAGTCACATTCTGACCTACCAGGAATTGGGACTTCAACATATGAATTTGTGGGGTTATGCAGCTCAGCCCATAACAAGCACTAACGTGGGGTGCCTGGCTGGCTCAGTAGGTGCGGGTGGGACTCTTGATCTCTGGGTTGTGGGTTAGAGCCCTGGTTGGGTGTAGAGATTACTTTAAAAAGATAAAATCTTAAAAATAAAATGACTAATGTCTGGAGGAATTAGGCCATCTACGTAACCTCTCTTTCTTTGTTTTTTTTTCTTTAGAGATTTTATTTATTTATTTGAGAAGGTGAGAGAGAGAGAGAGAGAGAGAGAGAGAGAGAGCACGAGCACAAGTGGGGGAGGAGGAGTGGCAGGCAGAGGGAAAGGGAGAAGCAGATGCCCTACTGAGCAGGGCCAATTTAGGACTCCATCCCCGGACCTTGGGATCATGACCTCAATCGAAGGGAGACGTTTAACCCACTGAGCCACCCAGGTGCCCTACTTAACCCTTCTGTCTTTCAACCTGCCCCTAGAGCCAACACGGTTGCTTTATGCAGAGTTCACTGACTTGTACAGCACATCTGGACTTCTTAAGAACTGGGCTGATGACTTCAGGCCATTGCAGATACTTCATGACTGTTCTGGCTGTTTCTCTGATCAGTAAACAGATACGTGTGCTGCTCTTCGGAGTGAGATGAATCAGTTCTTCCTAGGCACGAGAGTCCACTTTACCAATGGATTCTTCTGGTCTGCTTCGTGCTACCCTGGCGCTCTCAGCGTTTCTACAAAGGTCATCCTTTGCAAGGCTCTGAGTCAATTTACTTCCATAAGATCCACCTGAGAAGCTTGCTCCATCCTGAGCGTGCGAAGGATTTTGCGGGGAGAATCGGAGAAGGACAATCATCATATGGTTTCACTCCTAGGGGGAATATAGGAAATAGTGAAAGGGATTATAAGGGAAAGGAGGGGAATTGAGTGGGAAAAACTAGAGAGGGAGGCAAATGAGATTCAATATGTTGAACGGGAGACTCCTAACTCTGGGAAACACACAAAGGGTTGCGGAAGGGGAGGTGGGTGGGTGGATAGGGTAACTGGGTGAAGGGCACTGAGGAGGATGCTTGATGGGATGAGTGCTGGCTGTTATACTATATGTTGGCAAATTGAATTTAAATAAATAAATAAATAAATAAATAAATAAATAAGATATATAAAGGATTTTGCAGGAAGCTCCAGCATCTCCCTTGTTCCCTTCACTCTTCCTCACCTGTCGTGCTCTGTAGGGCAGCAGCAAGATCTGGACGGGCACCAGAAGGCAGAGGCTACCCCCAAGCTCCTGTCTCAGATGCTCTCTGACTGTCAGGATACCACAAAGTCCAGCTCAGAGCAGGACAGCGTGGAAGCCTTTCTCCGTGAGGGCTCATACATATGCATTCATGACACTGGGATTATTATTTTACAATTTTCATGTTTGGCACTGGGGTGGGGGGGAGGACAGTGGGCAGGAAAAAAAATGCGGCCTATTTACCCTGTGACAGGATTGGGTTATGCCTTCCATCTTTGGGGGGCAGTTTTCTTTGTGAATCCAAGTCTCTTCTTCATTCCCAGAACATCTTTGAATCCTTTAGTTTATTACTTCAAAAATGTACTGTAATCCTGATTCCTGGTTGTGTTTTTATTTAAACCAATCTTCAAATGTAGCCCATAAACATTAGTGGAAATGAATTTACACTCTAACATCTATTAATCTAACCCTACTCATTATATAAGTGAACCGATAAATAGCAAATAAATCAAACTATGTGAAACAATAAAACAAATTAACCAGTATCATTTAAATAATTGCCATCGCTAACAGTCATAACAAAGCCTAACAAATGAACACTTTAAGGGTGTTCTCATTTTAATCCCGTGCCTACATGGAGAGCAACCAGACTTCAAATGGATTTTGGAAATCACGTGAGGAAAAACCCTGGAAATTAAGGTTGTCAGAACAGGGCCTGAGTTTTTCCCACTCTGTGGGTGTTTAAATTTGGAAGGCTGAGCTCCTTGGCTCCAGCCCCAGCGTCCTTGAGTTACTCTGTCTTCCCATTTGCGAGGGATGGGGCACCTCAACGTCAATGCCACACGGCCTGTCATGAAGTCCTTTTCTGTCCATGGGAGCAGGTGGACGGTGCGGCGGGGAGGATCACCAGCTCTCAAGTCAGGCTGCGTCAGCCTGCCTGGCTGCTTCCCAGCTGCGTGACTAACTGCTGCAGAAACTCAATTTCTTCATCTGTAAAATTGGAATATTGATGGAACTCACTAGAAAGTGACTAAATGAGGTAATGCATGGAAAGCGCTGCATAGCTGGCAATTACTGTGTGTTCAGCAAACGGTCAGTGGCACCACCGTCACTCCTCCTCTTTCTCCTCTTTTTACCACCATCTCACTAAAGGGTGTACTTCCTTTCTTACTTCACTGTATTTTTCTTCTTTTTAGGTTTTTAAAATGTATTATTATTATTATTATTATTATTATTATTATTATTAATTATTTATCTTCTGCTTTTCCTTTGGGACATGAGGATATTTGTGTATGTGTGTAGGTGCATTTTGAAAATTTTGATCCATTTCTACAGCTGATAAGGAAATGGGGGGAGAATCAATTCTAATTAATCTCTGACTTCTATCAAAAAGAAATACAGTACCTCTTCGGCGTCTTTCTACTCCCATCTCCTGTTTTACTCTTATTTTATTTTATTTTATATTTTTAAAAGACTTTATTTATTTATTCCTGAGAGACACAGACAGAGGCAGAGGACACAGGCAGAGGGAGAAGCAGGCTCCCTGCAAGGAGCATGATGTGGGACTTGGTCCCGGGATCCTGAGATCACGACCCGAGTGAAAGGCAGACACTCAATCACTGACCCACCTAGGAGTCCCTTGTTTTTTAGTTTAACAATTAATTTAACTTAAATACTCATGTACGCCACTTGTTATGTTTCAACCATCACAATTCTGACTTTCTAAATTAAACTTTTTAGCTTAAGATAATTGTAGTTTCGG